>NC_135312.1:113824566-114146104 GCF_048772815.1 Callospermophilus lateralis | reverse complement strand
CCTGACCCAGCTTCCCTCTCTCGAGCCAGAAAGAGCTGTGACGCTCACGCTCAGCGAATGGAAAGCACACAGTACTCAAATACTGATGGATGGTGCAAGGACTCTGGCACCTCCTTCTGAGTGGAAAGGAAGAATTGTTCTCAAATGCACACGTGCATCAACACACACTAAACAGACCACAGGTCTACGCGGAGAACTGAGGCAGAGCAAAGAATCGTAGCTACATCATCTGCAGCCCTCGCTTAGTTCTCAGTAGGTTCCACTCGTTTAATCCCACGACATCCCTAAGTAGCACAAGGCACAGAAGGGTTAAGGGCCTTGCCTAAAGCCACATGCAGATCTAGGAAGTCTCAAGGTCAACATGTGAACTTGGTGGTTTGGCTCCAGAGTCTGACCTCCTCTTCACTAGGCCAGTCAGCAGTCTGTAAACTTTAAATGAATCAGAAATATCAGGGGCTTGTCAAAGCACAGTGTGCTTAGTGACACCGCAAAGGTTCCTGACTCAGTGGGTCTAGGGTGGGGCCTGAGAAGTTATATTTCTAACGAGGTCCCAAGAGATACTGATGCTGGTGCTCAGGAACCACACATTGAGAACCCTGCAGGAGGCTAATTCATTTTCTATGCTAAGATAGGAAGTCTCAATTTATAAAACTAAACTCTGGGGAAGGTAAGCTGGAGAAAATATAGGATGCCCTGTTCAATTTTAATTTCAGGTAAACAATGAATACTTTTTTAGTATAAATATGTCCCACACAATATTTGGCAACAGCAATTGTGATTATATGACCCACCTGGGCCAGAAAGAACAGAAGGCCATAGATAACCAAAACCTCTCGTTTTCATCATATATTGCTCAGGCTCCCACCTTAACCAAAGTGGCCGTCATTTTTGAAAGATGAAGAAATGGGGACTAGAGATATAGCTGAGTAGTAGGGAACTTGCCTAATACTGCACAACCCTGGGTTCAATCCCCAGCAATCACAAAGAAGAAATTCAAACCAGAGCAGAGCTTGCTAGAAGGCTGGAAGGTTGGCAGCCCAGGGGAGGCGGGTGACTACAACTGCAGTGTTCTGGTCCTATTTTATTTTTTATTTACTTCTCCTCCTGTCTCTGCCCACTACACAACAAATCACCCCAACCTTCAGGTCAAGGAGAATGACCTGAAGAGGTGAAGCAACCTTATCTCTATTGTTTTGCGCAGTCTAGGGGAGAGCTAGACTTACTATTGGAGGCTCAGATCAAATGACACATTATTTTGGGAAACCCTCTCCATGTTTCAGTTTTGTTCCAACTCTGAATTAGGAAAAAGTGGCTTTCACTCACACTGGACGCACTTAAATAAAAATCTAATTTTAAGGAAAAGGCAGGTAAATACCAAGTTTATTGCTCAGCCAATTTCTGTTGTTCCTGCAGCTTTCTGGTTCGTGGTTCTGCTTACTACTGTTCACTTACTTGCTCCATGTGAGATGACAGAAATGTCCCCAATAGCCATCTTACTGGGAGCTTCAACTTAAGAGAGAGCCGCTCTTGCAATATCTGTGGTCTGTGGTGGGCACCGACCAGTGTATCTGCCACAGGGTCAGCCTCTGTCCTGCAGGCAATTAGCACCAAACACCACGGTGGGGCTGTGCCTGACAACACTGGCTTCTCCTAGTCCCCATTCAATTATGAATGAGCCACCAGAAGCATGAGGCTAAGCAAGGAGTCAGCAATCAGGACAATTGCATCCAATCTAGTAAACATCGGGGGGCACCTGCCTTCATCAGGGCCAGCCAGAGCTCCCCGCTGGGATGGACAGAGCGCTGATTGAAAACATGAGCGGGTAGCCTTCTCTCCCTGGCTTCAAACCCCGCAAGGCAGGGCTGGCCCAGCTCTGAGAACTTCCAGGGGGTGGATCACAAAGCATACTTACTGGGAGGTCTGCATAGAAGTAGTGCTTCCTGTCAAAGGAGGACTTCTTGTTTATGTGGCAGTTCAGAGCCAGGCCTGTCATCACTGCAGCTTCGACACATCTCCTGTTGAGAACCTAGGGAAAAGCCACACAGGAGCTCCTTTCAGAACCAGAGCCAGCTGAACCAGCGCTTCTCCTTCACACTGACATCCTCCCTGAATATTCAGCTGGGCCCTTCCATGGGCATTAGCTCTAGTTCTCTATGTGGGCAGCTCCGATTCAAAGCTGTCTGTCTGCAAACCAGGAAAATGGTACAAAAAAGAAAATGCACAATAGTGGGCACACTGGGGACCCTTCGCCCCAATTCCTGCTGTTAAAGTTAACAGAAGAGTCCCAGAGAGGCTTAGTAGAGTGGATTACTTTGTGACTAACCCACCCACTTCTGCAAACAGAACATGGAGCCTGTCAGACCCCCATGGAGGGTCCAGAGGCAGCTCAGCAAACCACCTGGGTGAGATCTGAACTGGAAAGGCCCAGGTGGGACCCAGAGACTGACGGGTGTTTATTTACCGACAGAGAAAGAATGAACTTCTGAGAACTACATTTTCTCCAGGGCTGGGAAAGGGGCATCGTGGCCTCCCAACTTTCAATGCAGGCCTGGCCAGCTCCCTGACTGGGGCTCTGACCGGCAGTGTATCACATGGTTGACTCCCCATGCTGCTCGGCTTTGCAGGGGCCCATGGAAATTCCCTGTGAACCCACCCTGAACCTCTTTCAGGAGTGAAGGACCCAGAAACAGGTAGCAAACATCCTAGCCCCAAATGACATGAACAGCTTTAGGAACTTTGGGGTCTGGAAGTAGGCAAACGACTAGAGAACATGGTAGAGGAGAAAGAGCCCATCAGCAATCAGGTACTCAGCCCACTTCTGCTCTGGATATCCATATTATTAGGAACCTCAGTTTCCTCATCTCTGAATCAAGGATTTGATATCTACCTTGAGGAGTAGATAGTATACTAGCTAGAACAGCTAATCTGTCATGGAGACTCAATAAATTGTTTACTTTCCCATTCTACTTTGGGAAAATTTGTGAAGATGTTGTGCTTGCAATGAAATATATTTCTATGTTTTGTTACAGTATTTATGGTGTTCTTTAGTAAATTGAGCACTTATATGTAATATTGTAATGCATATAATAGACATACATCGTACAATAGTAATTATATCTATTACTTAAATAGATAAGGCTTTCCAGTGAAGCAATTTTCATATCCATTATTTTATTTTATTCTAATCTGTAAAGGAGTTAGTATTATCCCAATATTCCAATATTTCAGACAAAGAAAATAAAGACCTAGAGAGACTACAAGACTTGCCCAGTTGGCAAGCTCTGAAGCCCACATGTGCCCTTGGTGACAAGCAGAATCCCTGAGGTCTGGGGACTGGCTCTCTGTGCTGAGATGATGAGTGCTAACTGATCACATGCAGATTTTTAAAAAATCTTTAAAAAAAATTTTTTTAGTTGCAGATGGACATAATACCTTTATTTTATTTATTTAGTTTTATGTGGTGCTGAGGATGGAACCCAGGGCCTCACACATGCTAGCCAAGTGCTCTACTACTCAGTCACAACCCCAGCCCTGATGACACACAGATCTAAAAGCAAACTTAGCTGCATGACAAACTAAGAGAAGCCTCTACTTGCTGCAATATACAACCCCCAAAGGAAACCCACACAAACCTCCCCACTATGACAACATCACACCCCTCCTTTTAGGAACCCAGGTTACAAATGGAGGGAGCCCTCTCACAGCTTCTATTCCAAGTTCTTCCTTCTGGGCCTAATAATGTTGTGAGTTCTGCAGTAATCAAGGTTTTCAAGGAGAGGTGTGCTGGGGAGCAGGGTGCTCTCATTATTGATGTTTTCACTTACTAATGTTTGCTATTTCACCAAGTGGTTGTCATTGCAAAACAAACAGAGCTGTGGAGAATCCTGTCAAACCCCAGCCTGGTGCCTGGGGTCCGCCATCCTGAAGCTGAAGTCTTGGCTCTGAGCTTTGCAGCGCTTGTGACTCTGGGACTCCCTGCCTGCACCACACTGGCTTTCTCACTCCCAGAGCTTTTCTGACCGCCACTCTCTCAATTTGTCCCTTTGGGGCTACGCTATGTCCTCCTTCCTAGCATGAAGAGAACCCAGGTCACTCTGTTTGTTTTTGAGCACACAAAACAAACTGCCCATGCCTGGTACCAGGAGGGAGTTGCGAGTCGTATGTGATCACAGACTCTCACTGTGCCCAAGTACATGCAAGTGCCCAGCACTTGATAAGCCATCAATTTCCAAAGAAAAAGAATGCAGTAAACCCCACAAACATTCGAGCAATATTGAATATACTTTAATCTTTTTTTGATGATTTAGAAGGCTTGAAGTACTTCAGGGTCAGAATTATAAGCATCAATCATTGCCACGCTGCAGGTGCACAGAGGGGCTAGTAAACAGAGTGCCAGTTAAAAGAATGCCAAGAAACAAGAATTTACTATGATCTTAGTCAAGCTGCCTGTGACAGATGGAGGTCCAGGTCAGCATGTTCTGAGGATAGGATGCCGAGCTGGAAAATTCAACTGGGTCTGTCTAAAGCATTTCTTGAGTGTCTACAATATACTAAACATTAGGGATCCAGAGATAAATTGGACTCTGTCCCTGCCCTCAATGAATCTGCAGTGGTGACATGAACCTGCTGCCTTTCCAACACCCTTTTCAAGCTCATCTTCCACCAGAGTGATCTTGCTAAAAACGCACCTTGTGGTAGGTATTTTATTGTTGGAAGTCGCTCAATGGCTCCCAGTGGCCCCATGATACAGTCGAGCTCTTGGATGGTCTAACTCTGTCCTCTGTTTTAAATGTCATTTCCTCCTGTGCTCCCCACCCACACCCCAAAGGTCCAGTTTTCCCACACAAACTACACAGTCCTCCTGACTCTCTGTGTCCTTGTTCCCTTCAAAATCTTACTGAGATGTCCCCACCTCTGCGAAGCCATCATTACTATGCTTCCCAGGTACCTTTTCTGTCTGTACAATTCCATCTGCGCTGTTCACAGCGGACTGAATCTGTTCAGATATTTCCACACAATTATAAGTCTCACGAGGATAAGAACTGTCTGTTCATCCCAATACAAATGGGAAAAAAGAGTGGTGTTCAACTCATGGGAGAACTCACAGGGGAAGGAATGCGATGGGTACTGGGCTGGGGGAAGATTTCAGAGAGCCAGTGATGCCCAATCTCCCCTGCAGTCCTACCTGCCACCTGCCAGCCTTTAAACTTGTTTCTGGAAGTGCTCTAGGTGATAACGGACCATGTGTGAGGTGACCAAAGGGCTAACTAGAAACTCAAAAGACTAACTTGTCCTGAAGAAAACATGTTCCATACTTTTCTTTATAATTACTCTAAAGGACAATGAAGGATCACAGTATTAGCCATAACAGCTCTCAAGTGGAAGGAAATCAACAGTTCTCAGCACTCACTCAGCTCATCTTTCTCAACTGGGCCTGGGGACACTTCCTTTTGGCCTCAGGCATGATCAACAACAGGTATTTATTGTGCACTGGTGTTGTATGAGGAGGTCTGAGATGTGTGTCTCGTAAATGTCCTCTTAGCAATCTTAGCACAGAGACTATTGTGATCTTCATCTTAGAGTGATGAAGGGAAGCTCACAGATGAACTAATTTGGCCAGGTCACACAGATATTAAGTAGCAGAGCAAGGAAGTCAGACCCCGGAACCCAGGCTCTCAACCATAACCTTCTATCTTGAATCTTCAAAGAATAAAGTGTGATAGTTTTAGTTCTCAAGACTATTAACCTGGCCATAACTCCACAGCAGTACCTCAAACCAAATCCTGATGCAGACAATTTAAGGCAGATGTTGCCTCTAATGTTTTATTTCTATCAGATTCTCTCTACATAGGTCTTTCCAGCTGCTGAGTTCCCAGAGGGCAGGCACTATGGGTTCTTTTTTTAGCTTTCTAAAACACTCAATACATAGTCTCTGGTATATAGAGGGTCTGGTAATGTGTGGACCTGTAGGTTGTCTCAAATAGCAGAGGATGTTCTCTTGCTAGATTTCTGACACAAGGATTCATAAAATGATTCATCAACTGGGAGGCTAATTATTTTATTTCATCAGAAGGCAAGAAAGCTGTAAGAGGCAGAAGTGAGAGATGAGAGTCAACCAATTTCATGACTAGCTGGGGAGAGACTGGGCAGAACACGGTCTGGAAAAGAATATCAGGGGTGGTGGGTGGCAAATGGGAAGAGAGTTTTTTTAAAAAAAAAGAATCATTTGCTGGGCTTGCAGGTCAATGTGAGTAGTGCTGCAACCATACTTTGTTTAGAATTTAAAATACGTCTAGTGTAGCGTAAGTCAACCCAGAAATGAGCAGGAGAGCTTCAAGGAGATACTGGGATCCCAATCTGAGAAACAGCCTTCTGAGATTCATTTAGTCTAACCAAACAATCATGTTCTGATCTCTGGGTACAACAGACCATTACATAATGACAACTTCCAACATCACCCCCCATCACTATGTTCTACACATTCTACTTCCTTAACACATCCTGATTTTCTGTTTTCCTACATCCTCTAGGACATAATTCAAGCCTCCCTTCAAATACCACCCCCTCCAACCACGAGGGGCCACTGACCACCTGGCCAGACGCTTCTTCTTCTAGTGTCTCTTTCACATCCTCCAAGAGCGACCTTTGTGAAGGTCAATCTGTTCATGTATTTTCTCTGTCTAGAATCCTGCCTCACTGCTCCACCACACCCAAAGGATGCAGTCCAGGTGCTTAGCATCTTCAGTACCTGAAACCTAATGCTCCCTTGCAGCCAAGTGTGAGACTGCTTTTGTACAAACTGCTACTGCTGCTGGTAACATTCTTCTTCCTCATCTGCTTGAGCAAGAAGTGTTCTGACACCTGGCGAGACTCTCAGATGTCACCTCCTTCGTGAGCTCTTTTCTGCCACTATCCAGGTTTAGGTGTTCCTGCTCCTCTGTTCCCATGACACTCAGGGGAAGCACCATCTCCCCCACCAGCCTGTGCTCCCTGAGAGCAAACGAGTCATTTGGCTTATTCTTCTTTGCCCCATGGCCTAAGCCTAACACCAAGCAGATCCAACATTAGCTAAGGTAATGAATAATTTAACATTTCCTTTATCAACACCCCAAAGACTACAAGCTATGAAATAAAAGCAAAATTGTTCTATAAAATGTATTAGGAAAAGGAAGGCACTCTCGTTATGTAAAGTGGAACATTTTAAATGCACAGACTTCCTTACACACTAAATAGAAGAGTGGAGATGTCAAAGGGGGCGCTGTGAGAACGGCTTAGGGGACTCTCAGCAGCAGAAGCCACCGTATCCCAGGGCTGGAGAGAAGTGGGAGAAGCAGTGTTAACTGGAGAGCCAGGGTGTGGAGCCACCAGAGGATGCGGAAAACATGGCGGCCCTGTCTCCCAGAAGCTGGAGCCATGATGAGATCCAGGTGTCACTAGAGATGCTGATAGGGTAGAGCAGGGAGGAATAATACTCTGCTACTTCTTTCTTCCTATCTGCAATCTTTCATCACACCTCCTGGTGGCTCTACCCAGACAGAAGGCAGCTGACCCACTGGGATCTGTACCAGGAGGAGCTTGGAAAACAGAAGTTGCAAATTTGAGGACACCTGTCCCATGACAGGCAGAGCAAACATATATTTTGTGTTCATTTATTTGACTTTTTCTTTGGAAAAATGAGTAATCAATAAAATGCTGCCACTCTCAAGTCTGTCCAGTCGACATAAAACTGCAAATTTGGTGGGTTCCTTTTTTCACATACTGGGAACCAAGAATTATGACATACTACTAATCTGTAAGGAACATTTGTGCTAACTCACCTGGTGTGAGCTGAACTGGAAATCTACCTTCAATACTAGAAAAGGATTTGCTGAACAAATTAACCGAATAAAGAAGATTACATAACTTACTGTCAGTGAAACATTCTCTAGGATTTGAGCATCTTATGTGAAATTCTATTAATTACAAATAAATCTGCTCATGAAAGCCAGTCCCTGGGAGCCATCCTGGGAGACACTGGGATGGACTTGAAGGAGCAAACTGCACGACTCTCTAAACAGTCTGCAATGCCCACTATTTCTCTGCCCTTCCAACCTTGCCCTCAACTGGCAAGTCCACGATGCTCCAGTACCCAAAGTTAGTCCAGTGAGTATCCATCCATATATCTTTACAAAGTTGGGGTGACACAGCAGTACTGGCGTCCTCACTGAAAATTTAGTTGACAACTCCTCTGAACACTAAAACAAAGACTATAAGGTGATGTTTTTCAAAAAGCCCAAATGGCAATTACTCTGTGAAATTTATGCTAAACATGACAGATCTGATAATTAGGATATAGCATGGTAAATGCTTTAATTTATGGAGAGAAAGTAATTAAAATTTATTAAGTAAAAATAAGGCAGTAAAACGGGCCTTTATCTTACTGCTCACCATAAATTTGTCTCAAAGCATGAACTCCCTCTGATTCGTATTCAAAGCAAGTTATCATGTGATAAATTTTTATTACAATAGAGAAAATGGTTCCCCATTTCTGTGCCCTACACTCCTTCTCACCATTGAGCCCTTTTATCATCACCCCAAACAAATACAAAACTGTAATAACGCTGTGATAATTCAGCTTGCTAAAACTGGTTAAGATAATTTTTTAAAGTAGAATTTTACCATCATAAGTATTAGTTCTATTCAGGTATTAAATATATATGTAGGTGTGCTCATGTAAACATATATGTTCTGTATGTGAAACATGAAGTTCACAAGCATTGCCTAGGGAAGAGAAAAAAGTAAATGCTACATTCTCTCTTTCGTTTATGACCCTCTTTCACAAAAGGGAAAAAAATAAAATATCCATCACATGTGCAATAACTCCTGGTCAAAAGAAGAGAGGTGTGGCTGGCAGTTGCAGCTGTCCCTCAGCTCCGAAGTTCCTCTTCATTCCCAGCCCTCAGTCCCAATTCCACTTCCCATGGGAGCTCAGGACCAAGGGCAAGAATACTTCTTTGATGTAAACAACGTCAGAAGCCTCATTTTTCTCATCTGGAAGTCCATCCTCCTTCCTCTGCTTACCTGGCAAGCTTAGATGGCCGACAGCCAGTGCCCAAAGTCAGCACTACATGAGGCTAGAAATAGGCAGCCTATACGAGCAATTTCTCTTGCTAAGACCTGACATCTACCACTGAGGATGTAAGAAGGGCAATGACTTTGGCCTATGCGGGTCCTAGGCCTGCCTCTAACCTGGGCAAGAAGAGTTCTCACACAACACTTTCCGGATTTTACTTTGAGGTTGTTTACCTAACTATGGTAATAGTATTCATTTGTGGAGGCCCATGTTTGGCCAGTTAGCCAAATTAGACAGGAAGGCTAGAGAGTGGTTGGCAGCCAGTAAAACACAAGTCTTGTGTGTGCAGGTTAACTGGTCTCTTCCTCTTCCCACAATGTTCCCAACGGCTGCTAATCTAGCATTAGTCATTGGTGATTAACTCGCTTTCTAAACAGACTTTTATAAACAGATGAACCGGACCAAAATTGAGTTAGAAAGACCTGAATCTGAATCTCTCTAATTTCTAATTTCCTAATGTGCAAAAGAAAAATTAGTTATATTTTGCAGGACTGTCCTGCAAATCAAATAACTCCACCCTGGCAGGCATTTAGTAATTCCTGTTTCAGAATGGAAGTGTTATTAAAGGCAAAGTGCTTACCCCAGTCAAATCCTTCATGTGCAAACTTTCTAGGAGGCAGGGATGTCTAATGAGAAAGGCCTAAACAGCTCCACAGATCCATTAGTCTGGATTTACAATCCAAGGTAAGGCACAACAGATGCTAAAATTATGTGTTATGTCAACATAATATTTCCCCCTTAAATGATAACCAACACCTTTTGTGATAATTACTGTGCTATCTCCAGTGGAACAGAGAACATATTTCTTAATGTGTCAGGAAGCTCATATTGCTTCATTTTCTCCATTTTATAGTGAAGCAAAATTTTCCTGGGTAATTCACCTCTGGTTGGAAAAAGCTCATTCTTAGGTGAAAGAAATGAGCTTCCAACAAGCTGGCCAATTATAAACCAGTTAACTGAGCCAACCGTTACCCACATCTCACCGTGGCCTGCTGCACATCGGTGACTTCCTGTTTTCCAAAGTAGCAGCTACCTTTAAAATTCAATGAGTCAATGGAGAAAACAGGTAGGAAGGCAAGGAGCGGACACAGGAATCAAGCCAAAAACCAAAATCAACCGCCAACCAAACTAAAAAACATTGTTCTTTTTGAATACAACTTTGAGATGGAGACAGGATCTTTAATGAAAAAAGATTTCCCCTTATTTTAGCTATGAATATTGGTTTTTCTCTAGTTCATGACTTTGAAACAAAGTATCTAAAAATTT
This sequence comes from Callospermophilus lateralis, assembly GCF_048772815.1. NCBI lineage: Eukaryota > Metazoa > Chordata > Mammalia > Rodentia > Sciuridae > Callospermophilus > Callospermophilus lateralis. The sequence continues at coordinate 114,135,726 of NC_135312.1, read as the reverse complement.
AAAATGCCAAGCCATATAAACCCCATCATTTTAGATTTTCTCCCATAACTGAAACTGCTAAGTCTTTCCAGACCTGTCTTAAAATTTACTCATAAGATTCTATACCTAGAGAGATTTTATGGAATGCAATGATAAACTATATCACATCACTGAAACCTCAAGAGCAATCAGAGGAAGTAATGGGAAATATTATTTTCATGACTGAAATACTCTAATGATCAGATGAGGTCTACTTCTGTATATGAGAGATTAGTATTAAGGTGAACGATCGCATTATTGCTGAGAAAGGGAACAACTGACTTGAACCAACCTAACCAAGTAAGGCATGCAGCTAGGTGTTTACTATTGGTATGGATAAGGAGTTTGATGGAAAAAGACCTGTGAATATCAAAAGTGAATCCCCAGAGACACATGCCATTCAGTGAAAAATGGACCTGCTGTGTTCACTGGTCCCATGAATGTTCTGAGAAGGGAATCTGTGAAAGAGTTAATTTTCTGCACTGAATAGAAACAGTGTCTTGTTAGAGGTTCTGGTAAGCCCTGAAATCATGGCGTTTAAAAGGGAAAGAAAAAAGGCTGAACTTCTATAGTGCAAATATACCTATTAATTATGTTTACTTCCATAGTAGATAAGAAAAAATATCTGGCCTGAGATATTTCAAAATCATCAATGTTGTGAAGGAAAGGGGAAGAAAAATGAAGGAAAGAGAAAGGAAAGAAAAAGAAAAAATGAGACTACAGAGACATGACAAGTGAATGTACCATGTAATCTTTGGATGCTGGATTGCAGGGATAAAGGCTAATACTGAGGCCATTCTAGAAACCTAAGTATGAACTGCATCAGATAATAATAATTTTGTGTCAATACTAGCTTTCCTGAGTGTGACACATAGAGGAATTCACATAAGAGAATGCTTTTACTCTTAGAAGACAGACACTGAAGTATTTAAAATAAACTTCTATGAGGTCTTTCAAATGGCTCATCGAAGTGGGGGCAACCTAGATGTAGGATAGGTATTTACTGTACTACACTTTCAACTTTTCTGAAAGTTTGAGTTTTGTTTCTAAGTAAGCAGGGAAGGGGCAGAAGAGTATGTAATTCTCCTGAAAGGATACTGAGATGTTAAGTCTCCCACATCTGCATGCCTGTAATCTAAGTAGCTCAGGAGGCTGAAGCAGGAGGATTGCAAATTTGAGGCCAGCCTCGGTAATTCAGCAAGGCTCTAAGCAACTTAGCAGAATCCTATCTCAAAATAAAACATAAAAAGGGCTGGAGATGTGCTTCAGTGGTTAGGCACCCCTGGGTTCAATCTCCAGTACTAAAAAAAAAAAAAAAAAAAAAAAAAAAAAGTCTCCCACACAAAACTCAAGGAATAAATCAATTATAAAGAGAGTGGGGTAGTGGGATGGTAGGGCCTACAGGAGGCAGGAATTGTTTAAATGATACTGACTTGTAAACCACATGGGTACCTAAAGCTTCCATCCACTGCTGCCAAAAATCAGCCATGGAAAAGAAAGCACTTATATACTAAATAAATCTACCTTAATTGACTGTAGTCAATTAGGTTATGGGGACATACTAAGATGATCCCTGTGTATGTAATGAATGATGGTGTGACCCCACCGCCCCCCCCTTAGTATCATGTCACAATCTGTGAACAGGGAATTCTGCAGTATTTATCCAAAAGTATATAAATCCTACATAAAGATTCCATATATACATAATCAAGAATATGAAAGGAAAATTTGTTCTTTTACCTGGTAGGAAAATAACTCTGTCCAATTATATCTTTTTCTGCTGAAAAGTACTTTCATTTCCCTACCAAATTATATGTGTGTCTTATTTTTTACTAATGCTTCCATTCTGTTGCCTCTCTATGTGAATATACTCATTCATTTCCCAATTGGGAACCTCTAAAAGAATTTATGACTGACAGCTTCATATTAATTGTTACTCTGTTGTGAATACATGCCATCTAAGTTATTTCAGGAAATGTTACGTGTTTATCAGTCCCCCTCCCTGCTCTTATACAGGACACTATATATGAAAGTATCTCTGTTTATATTTTAATGATGCAAAGTTAAGAACATGAACATTATAATAATACTAAATGAAATTTACATGCCACTTGAGTGTTTATGTTTTCATATACATCAATTTCTCTGCATAGGTGTAAAAGATGAATAAGAGTAAGAAATAAAGTCAATAAGTTAGTTGACTGTCATAAGTAAACAAAGGTAAGGAGTAGCTACAGCCATCTTAAAGGTTTACGAAAAGCCATAAGGAAAAATTCCCTCTTATGTTTTGTTGTAAATAAACAATTAGCAATTATGGCAGGAGGGAGGGCAGTCTGGAGCTTTACGCTAAGAATATGAACCAGGCCATTCTCATTTATATTTTCAGCTGGCTCCTGACTTCTCTGTGTCCTTGGGTAAATCAATCAGGCCCTCAGTTTCCTTGCCTATCAACTGGGGTTGGAGCTCCCGACCTTGCTCACTGGGGTGGCCTGTGAGTTGGCAAATACCACTGAAAATTCAAAGCGCTATTGACAATCACCGATTCCTGCCTGTCTGTGTCTCCTAAGGAAGCTGCAGAGCATGACAAAGACCCTTGATTGATTATGCTTCCTGCTTCTATACTTGTGAAAGGAGATTCATGCATCAAAATTTGGAACAGAATATTTTAAGGCTCCTGGAAACACAAGTGTGTTTTGATTCTCACTTCTTGTCCCTGCCTCAGCTCCAGTCCTTCTGATAAGGATGCTCCCAGACGTGGACTGGGGAGCAAGGCTCCCCAGCAAGAACTCTCTGCCATGAGGAACAGCATGCTCTTCGGAGGAGCCCAGTCTGACTACCTAACCCTGCCAGAATCACCACGCCTACGCTTGTCATCTCTAGAATGCCAATGGCAAAATGACTTCCCAACTTTGCCAAGATTTTAAAAAGAGCTAAGGGAAAAAATTCCCCAAGATGCTGCAGTATAGAAGATAGCCAACTACCCCCCCACCCCTTTAATACTAAATGTGAAGCAGAAAGCACATAAAAATGGTCAAGTAAGAAAGGTCCATCTGAATGGCCTCAGACTGACCTCGGGGGTGGGCCTTTCTTAGACTTACAGATCCCAAGAATGTACCTGCAGTGTGGACAAAGAATTCCACAGAACCCACCCCCAAAAAAGTGTCTCTTTCCAGATACGATGTAGATGCTAAGAGTGGCTTCATGTTTTCTCTTTTTGAGAATTTAGGCAACCTTTATTCCCTTGTCACCATGTCCCCATGTGGCAGGAGCGACTTCTCTGACAAGTGACTTGGGAAAAGGAAATGAACACATGTGGATCAGCAGCTTCTGTCTGAGCATTTCCATTATAGGCTTCTCACACTCATCGTCAGAACAAAGCCTGTCCGAGCTCTCTATCAGCAGGCCCACAGAGTGGTGTATTCTGGTCGACTCCAGCCAAATGATAAACTTTCTGCAGAAGCAGAAAGCCTGCAGTTTGGGGGAGCTGAGGTCAACTTAAGCATAAAGTACTAGAAGCCATCTGGCTACATATCAAGTTGCCTTTGTCAATCGAGCTATCATCAGTAACGAAACTGACATGCTCGTCTCCATCTGTCTGACTTCTATGCTAAGATTTCTCAACTGGTTCTAGCTCAAGAGGGTAAGGAAGTACCAACAACCATGATGTAACACAGCAGGAGAAACCCAAGAGGGCGTCTGCCATGGCCGGGTCGGTATACATTTTCTGTAAGGGAAGAGCTTTTCCAGGTCTGCTGCAATTTTTTAAGTTCTGGAACTGTCCATGGAAGAAAAATGAATGGTACCCAGCTGCATGATTTCAGGCTGCATTTTTATTATAGGCTTCTAGTATAAATCACCAGAACAAAGCCTGTATGAGCTACCTGAATGTCAGAGACAGAGTGTCACAGAACACTGGTTTTTTTTTTTTTTTAAACTACTACATATTATATCAACAAAGGACCCCTAAGTTTTTATACTCCCAGACATTTTGGTAATGTGTTTGTATTTTATTTTCTGTACATTCCCATGTCCTTTTCTAGTATTTCAGAATTTTGCACAAAATTCATTTTGAACAGTTAAAAGAGTTCTAAGTATTGCACACTCCTCTCTAACAAGGGCTCCCTCTTATTGTGCTCACTATCTCCTCCAAGGGCATACTTTGAAAGGAAAAGAAACCAATAAGGGGATATGGAAATGGAGGGGCAGGGAACCCTCCCTGACAGATGCAATACTCAAGATTTCTCACTTAGGAATAAACCTGAGGAGGCAAGTATGCTGCCTGAAGATACCCCATTACTAGGGAAGGATTATAGAGTTCCTAGAAACACTGAGTCTAAGAGATGCTCTGCAGCCCCAAAGATTCACCTGAGGACAATGAGGTCCCGCAGGCTCCCCAGGGCTGGGGCGGAGGGGAAAACGAACCCCCAAAGTCCTCAGTGATTTCTCCCACTAGCATCGGCTACCCCCCTCAGTTCCACCATACTGCTTTCTGTTGTTCCTTGAGGAGAAAGAGCTGGTGTCATCATTTTAACATAACAGTTAGGGGAATGAGTCATTAAAGATGAAATTTTTTTTTCAATGTTCATTGCTATAGTTTAGATATGGAGTGTCCCCAAAAGGGATATAGGGGTTAAAGGTTTGGTCCTCACTGGCGTTTCTGCAAAGTGGGAGAATCTTTATTGGATAGGGCCTAGAGGGAGGTCTTAAGTAACTGAGGGCATAACCTCAAAGAAGGTTATGGGACACTGGTCTCATCTCTCACTTCCTGGCCTCCACAAGGTGAACGAGCCTCCTCTACTGTGTGCTCCTTCCATGAGGTACTGTACTGCCACAGGCCCAAAGAAACAAGGCTCAGTGACCACGGACTGAAACCATGAACCAAAACAAATCTCCACTCTTTTTAAGTTGATTACCTCAGCGTAACGCTGACCAACACAAACATCTTTAAGTGCAACAGGTGAGGGTGTGCATTCCTGTCCATCTACGGGGAATTCAGAAGAAGTTGAGTCACCGATCCCTCTCTACAGCAATAGCATAGGCACAGTGAGAAGGTGCACAAATCTCAGCTCAGCTGGCATGAAGAACCACATTACATATGGAACAACACAGAAGAACTGCAACGAGAAGGGAACAGAGGGAAACAGCCAAAGAGAGGCAAAAAGATGCCTTTCCTGCCCCATTCTGAGTCTCTGAGTCACCCATCTTCACAGCTTTGTCTGCAGCCCCATCTACGGGGTCCTATCCTTTGTTCCTTACTCTAAGGGTTCAACCTTAGGTTATGGGGGGAAAGTCTGCCCTTAGAATTGATAACCTACTCTCAGCAGGATTGAGGTCAAATTTACTAGCTCCGTGGCCCATGAATCCCTAAGCTAAAAGATAAAACGAAAAATGGCTGTAGCTAAGAACTGAAGCATTGGGGAAAAGCCAATAAGATAGTTCTTTGGAGGGGTTCTTCCACCCAAATACTAGAGTCCCCCTAAAACATAACTTCATGATCCCAAATTATAAAACACACAAGTAAATCATCTACCCTTAGCAGGAATTAGCAGACATACAAAAAGCAGAATAAGATCTCCCAAGAATTTCTGATAGAATTAGTGAACACAGACTATAAAATAAATAAATTTAAAATTATTAAGCAAATAAAGAACTGGATATGTGAAAAAGGAACACATTGCTTTCAAGAGAACAAAAGGAGATTTAGAAGGGAAAATTAGTATTTTTATAAAGGAGATAGTCTCAGTGAAGTATAAAACTCAGTGGATACATTACAGAGAAGAACAGACAGAGAAAAAGAGGGAATTAGTGAACTGGAAGAAGTTATAGAGAAAATTACACAGAATAAAGCATAGAAAAAGATTCCAAAAGAAGTCACCATTAGAATGAACACTGTCTGCATGGAGATCCATTTAGCTATGAGCTGTCTAAAGTCAGGGTTGCTCTCCTAATGGTTAGCTGGGAGAAATCCAGCACACAGGGCACTGAATTTGTGACCAATTAGGTGAGATCTCCTTTTACCCATTTCTAGTGACTGAGCACTCTTCTTTTCTCTCTTCAGGTTTAGAAGAGAGGTCAAATTTACTAACTCATAACTAATCATAATACCTGGAGCATACAGTCAGCATCAATGATGTGTGGTCAATGTATCTGTTTGCATATGAATATATGGGCATATATCTACAAACATACTACATATATATCTCTTAACGGCATTCATGTTTTAAGATATATACTCATGCATACCTGCAAAATAACAGCCATGTATATAAATTATATAAATTAGACTTCTTGAAGCTCCAACTACAATGGGAACACAAATTTGGAGCTGTTCATTAAACTAGGAATGAGAAATATCCGTTCAAACTTAATTTGAACTGATATTTCATTAAGGACATTAAGCTGTGTGACCATGGGCAAGTCACAACAGCAGTTCTTCCTTCTGTAAATTAAAAGGAGTGAACTGAATGACTTAGGCTCTCTTCCTAATCTAGTCTCCTTGGTTTATAGCCTCAAGAAGCCAAACAGCTTTCACACTATCTATGTACTTTATTCTGTAGGGCATGTCTCTGTGCAGAGCCTTACTCATATTTACATTAACAAATGTGATGATCTAGCTTTCTGGGCTAGAGCAGGTCAGAAATAATAATTGAGAAATGAGCAAGAATGGATTTCTAGAACCAAATATACAGACAGTAGCTTCAAAAAAAAAAAAAAATGGTTAGAGGTAGTGGCTTGTAAATCCAAGGAAAAACATTGTACTATGAAAGCTAAAAAGAATGGGCCATCCTAGCCTTTTACTGTAGAATCAGATGGCTTTACACACTTCAATAGCCCTTCAAGGCACCATTATATTACAACACTGAGCAATAACTGATGTTGCTGATAACCTTGAGCAATCAAGAAAGGTTGCCTTAGCTTCAATATACCCTATTTAAAAGCAGGAAAGCATATAATGCATTTAAAAAGAGACCTATAAAGAGGTTAAAAAATATCAAAAGGGTTTTAGATGCTTGGAAAATTCATTCACATGGACTCCTTGTGTATGTGTATGTTCAATACATAGCAGGATACAGAGAGGTACTTATCAATGTGTTATGTACGTTCTAAGCAAGGTACTGTCAAGTAGCCCAAGGAGTAGATAAACTACTTTTCAAAACCACAAACATAGAACTCCTCCTGAACAACATATATAAAAGGATGATCAGTCAACTGTATGAAACATATATTGATAGAAAGTAGAGGTACCGTTATTAATAGAGTCATGTTGCATACTGGGAATGCTGCATGTACAACTGGCAGAGAGACAGGGGAAATGAAAATTGTTGTGAAACAGGAGGCTTTCAAGAATCCATTGACAGGTGGGAAAAGGTCCATGGCAGAGGAGAGTCAAATTCTTCCCCGCTAGAGGGAGGTGAGGTCATCCTGCCTGCTGAGTGCTGAAGTCCATCATGGTCATGAGTCGTCTGAGTTCATTCGAGATGACCAGTTAATAATATGATAAGGCAAGTTTGGACCACTTAAGATTTGAAGAGCTGAAAGGGAACTCTTCCACATTTGTGGGTATGAGCTCATAGACACGCCTCTTATTGGGACAAAAGACACAGCACAGGGCAGAACACTTCATCATTGGAAAGAAACACTCTTCAAAGGAATGGAGGAAACTATAAAAGTGACTTGGGAGAGTGACTGGCAAGAAGAACGTCTGAGAACACAATGTAATTACAGGTTCTGCAGATTACATTAAAGCAAATCATTGAAATGGAAAAAAATTTTAATAGAAAACTGTCACATTTTGTCTTCTTAGTCAAATAACTAAACATCATCTAAGTGTGAATGGACAGAGAATTAAGTACATATCTGATTATAAATGTATGCATTTAAACACTTTTCCCCTGATGTTTTCTTGAGTCTCTGTTTCATTTCTACATTTTAAGTTAAAAACCACTTTATAATTACATTTAGAATTAAGGGTCAGGAAAACATTTCAGCCAGATGCCCTGTAGACTACTCAAGTATTTTTAAACCTGTTAGGACCTCCCAAACAAAAGTTATTACTAATATCTGCTTAGGTTCAGAGAGTAAGAATACTGCAGATTTAGCTGGCTTTATCAGAAGAAATTTTAAAATAAAATAATTATTCTATCAGAAGAAATTTTAAAAATAATCACAAAACACTTTATAAAAGCATTCGCATCCCGATTTCTTTCTTTCTTTTTTGTTGAGGGGTGGGGTACGGGGATTGAACTCAGGGGCACTCAACTCCTGAGTCACATCCCCAGCCCTATTCTGAATTTTATTTAGAGACATCCCCAGCCCTATTTTGAATTTTATTTAGAGACAGGGTCTCACTGAGTTGCTTAGTGCCTCACCGTTGTTGGGGTGGCTTTGAACTCATGATACTCCTGAGCTGCTGGGATTACAGGCATGCGCCACCATGCCCAGTACATCCTGATTTCTTGAGGGAGGCAAGACCCTTTCTGGTGCAAACTGCATACTTGGATTCGAGAATAAATCCCCAACATAAGGCCTGGTATCTGTACTGTTAGTGCCCAGGGAACAGGCATTATTTATTCCCCTTCTTCATTCTCCTCCTTCTTGCTAACAATAGTGTATACTTTTATGAGTAAAAGAAAGTTTTGCAAAATGTGCTAAATAACATCCCAGTTTTCATTCCATAACTGCGAGGACCAGATTCTAAACATCTCTGGTATGAAAAGCCCCAAACACTTTTTAGACAGTCTGATTCTGAGAGGAGAGGAGACTGTTCTTGCATACATGTGTGAAAAACAGCTTTAAATGTCTTTCCCCCACTTCTGGAAACAAGAGGCATTCATGGTTGCTAGGAGGTTCTGTGTTATGTACAGATAAGAGCTTTCAGACAAGCAAAACATGAGAGTCACTGGTTTCTAATTAATCTAATTGTGGTGTAGCCTGATTATCAGAAGATATCTATTGGGCCAACGGAGCATTCCTACCAGCAAGCAACTGGATTGCTCTTCCCCTCCCTCCCCTTTCTGCTGCTTAGGGACTAAAACCAGTATTTCAAATTACAAAGAAGGAGCGTGTGCGTGTGCGCGAGCACACCCATCTAAGACAGAGCATAGAGGTTTGCACACATTTCCAACAAACTCGATGCCTTACTGAAATCTTACCATTACTGGCAGCATTATTTGGCCAATTATGGAACAAAAAGACTTGTAAATCCTGTGACATTTTAGCCAATACATATATTTTTTTCCTAATTTTCTTTCCATTTCACATCCATATACAAGTATTTCAAGGAGAGAAACTGGAAAGACATGATAAAGAGGAAATAAACAACTCTAAGCAAACAACCTAGGATCCTGTCTATAGTTCTGTAGACAAATAATTAGCTAATAAATTAAGGAAGATTCTGTGCCACAGTAAGAGGTTTTACTAAGTCAAAATAATGAGTGAGGCTGAATCCTTGCTAATAAAAAAAGAATGCCACCTTTAGTTTAGCTGTAATCCTGCTTATAAGGAGTAAAATGGGCTGAAAGACCTTTTCAGGCTGCAAATTTATGATGGAATTCCATAAAATTCTAAAACTAAGGTAAAATAAGAAGATAAAATAAACGTGTTCCTAAAACCCATTTAGAAGAAGGGTCACTGATCAGAATGGGGAAGATGTGTTTACACAGTCGTCAGGACAGCAGGCTAGGCAGAAGCAGACCTGGTGCAGACGTGGGGTGGACAGGGGTGGAGGTAGGGGATGAGAAAAAGCATCACACTTAAACACAGAGACATTTACATACATATAAACTGATACATGTGCATTCGCATGCGCGCGCGCGCGCACACACACACACACACACACACACACACAAGCTCAAAGCAAAGCACTTCCTCTGGGGCCACAAGAGTGGTGAGAGTTTAAAGTCATGGGATGCCCAAGGGTGACCACAGAGAGACAGGACAGCAAAGGGATCAAGAACATGAACCCTGAAGTCAGACTACTGGGTCTGAATTCTGGCTTCTCTACCTACCAATTGTGATAACCACAGTTAAAGCCTCATAGCAACTCTATGAGGTTAAAATAACCTGCTACATACTTAGCACTCGGTAAATGTTAGTAAAATAAATCATTATTGTTGACCAGGCTGAAGAGACGCTGGTTGTCACCAATCTAAAATCCCTCGAAGCAGAAGGCTGTTAATTCATGTGGGCAGGGAGTTAGGAGGGTTCTCAGCAGAAAGATGTGAGCCAAAAAATCCTGGTTCACTCTGAAAACCTTCTACCACGAACTGAAGAGCTGGTATTCGAGAGGCCACCCACCTTAGGTCATGGGTGAAAGAATCTTAAGAAAAACAGCCCCTGACCCTGAACCTGGCTGGGTGTGGGGCTGGACTGGCACAACCTAAGCTGTATGACAGTCAAGGTCCAAGAAGTTAACATAGAAACTGGTTTGTTCAATAAAGTCTCACATGCCTTGGCAGAGGCCATCAGGAATTCACTCCATAGATGCTGCCATCATCCAAAGCCTAATCCTTAAATTAAAAATCGCACTGAGCCCAGAGTAGAATAAATACAAAAAACTGCCCCACCCCTGGAAACATCTGGCTCATGCTATCAGAGAAAAACAAAATACCTACAAGGGATGCAGACTTCTCATCAGCAGTAATAGATGCCTGAGCTCAATGAGGGGAACGTCTTCGAAGTGCTGAGGGGAAATAAATGTCAGCTTAGAATTCTACATTATCATTCAAGAGGGAAGGAGAAGCAGAAAGAGCTGGAGGTGTACAAAAACCCAGACTCCATCACCTATAGACCCAGAATGCAAGAGGTACCAGCACCAGGAGGAAAGAGCACCAGGAGAGTGAGATCTAAAAAACTGTTTTCTAGAAAAGGAAAAAGTCAGACTGAAGCTTCTTCAACGATCCATGACCAAACCTAAGAGCTTACTTGAGCCATGGGAGACACTTCTTCCCTCAGGGTCACAGTGGGAGAGGAGTCTTCCTCCCTGTGCTCTAGAGACATCTTTCTCAGGAAGTTTAACCTCTAATTTTTAAACAAAATATTATAGGCATGTATTTTAAATTAACGGATAAGGAAAAGCAGCAATGCCCCCACATCACCCCTTCCTACATCCAGTCCTGTTCCTGGCAGCTACCTCCTTCAGATCTTTGAGTAGTCTCGTCTGGTATTTATCTTCCTATTTTTAAATAATATGCTGTGCCGGGAGACCTTTGGAAAATCCATCACCTGCTGGCGAAGGCTGAGGCTGCTTGGCTATTTGCCATGTGACAATCCTTCCTTAATCTGGCAAAAAGTCAGACTTGATAAACTGTCACAATGACACAGTGTACTTGTTTTTAGAGTATGGGGCTATAAGACTTGGCCCATTCCATTTCCAAGAGATAACTGATACTAAGTTACAAAGTGAGAAAATAATGAGACATTTTGCAATATTTTTGTACTTACTCTATCATAAGGATTTACCCACACTTACTACTTTATTACATTTATGTTCAAAAATAAAACATGCCCACCTCTAAGTGCTTACCCCCTCCCCCATGATAAACTCGCCAACATGAAGTTCAAAGTCAGGTAGCTAGGATGGGGGTTATTTCAGACCCACCAGGGGAGAGATCCCCATCACATGCATGAGCTTCAGTATGGATGAATCTAAAACATGGATGAGTCTATTCCTCCCCAAATCAGAGTAAGGGTGAGTTGTTTGTTAGGATATGGGGAGGAGGGTGATCTTCAGTGTGTGGATTCTGAGAACACAAAAGAAGAAAATTCCACCAGCAGAAGCCTCAGAAACCAATACAGGTAACATCTGATTATTATTTAATGTTATATATAAAATAAAAAGAAACTTTATTAGAAAAAACCCTCTGTGACTAATAGTCTCTTAGGTATTTTAAGTTTTTCACCCAGTACCTAATTAAAAACAAACAATAACAGCCCCACTTCTTACCCCTTCTCCAAAAACAAACAAACAAACAAACAAAAAACCCAAAAAACTTAGGGTCTAAAATGGAGTAAGGAGAGGGTTCTCCTTTCAATGGCTAAAAATGTCTCTGAAACATACACTCATGTGTTGTTACTTTTTCTTGCTTTACCAATTTAGAATGTGACTTCCAATTATAGTAGATAAAAATTTAGTTATTTTATTTCCTAATATTTAACAGTTTTTTTTTAAATTTGTTTTTGGTGGTGCTGGGCATCAAACCCAGCACCTCATGCATGCTAGGCAAGCACTCTACCACGAGCCACATCCCTAGCCCAACAGTTTATGCTAAGTACCTGGTGCTTCTATAATTACTACCTCATTATGTTTCTCTGCTGAGCTGTTAAGTGTATTATGATTAATTTTCTTTCCTGAATGTTTTGTTTCTCCTGGAGGTGATATGTCTTTTATTTTTCTTCCATTTGCTTCATTTTTTATGTAGCTACAGTTTATCTTCTCGGAGAGTGCAGATTACAAGTAAAATCTCTTCTCCATGATGTAGGCTCCCTATTTACCTCTCTTATTGTTTCTCTTGCTGAGAAAAAACTTTTTAGTTTAAGTAAGTCCCATTTGTTGATTCTTGTTATTAACTCTTGTGCTATGGGTGTCCTATTAAGGAATTTGGAGCCTGACCCCACAATATGTAGATCGGAGCCAACCTTTTCATCTATCAGACGCATAGTCTCTGATTTGATATCAAGGTCCTTGATCCATTTTGAGTTAACTTTTGTGCATGGTGAGAGGAGGGGATTCAGTTTCATTTTGTTGCATATGGATTTCCAGTTTTCCCAGCACCATTTGTTGAAGATGCTATCCTTCCTCCATTGCATGCTTTTAGCCCCTTTATCGAATATAAGATAGTTGTAATTTTGTGGATTGGTTTCTGTGTCCTCTATTCTATACCATTGGTCCACCCGCCTGTTTTGGTACCAGTACCATGCTGTTTTTGTTACTATTGCTTTGTAGTACAGTTTGAAATCTGGTATCGCTACACCTCCTGATTCACACTTCCTGAGAGCCCTAATATCCAGAGTATACAAAGAACTCAAAAAATTAAACAATAGGAAAAAAAATAACCCAATCAACAAATGGGCCAAAGACCTGAACAGATACTTCTCAGAGGAGGACATACAATCAATCAACAAGTACATGAAAAAATGCTCACCATCTCTAGCAGTCAGAGAAATGCAAATCAAAACCACCCTAAGATACCATCTCACTCCAGTAAGATTGGCAGCCATTATGAAGTCAAACAATAACAAGTGCTGGCGAGGATGTGGGGAAAAGGGTACTCTTGTACATTGCTGGTGGGACTGCAAATTGGTGAGGCCAATATGGAAAGCAGTATGGAGATTCCTGGGAAAGCTGGGAATGGAACCACCATTTGACCCAGCTATTGCCCTTCTCGGACTATTCCCTGAAGACCTCAAAAGAGCGTACTACAGGGATACTGCCACATCGATGTTCATAGCAGCACAATTCACAATAGCTAGACTGTGGAACCAACCCTGATGCCCCTCAATAGATGAATGGATAAAAAAAAATGTGGCATTTATACACAATGGAGTACTATGCAGCACTAATGACAAAATCATGGAATTTGCAGGGAAATGGATGGCTTTAGAGCAGATTATGCTAAGTGAAGCTAGCCAATCCCTAAAAAATAAATGCCAAATGTCTTCTTTGATATAATGAGAGCAACTAAGAACAGAGCAGGGAGGAAGAGCAGGAAGAAAAGATTATCATTAAACAGAGTCATGAAGTGGGAGGGAAAGGGAGAGAAAAGGGAAATTGCCTGGAAATGGAAGGAGACCCTCATTATTATACAAAATTACATATAAGAGATTGTGAGGGGAATGGGAAAAAAATAAGGAGAGAAATTAATTACAGTACATGGGGTAGAGAGAGAAGATGGGAAGGGAGGGGAGGGGGGATAGTAGAGGATAGGAAAGGTAGCAGAATACAACAGTTACTATTATGGTATTATGTAAAAATGTGGATGTGTAACCGATGTGATTCTGCAATCTTTGTAATGTTTTGAATAACCAATAAAAAAAAATCTCTTCTCCAAATAAACATCAGACACCCACTATTCCACCTCTCCATTTTTTCTGAGTCCTTTATTCTGCAGCTGTCCCTTCTTCTCTCCCAATACACAACAGGTTTGCTGCTGCAAACCTGTAACCTGGAATGTCTCTATGACTCCAGTTGGTTCCTGGAGAGTGGAACGTGAATTTTTTGAGAGGCTGTCTGCTTGAAAATGTCACTCTACTATCATACTTGATCAACAGTATGGGGTTCGGAATTCTAGGTTAGATGATTCCCCCCTCCACCACTAAATTTTTAAGACCCTATTCCATAATGTCTCTCTGATCCCAGTCCTTTGCAATGTGACCTGACTTTATTTTCTTCTCTGTAAGCTTCAGGATCCTATCTTTATCCCCAATGTTCAAAAATTTCATGATGTGCTCGCACGTGAGACTATTTTTACTCCTTGTGCTGGGGAGCTGGCAGGCCCTTTCAATTTGGAGATTCATGTCCTTCAATTCTGGGAAATTAATCTGTGTTATTTGCTTGATAGTTTCCTCACAGCTGTTTCCTCCCTTTCTGGAACTCCTATTAATCAGATATTGAACTTCCTGGATTGAGTCTCTAATTTTCTCATTTTTTCTTCCATTGTCCAGGTCATTGTACATGTTTTACTTTCGGGAAGGTTTTCTTGACTTTATCTAATAATTCTTCTGAGGATTCTTTGTGGGGAAACAGGAAGAGACACCATAATATTAATTTCAAAAAGCTCATTTTTATTCTGTTTTAAAAAGTAGTACTAGTTCTTATCTCATGGATACAGTTACCTTCTCTTATTTCTCTCAGAATATTAAAGTTTTTAATATTTTAATTATTATTTTTACTTCACACATCATCTATTGCCTCCTCTTAGTGTTCTTTTTTTATTGTGGACTCTGTCCCTCATATTGGACAATTTCTTCAAATGTCTGGTGCTTCTGGCTATCAACTTATATTTGAAAGTGAAGTACTAAAATGCTGATCAAAAGTTCTATGTATGGGCTGGGGATGTGGCTCAAGCGGTAGTGCACTCGCCTGGCATGCACAGGGTGCTGGGTTTGATCCTCAGCACCACATAAAAATAAAAAATAAAGATGTTGTGTCCACTGAAAACTAAAAAATGAATATAAAAAAACTAACAACTCTCTCTCCTTTAAAAAAAAAAAAGTTCTATGTATATCATTAGGACTTGTTGACTGGTAACCTTCACTCTAAGACAAGGCAGCTCAGGGACCCCCAAATGCCACTACATGAGATCCTTTCCTTTAGGACATATGAAATCTCCAAAGATGTTTTTTCAGATTCTTACCTAGGGAAGGAAGGGAAGAGAAAAGATGAACATCCCAGGTCACGTAATCTTCTTAATAAACACAGGGGTGTGATGGTGCATATGTATCATCCCAGAAGCTTGGGGGCTGAGGCAGGAGGAGTGTGAGTTCAAAGCCAACCTCAGCAACTTGGCAAGGCCCTAAACAACTCAGTGAGACCCTATCTCTAAATAAAATACCAAAAAAGGTACAGAATATGTGGCTCAGTGGTTAAGCTCCTCTGGGTTCAATTTGTGGTACAAAAAAAAAAAAAAAAAATAGGAGGAGGAGGAGAAGAAAAAAAAGGCAGGGGAGAGGACTAGGCAGGCCCTGGAATTTGCAGGGCTCACTCTCCGATACCAGTTTCTTTTGCTGTCCCTGTGACAGGTGGAACATGTTTCAGTTCCCAGAGTAAGTCACATCCTGGTTTCTTCTGGCCCTTGTACATTCCATTCACTTTTTACTTGGGCAATCTCACAAACTCTTTCTATCTTTGGCTGCACTCTACCACCCTCTGTGCTCTTCAAGCACACTATTTTTCCATTACTGAGACTTTTATAAACAGATACAACTGCCTGCTTACTTATCCACGCCCCACGAGGGCAAGACCCACTTCTGTCTGCTGCCTCCTTCAAAGCTCTGTTACTAGAACTAGAACAATGGCCAGCACTCGGTAAGTTTACAATAAATGTCAGGTACATGAAGGAATGAAGACACCAACAGAGAGGAAGAATAAATGTCAACAGAAAGATGTATGATGTAATCTCATTTTTTATGAAATCAAGAGACATACTCTGGGGCTGGGATCGTGGCTCATTGGTAGAGTGCTTGCCTCACATGTGTGAGGCACTGGGTTCAATTCTCAGCACCACATACACATAAATGAATAAAATAAAGGTCCATCAACAACAACAACAACAAAAAGATAGAGGCACTCAATAAACACCAACTGACTGAACTTGAGTTTTCTTAAAGGACTACTATTCTTCTAGCCACTTTGGCCTTCTATAATCATAGACATCTCTTTCAAAGGCCGGCAGTGCAAAAAGAAACCACACACCGACCAAATATGATCTATAGAAAAAGACTACACTCTAACCTAAATTCTTTTGGCTGCATTTTTCTGTCTTCTCTTTAGTGTATCTGGAAACCAACTGGTCACTACTTTTTGTACAAAACCAAAATTCTATATGATGATGAATTTAAAAAAAAAATCCTACAAACCTTCTCTTTTGCAAATGAAGTACTATTAACTCAGAAACAATTTTATCCAATATACTATTTTTCACTACACATTTAATTTTCTATATCTGAGATAATGGGAGAGCCAAGTTAATTTTGTGGGCTAGGTCACTGAACTAAAGAAATCCATGTTGAGTAACCAGCTGTCATGTGTAGTGTTTATTTCTGCTGTCATGTGCAACATAACAAAGAGTCTTTGAAAGATGAAAGTCACCAAAATCATTATGCAATATACTGATTAAGATTTACTGTGCACCTTCCATGCAGAGTGACTAAATTTTTTAATTTAATTTTATTTTTTTGGTATGGGGGATTGAACTCAGGGGCACTCAACCACTGAGCCATATCCCCAGCCCTATTTTGTATTTTATTTAGAGACAGGATCTCACTGAGTTGCTTAGCGCCTGGCCATTGTTGAGGCTGGCTTTAAACTTGAGCTCCTCTTGCCTCAGGCTCCCTAGCCACTGGGATTACAGGTGTGCACTACCTACTGCACCCAGTGACTGAATGTTTTAAAGGCATTGATTCATTTAATTCTCATAAAAACCCAATTGTGTCAAATATATTATCCTCATTTCACAAGTGAGAAACTGAGGCAAAAGAAGATTAAGTAACCTACAGGCAAATTTTACTTATCATAATGAGATTTTTACTGTTAGCATTTTCCTGCCACTAAAAATTCTTCATAAACATGATATTATTTCACTGTGCAGACAAATGATAATTCACTCAACCATTCCCACACCACTGGGAAATTTTGGTTGCTTCCAATTTTACACTATTATAAATCGCCTTGCTATAGACAACTTTGCAAAGAAGTCTTTGCCCACATTTTGTTTTATTAATTTCCTGGGGTGGATCCTTAAAAGAATGAGTGGGTCAATAAATATTTATTGGATGAATGAAGTAGACAAACTCCATCATTTTGTCCTATGAGTTTCTCCTCTTTTATGCTTACAAAGTTTCTCCCCATCCCAAGGACAAATGAATATTTATTTTAATTTCACATATAATTTATAAATAAATATTTGAATTTTGTTTTGATGTATGAGATGAGCTATAAACATTTTTCTCTAAATACCTAATTAGACCAGGCATGGTGGCACAAACCTGTAATCCCAGTGGGTTAGGAGGCTGAGGCAGGAGGATGGCAAGTTCAAAGCCAGCCTCAGCAACTTAGTGAGGCCCTAAGCAACTTAGCAAGACCCTGTCTCAAAATAAAAAAAGGGCTGGAGATGTGGCGCAGTGGATAAGCACCCTGGATTCAATCCCTCGTATTCCCCCCAAAATAAATAAATACCTAACCCATTTGTCCAAAACCATCAACTGAATAAACATCTTCTTTCCAATGACTTTTTCCCTTCTTTGATATACATGTGTATATAACACATACACACAGACATTTCTCCCCTGAACATCCATTTCTAAGCATATCCTACCCCCGCCACCCACTTGTTGATTTATTCTTTTGTCAGGAGGCAGTGAAGCTCTGGGAAGCAAAAATAATGGGCTTGGACTGGGGTTGTGGCTCAGTGGTAGAGTGCTTGCCTAGCACAAGTGAGGCACTGGGTTTGATCCTCAGCACCACATAAAAATAAATAAATAGATGTATTTTAAAACTAATGAGTTCAATATTTTAAGTGCTGAATTTAAGCTGATGGTGAATCATTTTGATGGAAGTATACTGTAGGACATTAGAAATACAGATCTGTTACCCAGAAGAGAAGGGAATGAAAGATTCTTCAAGAGGACTTGAGAAAGCGAGAGCCCAGGAACAGCACACAGGAAGCCAACATGTCAGGGCTGGGTGGAGGAACACAGCCACATGAAGGAGCAGTCAGCAAGTCACTTCAGGAGAGAAAGGCACAGTGCAGACTCGAGCAGAGGGTTTCAAGCATCATCATGAATTTCACATACTTTTTGGCTTAACTGATCTAAACAATAACATAATGATCTATTCTAATCCTGAGAAACATACTCTCAACTTCTGAGTTTGTTAAAAGCAGTTACCAGATATAGAGTCAGGATATCAGCACATCGTTATATCATAGGGTTTAAAGAAGGACACCTGTCTAAATGTTCTAGCACATTTTAAATCTATTTATAGGCAAATCTTGGGGTTTTGAAATGTTTTCAGTGACAATGTCTTATTCTAGGAGTTCTGATATAATTTTACTCATGTACTAAAATAGGTATTTTAAAGACAGAAACATTCTTGAAAAAGATGCAGATCAGCTCTGTTAAGAGAATCACCACTTTGGGCCACTCAAATGAGTGCTGTTGGCTCTGAAGAAGAATAAATCCTAGCTCTTGAAAAACTGTAGCTTCTGCCTACAATTTAATTAATGTAAACCTAATTTCAATGGTCAGTGTCTCCAACACCTTCGCTATTTAACTAATCACTATTTAACTAATCACTGGTCAAGCCCCTTCTTTTTTATGACAAGATATATTTCAACACATGTTGGCCTGATGGTTATTCCTAATTGTCCTTAATTAAATTTCACTACATTTAGGCACAACAGAAGCTTAAACATTTTAGAATGTTTTCTGTTTACACAAAATGTGCCTATCTGCAAATGGATCTATTTCTAAATGTGAACTGTAAGAAGTACCCTGCTGCATATCAGACTCCCAGCTGGAAAAATCTAGAAGGAACTCAGAGCTTGTGTCTCATCTTGCTTTTTTCTGCTGGGGAGGAGGGGGGGTTACTGGGGATTTCATCCAGGGGTGCTTTATCACTGAGTCACATCTTCATCTTTATTTTGAGACAGGATATCAATAATCTGCTTAGGGCCTTGCTAAGTTTCTGAACCTGGCCTTGAACTTGCAATCCCCTGTCTCAGCCTCCAAGTCACTGAGATTACAGGTGTGCACCACCAAGCCTGGCTTGGTGTTATATAAACTGCCTTCCATTTAACTTGTCTAAATAGATATTTACCTATTTAGATTTTTTTAATCTAGATTTGTTTTATTTTTCCGCCCTACCCCCCAAACACACACACAAAATGCTCGTATTACTGAAAAACTATCTTTTCTCAAACAAACCAAGTTCTCTGTACACAGCTGGACTTTAAGCCAGAGAGAGACAGAGAGACAAAAAAAGAGAGAGTACCACATCTATTTTCCTTTAAGGAAACCCAAAAGCAAGTCAAAGCTAGCCCTGGATAAGGCTGCAGGAATGAAAGTCCTCCATGACAAAAAACCCAAGTATGACAAGTCTGAGATGGAGATGCTGTCCTAAGACAATGAAAGCCCTTGGTAAGGCAGGCACATGGGAGGCACTGCCAAGAACTTTCCAGTCTGGGCAGTGACTTCGAGAAAAACAGACTTTTACCCCTGCAAGCCTGCCAATGCAGTTCAGCCAGCATTCCCTGGTATTTAAATGTTTGAGAGTATGAAATTCACTCATGATGACCCTTACCGGCCCCATCTCTGTCAGTCCTGGCCAGAATATAAGCTCAGACGTTTACACTGTTCCTTCTAACCTTTTCTTCAAAATTCAGCCAATTATATGAAAACATATGCTAAAAACCTTGCTGATAGTATGCTGGGCTTAGTCATTCCTTGGGTTAAGGTAAAAACGAGTAGCAAAATCAGTAATTAACCCACTGCATGTTGTGGTTGATTCTTTTCTCCATTATTGATCTCTTCTTAATTTTCAATAACCACAATCATTATTGATCTTACACAGTGATATCATATGATATATGTGCTTCCTTTGACTAGGTTCCTCCCCTCCTCCATTTAACTGCCTAACTGCTGTTGGGCTTTTCAAAGAGCTAAGACACCGCCTCTTTCAGGAACCCCTCCTTAACAAATATACAATTTCTAACTGTAGTTTTTCCTGGATTCCAAAACTATCCTCTATATGTTACCTTCACAAGAGTACTCTATTTGTTTCTAAGACATGTCACCCCCACTAGTCTTTGGGTTTCTCAAAGGCAGAGAGCTTTGCTCATCTTTTTGAGCCAGCTCACAGGACAATGTCTGGTATTTAGTAGACATTCTAAAATGTTTGTGAAACAAGTGAATTTGCATATGAAAGTTCACTTAGAAACAGAATTATAGACATGGGTCTTTAGAAAACATTTAGCCCATTTCCCTTTATCCATAATCCCCTAAACAACTATTTCCTGAGTTGTATCAATATATTAAAAACAAAGAAATCTTTATCTATGTTCAGTTTAAACACTTTCTAATGAAAATAGAATTAGATAAAAACCTTACCGGCAAAGTTCCAGGCAGAGATGCATCAAAAAAAGAAACCAAAGAATTTGGAGGTGCTGCAAAACACACTTGAGATCCAGAGAAGAGCTTAGAGTTGGAGGAAATCTGGGCATGAATTTCCAATCCTACAACAGCTGCCCATTTGTGTTCACTGATGAGAAAGAGATCATGGTTAAGAAGTAGTTACATCTGTCAGCACGAATACATTTCTATAAGCCTAAACCCCAAATGTGAATTTCCTTTCTAACTTATTAAAATTTTATATCCTTACATTTTAAAATGTATAAATTTCATTGGTGACTAAATCAAAAGCAATTCATATTGAACACCTGAAATGAGATGGGCAAAATAAATTTGTTTGCAATGTGGAATTAGGAGATTCACTGCATAAACGGGAAGGCTACAAAGAACAAAATAATCTGGCATCTTAATATAATTTAGAAATGGTACCAGGTGACAACTGCCGGGCAGCAATGTCTAAATTAACGGAGCCTATCAGTGAACCACTGAGTAAATGGAAGAAAGCTGGTCTTTCAAATATTATCTAGAATTAACACAAATGGAAGGATTTGACTACAAAAAAAAAGTTAAAAAAGGAAATTCTCAGTCATATTTTAAATTGATTTTATCACAATGGCTTACAGGTACAACAACCAGTGTCACAGATATAACAGATCACCACTAAATGATACTCCTGAAAAATTTCACAAAAGAAAACTAAGCATCAGATGTGGCACTTTGGGAGGAGAGTGTACTGGGGATTAAAGCCAGGGGACACTTCACCCTTGAGCTACATCCCCAGCCCTTTTTATTTTGAGACAGGGTCTTGCTAAATTGCTGAGGCTGGCCTAACTTGTGCAATCCTCCTGTCTCAGTTTCCCAAGTCAATGGGATTACAGGCAAGGGCCACAATGGCTCCCAAATCACTCCAAATTTCTGAGATTTAATCTCAGGTTGCTTTGTTTGTTTATGCTTGACTGCTATCAAATTTAAGAAGAGAAGTGCTAAAATAATCTCTCTTATCTAGCCATCCCTATTCTGTTGGGTTGGTACACAGCTCTCTCCAGGTAATTATAAGTGTGCTTATCCATATCAAATTTATGTACGTTCCTATCCTGCTCTTTTCCCCAAGACATCTTCTATATTATTTAGAATTTTGTTCACATGTATTGGGTTTTGTTTCAATCATTTCAATACAAGAAGTTCCTTCTTTTTAAAGTTTGGAAACATCTTGTGAAAGGAATTAAACTAAGAATTCATCAGGAACTCTAACTTCTCTTAAGCATCATTCAAAGCATTTTTGTAATTTCATTATGCGAGACAAAAATATACTTTCCATTTACAGGGAGTCAATCTAATTTACGAAAAGAATAGAAATCAAATGTTTTTGGACATTTTCCCTCTGTTTCTCTAACTCGAAAACAAAAATAATGCTAATGTCAAAGAAAAAACCCAAAATATTAGAAACGTACCTTATGTTTCTGTATTTAAAAAGAAACTATTTAAATCTTATGTGGCAAAGCTTAAACAGCTGCTCAGGAAATATCTACCAAAATAAGCAAAATTCTTACATAACAAAAAGGGGACGCTCTTAGTTAGCTACGTCCTCCTAAGTCTAGACACAAGTGTTTAACATAAAACACCTCCACAGATCGCTGATGTTTTCTGATTACGTATTTTTGACTAATGACATTAAACCACCAATACCCCAGATAGCTTGTAAGATAAAAACTCCCTTTCCACATTCAGAACATTGTTAGTCCATAGTAGCGCTAAAGATATGTCAGCTAAATGATTCCCCTTCTAGTGTGGCCAACCTCACAGCTAACGAATTTGCTCTTCTGTCTGTGCAACCTTCGGCTCAAAACACTTGCTACATCACACCAACTTTCCCAAATACGCCTACATTAAGACAGTATATGAGGGCCAGACTCACAGAGGGCTCATTTTGTGTTCTCAGGCCCTAGGGCTCCACCCTCCCGCCCCTCGAAACCTCTAAAACTGGGTTGTAGTGGCCATCATCTCCCTGGCGCCTCAGTTCCACTTTACACTTAGGCGGGCAGTAACAGTATGAAAATGGTATACCCTTTCCTCGGCTTCTGAGCCACTGTACTCAGTTCCCTTGTCGGATTGGGCGTGGACCCAATCGAAGCCCCTCTTCTGTGGCGAATACCGCCGCCAACCCCCGCTAAAACCCAACGTGTGCCAGGACAGCCCCAGCGCAGCACGGGCGCCGCCATGGCACCGCCAGAGTCCGAGTCAGGTGACTCAGCGTCCTCTGCCGCAGAGCTCCCTGGGAAGCGTAGTTCTGAAAAATACTGAGACTCTATAGGCTTGGTCCGGAAGACTACTATTCCCGGCGATCATTGCGACTCGAAGCTGCCGGAACTCTGGCGGGGAGGGGAAGGAAAGAGAAATAGAGGAGAGGGTGAGAGGGTGTCAGGGTCGGGAGGTGTGACTCCTCCTAGCGGGGAATTGAAGAGGTTTGCGCTGTGCGCTTGTGTGTGAGAGTGAGCGTGAGAGCTTGGTGCCAGAGAGCCAAAGCTGGGAAACCTGGCCTTGGTTTCATAGCCCGTTAACCTTGTGGGCCCAGCCAATGACCTTGACATCAGGGAAACTTCCTGAACTCCAAACCCACTTATCTGACTTATCTGTCGGCTCTCCCATTTCGCATACAGATTTGTGCATTAAAAGAACGGATACGTATTTGCATGCACAGTTCTTAAACATAATGGTATAGCAAAGAGCAAGACAAGTTTGGGCTCTTAACATTGTTTACATTCTAGGGATAGGAACATACAAAAAAGAAGGTGCTGTATTTAAGCAGAAGGTGGTTGGAGACAGATTGAACCTTGATGTGCATTTTAACTTTTTCTCATTTTTTTTGTTCTTGGCCAGCATCTGAAACAATTTCTTTATATTCTCAGAAGGCTGAATAGCAGATACCATCATCCCGGCCGAATTCTTTCACTTTTCGGCTTTAATCCCTTGTATTTGAACACAGTATCCATTCTCTTAGTTTATCATCCAATTTTAATTGTTCACATAGAGTTTATAATTATTTGATGTTTATCTTGTTTTCCACAAATCCTTTTATTCACCATGGTGCTTCCAGAGTCCAAAGTAGGCCTCTCAAAAGTATTTGTTGAATGAAGTAGTGTGGAAAATGCTTTTGACAAAGGACAGAGTGGATGCTCTTTGGAGGAGTAGTTTAGGAGAGAAGATAAATTAAGATGGTGATGGAAGCAAAGACCAACTGATCTATTTGAAATAGAAGGTAACATTAAGGGACGGTTTAGATATGACAGTGGAAAACTAGCTGGGTTAGAGTAACCCCTGCATTTCTAGCTTGCATAACTGAATGGCTAATGTAGTTAACTGCTGAGATAAGGAAGCTAGAAAAGGAACAGGTTTGCAGTGAAAACATAGGAGTTTGGTTGCCTTGGAGACATCCAAGAGAAGTTAAGTAGGCATCATTGATGCCTAGCTGTGAGTATAGAGCATAAGAAAAAGCTGCATGTTGTGCAAAGTGGTAAGTTTTCCATTATTAATCAATAACCTGTTGATTAGACAACTGCAATTTATGATCTATTTCCATTAATACTTTTGTACAATTATGGCATTATGGTATGTAGAAGTAGGAAATTTTAATTACTCTCTTTAAAATGGTCATAATTTACTTTTTCTGTTTTTTATACTTTTTCATTCACTATTAGCTGATCTAAATTGCTACACCAGAAGTATTTTCAAATGACTAAACTACCTCTAGTTATTGCCCTTTATATCAGGTTCAGATCTATACTTTAGATGTTTTTTTATTAGTGTCTCTCCCTCTCCTCTGAGTTTCCATATTTTCCACCTTTACTGTGGATGAGTTTGTTTTCTCTTTTGTCTTAACTCCTCAGGTTTTTCTGACCCAGAAAAATTAGGGATCAGGAGTACAGCATGAAAGGAGGAGAAAGGGATCCTGCACCTCTAGTCAAAGGGAGTATGAGGTTTTTGCCTTCTTACCACTACCCTTACCACTAATCCGCATACTTAGAAGATAGTTTACTCCTTTACATGGAGTAGTGTTGGGGGTGTTTCGAAAACTACCATAAAGGATAGAGCACACCTAAAGACAATCCTAGCTTTTATGGGAAGAAGGCAGTGTAATGGAAATTCATCTCATGAAGCAGTATTGCAGTAGTGACAGGCTGTCCCTTCAAAGGCCCCCCCCACCCCACCACTAGAGGGAGAGAAAATCCTGTGCATGTAAACATAGTCAATTCCTTTCACAAATGGAACCTTCCAGTCTGGTGCATGTTTTATCCAACCATGGCCCTTTCAAAGTCCTACAAGAGCTAATGGTGGAAATAGGAACTTGTCACCCATCTTTCTGACTCTCTGTTCTCCCAAGATTTTGTGTTACTTCCAAAAATGCCTGATGGTTTCTCTGTGCTTGATGTGGTATCTAGGAGTTGACTGTTTTTCAAATGCCTTGCCCCTCAGCTAGTCTGGTTCTCCCCTCAAATCTCCTTCCATGGGGCCGTTCTTGCCCTTCTCCTGCATGCCAAATCTGATATCTGTCAGAACTCTTACTGACAGACAGCTCTCTGAGAGAGCTATTTTGGTCCTACCGACAAGGTGGCTGTCATCTGGAAGACAGAGATTTTCATTTTCAAGGAGCTCAGGAGGTAGCAGGACAGAATTTCTAGAAGAAAAGAAAAAAAAAATGTTTTCCAGGAAGGGTTTCTCTGCTCTTGTTTTATCCACATAATTGACATAGCACAAATAGATTTAGAACAAATTTTTTAAAAGATGTAGCCACAGCAGAATTTTGAGTTGTTATTTATAAATGGCAATAGTTTGGAAGCATGTATAAAATAACATACTTGATTTTGTTTAATATTCTTCAGAGAGTCTTTGAATGTCAGAGTTGGAATGGACTGGCCCACCTCTCTATTTGACTCATAATCTCCAGCTATCTATATCTTAGATTCTCCAAATCTAAGTTGTGTTTAATTGTAATCATCCCTTTCTCATCCTTTCTCTACTTCTCAATAGGGTAAATAATATGAAGATATCATTGCATTCCAGGATTTTTAAGTTCTTCATTAGTGTGCACACAATGTAAAGGAAATACACATATTAGTAGTTCTAAGTTTATGCTTTTTAAAATGAAGCAAATAATTTTCATGGGAAAATTACAATTTCAGATGAAATTAAGAAAATAGTTCCCACTGTCATGGCAATGTATCTCAAAATATATTTGTATGTATTTTTAAGAGTCTTAAAATTGTGTGAATTAATTTATTCTTCAGTTAACTACCTGTGTCCTGTGGAACTGAAGGCAACAATTTAAAAACTTTTAGCAGAAGAATGAATAAAGGTTCTTGGCGATCTAACAGAGCTGAGTGTGGATGGTTATCTTTGTATTTCTCAATTCAATGGTGAATTTGGTTTCTCTGTTATTTGTTAGTTTCTATCTGTTCTTTGGCTATAGAAAGCAGTCTACTGTTGAAATTCCATGCCATGTGGTAGGAAAGGATGATAGTTAGGCCAGTATAAATTCTCTCTAAAAATAAAACAACAATTCACTTAAAATGATGGACATATGACAAAAATTGACAGGATCATTTTCATGTAGGAAGAAACTAAAGTAGGTC
Source organism: Callospermophilus lateralis (assembly GCF_048772815.1). NCBI lineage: Eukaryota > Metazoa > Chordata > Mammalia > Rodentia > Sciuridae > Callospermophilus > Callospermophilus lateralis. Next base: position 114,109,237 of record NC_135312.1, on the reverse strand, counting down.
CTGTATTTGAAAAAGCATTCTGAAAACACCAAGTTACTTCTTAGAATTACCCACATTTTAAGTTCCAGTTAAGTATCATTGGGGGGAAAAGAAAGACTGGGAATACATGCCTGCCGAGCAATTGGGAGAACAGGATTCATTTCCTTTTATTTTTCCATTAAAGTCTTGATTCTGATAAAATACGGATGTGGAGGGAACAATTGCTTTCTCTAGAAGATTGCTTGGAGGCAAAGAAATCTATAACTCTTTCTTCCTTTCCAATGCAAGGAAATAGAACACCCTGTCCAATGCTTTGGTAGAGATGAAGTGCCATCCGGGAAAGATGATTCCAGTACATTGCTGCTCTCAGGCCTGTCTGGTGAACTATAATCTCTCTCTGGTCTTCCTTCTTCTAACTGCTCTCAGGGGGTGGTTTGCTGTTTTCCCGGCAGTTGTCTGTTCTAACAATCTGACTCATCCCTGGGAGCAAACAGGAGTTATGTATAAGAAAAAGCTCCACCTGCACACATCCCCTTGACTCACCATTTCCTTGCAGGAAAATACTTTTGAGTTGCAAGTAATGGGTGGTAAAACACATGACACTGTTTTTAGAGGCTGCATGTGATCAAATCCCTGCTGTGTTAAGATGCTCTCCCTTTTGTGTTTTTTGAATCAAGTATTTGGCTTTCAAAGTTAGAGAGTTTGCGAGTGCATGTACACACACACACACACACACACACACACACACACACCTGTGTGCTTTTAAGCATTATTTAAACTCAGGACCATGCATAAATACTAATCAGTAGTTTTTAGATTTAAAAACAGATGAAGTTTTTGTATATCAGACAGTTCTCCTGATTTTAAGTGTAAAGAGTTGAGTAACAGTATGACTTTAAAGAACTATCCCACTAGGACACATGGACTTTGATGAGACCTTTCTCCCTATGAATGAACTCCTACTTGATAACAGAGGGGACTATACCAGAGTTCATCAGGATGGTACAAAAGAGAGCAGAAAACCTTATCTTACAACCCTGCCAGGTAATCAGTGTCTATCAGTGTCTGTCTAGGCTGCCCTTGAACCAAGAATAAATGAACTGCACAAAGCAAGAAAGGCTGAAATCTTGTCAGTGGTGGAGCCTTTGGGGTCACCACAGTTTAATGTATAACTATCGAGAGGAAATGTAGTGCTCCATGAAGAGGCGCCAGATTGAATTACAATCAAGCAGCAATCAAATGATACAACTACTGAGATAAATGCAAAGACAGAGAGAGGGGAAGGGAGAAAAATTCCAGCAGTTCATGAATACTAATTAGGAAAGAAAAGACCAGCACAGACATTATTCATGTCTCTTTGGAATCTGACTATATTCTAATTCAAAAGTAAGATTGGATGATGGCCCAACAGTGATTTCAAGTTGGTGTTGATGGCGTACTTTGATCAGCTTTGCTCTAAGAAAGGTAGTTTTAACTCCTCTCACATATCATAAAAATTAAAAAGAAATAGTGTTAAGAATAGGACTGGATACTGTGTTTTTCAAGAGACAAAAGAAAGTAAGCCTATATAAAAGACTTCCAGTAAACAAGGGCCCACCTAGTCTAATATTCTATTTGTGTTCATTCTCTAAAGCTGTTGTCTTTATTATGACTGCTGTAGTATGTTGGTATGGCATCTTTGGGAAACATTTTTCAGTGATTCAGAGGCTTTGAGTTTGAAAAATTTACATAACTTTTAAATAAATTCATTGTATTCTACTTACCAATGGAACTCACACGATCTCAAGAAATGTCTCACAATTTATGAGAGTCACTTTGACATTTTACAGTCTTTCAGATTAAAATCCTTAGCAGATGTCAAAATGAAGAATCTTGAATTTAGGAAGAAAATATTTATCTTGCTTAGTTCTGTAGGCTGACTACCATTTTAGGAGTTGAAGGTCCTTGGGAACCACAAGAGGATCTGATTGCTTAGAACAATCACCAGTATAGTAATTGTGGTTACTCAATAGTACTTCACTTCCTCAAGGAAGACCATGGATATTTTGTTTTTGGTCTATATTCCTTTTAAATTCTTTCTAGAAACTTCTGCTAGGCTTAGCCTTTTGCTCTTGTGTTCTCTTTATCCAACAGAGATATAAGATGTCACTTGCTTCAAAGTGATAATATCCCTTCGCATTGTGTCTATTGTGCAGTAGATCAAATGAACTGTGTCTCTGACTGTGTAAGTTAATAGATGTTGTCCACAGAATTGAAAAATAAAATGCAGTGTATGTTTTTGTTGGATTTCTATGGCATCATTGAATCAAATGTTTTATTTACTCTTTCTTCTTTCAAAAATATTGTGATTTATTTCCAATTGTCAAAAACCAGCAGGCTTAGAAGTTGTAATTTTCACTCTGTCTGAAATATAATGTGGCAAGACAGGCCAAATTACAGAAAATCAATTAGTTTTTGTTACAAGAGTCATGTATCTGAGGTCTTGTTCTGTCTCTGATTACTGTAGCTTATGTCTGCTCTACTCCAAAGGAATTCTTAGGAGAAAACCACCTGGAGATATTTTTTTTTTAGAGAAAAAACCTGAGTGGGCCTCGACACTTAATCCTTGTCAATTATGATAGAGGCAGAAATAGATTTCTTCCTTGAGTAATTTGCTTTCTTCCTGTTGTTTCAAACCACATACTCTTGAAAGGGCAGTTAACAGTTACTTGCAGAGGCCTAAAATTCCCAAATACTACAATTTCTAAATCATATTATCTGTGTCTTTTTATGTAAGATAAAGACCATAATTCTTGCTAAGTATATGGTTGCATGTAAGTCTGATCTACATCTAGGGATAATTCTCCTCTGTTATCCTTTGATTTAAAAATCAACTAATAAGGGGCTGGGGTTGTAACTTAGTGGTAGAGCACTTGCCTGGCATGTGTGAGGCACTGGGTTCGATTCTTAGCACCACATATAAAATAAATAAATAAAGGTTTATCAACAACCTAAAAATATATATACATATATATATTTAATTATATATATATAATTAAATATATATATATATATGTATATATGTATATATATATATATATATATATATATATCAACTAATAAGTCCAGTAGGACAAATATATTTAGGTCCAGTTTTCATTAATCATAATGTTACTGTTTCATAGATCTGCATTGGAATGTGCCTTTCTGGTAAAATAAACATTGCCACAAATTTCCTTGCTTTTCTCTTCTTGAGCTTTTAAAAGAAAGACTTTATTATCAATATTTCATCTTATTAAGTAATTTCTTATACCTTGGGAGACTCAAGGGATCTAAAACAGCAACAACAACAATATATATAGATGTAAGTATTACACTGATTTCAGAATATTACTGATTCCATTTCCCCCATAATCCAGAAAATCTTAAATTAACATTAACTCAAACTTAAAACATGGATGTAGCAGAATTGTTTTAAAGAGTTGTTAAGCAACACAAAACTTGTAGTCAGCCAAGTTAGAACTCCTATGTTATTTAGGGCCTATAATTAATTTTTTAAAAATCAAAACACTTTTTAAAAATAGTCTCATGTGTTGAATTCCAGCATGGTGCTGCTTTTTGTAGAGGAATTTCTGTAAAATGCAAGTTTATTTATAGATTGCAAGTGACTCAAAGATGTTACAATATAAAAGAAAATGACACTCTAGAGTCTTTGTTCGGGCTGTTTAGGGCTGTCTTGGAATGTTCAGTTCACTCCAAGGAATTGCTTTTAATCTTCTGAAGCAAAAGGAATTTCATAAATTGGAATTGTTGGCCAGATGGAATTTCCTGATTAATTTTTTAGTGTTTTGTATTAAACATAATAATGAAAAGGGGAGTTCTGAGAGTAAACCCAATTAACATTTCATAAAATTTATTGCTCTAAATATGGCTTACCCTTTATTTTACAATTTCCACTCACTGCCTTCCTGGACAAATGATTGTACCTTGAGAAACTGAACACAGTCAACTTGTCTCTCTCCTCCCTCCCATTCCTTCCTTTTCTTTTTTGCTCAACTTCTTTCTATTTATACTCTGTTTGGGTTTTCATGAGGCTACAGTACCACTCTGGGGCTCACCTTTTTTGTTCTATTCTTTATGGGTCTTAGTAGAAAGAATTTTTTTATCAGTTTGTAGTAGTAAGTCCTGGTGCTAGAATGGTGTCACTTGTGTTGGACACGAGATTCCTAATTCCATGTGTAATCATAGACTAGAGTATGGTTTACAAAGCTAGTCTTTGTGATATTGCAAATACAGATAAACATTCTTCCTGTATTTCTTGTAATAGTTATACCCCTTTCCTTTGGCAGTTGGAAGTTCCTATTCAACCTTGAGATGAATATACTCATTGGATTTGTTGGGATTGAAGAATCACACCTTTAAAAAGAAAATCTGTCATACTAGATTGAGATTGTTTGAAGACAAGAGTCATGCCTTTCTTGTTTTGGTGCCCTTTGAGTTCTCAGAAATATGATAACTGTACTGGCCACCATTTACTCATTGCTCCTGGGGATGATTTCCTTGTCCTTACTCATGCAATCCACATAGCTAGGTTAGGGGCTGCAGAATTACTATTCCATGCCAGGACTGGCTGGCTACATAATTTGTGGGGTCCACTGCAAAATTAAAATACAGGATCCTCTATTAAAAAAATTATTAAGAACTTGTAAATGGCAACATCAGAGCATTAAGCCAAACATAGAATTCTTCTAAACATAGGTGTCCCTTCCTGTGCAGATGCACAGGTTGTGAGTTTGACTGTGCTTCTGCCTCCTCCTCGTCCATGGTTTATTGGATCCTGAAGGAAGGAACTATCAAATCCAGGTAGTACAAATCAGAACACTTTCCTGGTTTATTTGTTTGTACGAGAATTAAGGAAACGTTTATCCCAATTGGCTAAAACTGGGAACCATCAGCAATCTTGTTTCCAGATGTGAAGAAAGCCATCAATGCACATCCTTTCATTCTATCTCCGACTTGTGCTTGGGTGTTTGGCATATGCCCCAAATATCTTCTATGGTCTTTACAGCCTGCTAATCTTGCTGCTGACCTATACCTTACTGTCCACAACCTTTCAGGCTCTGGATGCTGGAAAAGATGACCCCTTGAGTATTTTCTAGTTCTGTAATTTTCCGAATCTGTAACCAGATTCCTAAGAGTGACTTCATCTGTGTGTGGTTATACATGTGTAGGAATGCAGAATAGTGCTTGATTACTCATTTTTCTCAAACTTCATAGAAAAGCTATTTTTTTAGACCTTGATAGTGTAATGAAATGACCATTGCAATAACAAAGAAACCTTATCCCATTAAGACTGACCATCAACTAGGCAATTTTTAAAGCATTCCAACTATAGGTGATTTTGAGTGCTTCCTTAGGGGAAAAATGCTTGAGGTCTAAGCCACGAATGCCTCATACCCTGGGGAATTTCTGGATCCACATTTTCAGTCTCTTTCTTCTTTTCCCAATAGTACAACTCCTAAGAACTTTCTCAGAGGATTCACAAAACACTGATAAATGAATAAAAATTGGCTCCTGACAGACCTCTTGACTGGCATTCTTCTGGGAGCTCATTTTAGAAGGCAAGTTTAGGGCAGAGCACAGTCAATTTTCACAGAGTAGGATCTGGGCTTTGGTGTTTTCTGAGTTTTGTTCCCTCTGACCATATTATACTTTTCAAGGGGGAAAACTGATCAAGGTAAAATGAAGGCCTTAGATGAAGTTTAAATTTAACATGTGATGACTTCCCAACTCCTGCCCGAAACTTATCGGAGACTTAACTGGATTGATCATGTTATCTCAAGTATTTCACTGTTACTATTCTTCCTATTATTTTGAAACAACATCTTGCTATCTTTCTGTGTTTCCCAAGTTGAGCTTAAATTTATGAACTCAAAAGATCCTCCCACCTCTAGCCTCTGGTCCATGGTAAAGCCTCAATCAGTGGTTGTCAACCAAACCAAAAAAAGAGATCTTCCCACTTTGAGTATTTTAAAATAAAAATGTGTTTATATCAAAATCTGTTTCAATGAGAAATGAATAATTCCTCAAATATATCTGAAGTTTAAGGTCATAGATATAGAAGAGCTTGTTCCTAGAATCCTATTAAGCAAGTTATCATTCCTAAGAGGGAGGTTTTTTTTTTTTTTTTAATGTCACCTCTCTGTCAATTTATAGATGAAGATGCTGAACCACTGCATGGTGACAACTCATATTTTTCACTGTGTGTATCCAGAATCTTCCAGACCTTTTTTCCCTCTAATCCTGGCTGGGTTAATACCCAGAGCCCTGTGTCTGTGCACTGCCTCAGAGTTGAGAAATTGATATGTGTCATAATGATGACTTGCTCTTACATTAATATTTTTTATTCCTTCAATTGAATATACTCTGGCCTTTTATCTCCTAAGTAAAAACAGGAAAAAGCAAAGGTAAGTAAGAGCCATAGGACTAGAGGTAAAAGCAAACCTACAAAGACAGACACTGAAGGAGGGCTCATCTGCAAATGTCCAGAAGCCTCTGTCCATATGTCTTTCTGAAACCTTTGCCAAGATAGTCAGAAGTTCAAAATTATTTCTTCATGGCCGTTATGCAGTGTCACATTTTACAGAGCCAAAGGAATAAATTCCAGACATGCAGAACACACATCTCTTCAGCCTCTCTCAGGCAGGCTGTCAACTCTGCCACATTGATGCACAAATAAAAAAGGACAGACAGAGCCTTAAAACTTTTTCTGCTAGTCTGTTCCTTACTGTCCGCCTTCCTAAAGGAATGGAGTGAAAAACCTACACCCAGGCCCTTGTCCTCCACATTGCCTTCCCCATACAGGTACTTCCAGGCTAGGGAGAAACACACACGCACACACATACACATGCACGCACACACACACATGCACGCACACACACACACACACACAGGAAATAGAAGAAAGAGATTTCATTAAGTAAAGGAGAAAGAAGTTACATATTGAAGAACCAGTTAGTCAAGGACTTACCACAAAAATTTGACTTCTACTACCTGTCCCTTAAGTGGTCAAAAAATCATGCTCCAATGCTACTCTTTCTCCTCAACATTACTCTTTCTCTTCCTCCCTGATGGTTTGTCCTCCACAGTTGAATGCTTCTGAGTGTTTTCCCTCTTAGAAACAGTATGATTTCTGTCAAACCACAGTTTAAACTTTTCAGAAAAGCTCTCAAGCTTTCATTTCTGTAACCAAGATCAACAATCTGTCACGTACAGTGGCATTTTCAACTGACTGCTAGAAATCTCCACCTGAATGCCCTGCTAGCACCTTGAAATTAACATGTCCACAATCTCAGCATCTTCCCTCCTGAACATAATATTCCTTTCATGGACTTCTTTTTCTGTTGATGATAAACCACTCTCAGTCATTCCAGTTACAAATATTGAAATTGTGTCTGATTCTTGCCTCTCCTGTACTGTCATATGGTTTAAGTGATCACCCAGTTTTTAGCAAAGATGACTAAGTAGAGGTGACACTTCCAAAGATCCATATGCAGTTGTGTAGGAGAGGATACTATGTGCAGTTTTGGACACATTGGATTTGAGATATCAGTGAGGCATCTAAAAACTGTTAATATAAATTCGGGAGCCGTCAGAAGTGTCAATTAATACCATGAGAGTGATGGTGTAGGATAGGACAGGGTATAAATGATTACATTTATTTTTTAAAAAAATTTTAGTTGTAGATGAACACAATATTTTAATTTTTATTTATTAATTTTTATGTGATGCTGAGGATTGAACCCAGTGCCTCATGTGTGTGAGTCAAGCACTCTACCACTGAGCTACAACCCCAGCCCAAATGATTACATTTTTTAAGCATATATATTTATTTTTTCCTAAGACAAGACACAAGGTTTCTGGTCAAAGGCATAGTTATTATAATGAAGTAGGTTCCCCATGTTCCATTTCCTGTTTCAGGGTGATGTGTGAAAGCTAGCTGTCACCCTAAATGTATAAGTGATTCTTGAATTATGAATGGGAACTCCAAAATTAGGGATCTGGATTCTAGTCACAAAGATTTGCTCATGTTTTCTTCTAGACATTCTCTAGTTTTAGGTTTTCAAGTTTGGTCTATGATACATATTGAGTTACTTTTTGTATATGTGTGAGAAATGGATCAAAGTTCTTAAAAAATAGCTGATATTCAATTGTTCTAGCATCATATGAAGAAAAGAGTATCAATTGGATTTCTAAGCACTGGAGACATGTGCACATTTTCTACTTATGTGCCTTTGCCCCACTGTAAAAAATTGGTTGCTCGTGTGTATGTGAATCTATTACTGAACTGTGCTTTGTTCCACTGATTTCTATGTCTGTCTTTATGCCAATATAATGCTATATTAATTATTATAGCTTTATAATAAGCCTTGACATTGGCTAGTGTTAGTTCTCTAAATTGTTATTCTTTTTGAAAGTTGTTTTAGCTATTCTAAGTCCTTTGCATTTCCATATAAATTTTAGAAACAATTTGTCAATTTATAAAATAAAAATAAATTGCTAGGATTTTTATTGAGTTTGCATTGAATCTGTAATTCATGGAGAAGAGTCATCTTAACAATATTAAGTCTTATTTAATAATTTATATAGTTCTTTTTAGTCATTTAATTTCTCTCAGCAAGGTTTTATAGTTTTTAGTGTATGTGTCTTGCACAATTTTGTCAGATTTAATTCTCAGCATGTTATTTTGGGTGCCATTGTAAATGGCATTGTTTTTAATTTATAACTGTACCCAGTATTTAGAAATACAATTGATTTTTTGCATATTGAATTACATTCTGTAGCCTTGCTAAATTAACTTAATAGTTCTATTAGTTTTTTGGTAGGTTACATCAGATTTTCTACATGGACAATCACAGTGTCTGAAAGTAAAATGAGTTTTACTTATTCCTTTTAAATCCAGATGCATTTTTCTTGGCTTTTTGTGCTGAGTAGAACCTCTAGGAAAGGTGAATAGAAGAGGTGATAATGCACATTCTTGCTTTGTTCTTAATCTTAAGGGGAGAGTACGTTTTTGTGTATTTACTCAGGTAGTTCTAGTTCTAGCACTCCTTGTTCCTTTGTATGGATAAATATTTCCATCTGTTATCATTTTCTTTCTGCCTAAAGACTCCCTTTAATGTTGCTTATAGAAATTATCTGTTGCTGCTGAATTACTGCAGCATCTCTATGTTAAAATAGTCTGTTTTACCTTCATTATTAGGTGATTTTCTTTCTTTCTTTTTTCTTTTTTTTTGGACTGGGTGTAGAATTCCAGGTTAACAATTTCCTTCCCTGCACGCTCTCATACTTGATGTTTATATTCTTTTGACCATGTTAATACTATTCAAAGCTGAACCATGCAGCATATTGTAATTTTATACCCTTTAAAATTTTTACATTTTCACTGAATTATTTTTTAATTTGTTTGGCTTTATATGACTCTAATTTATTCCTAAGGTTTTAAGTGTTAATTACCTCTCAGTACAGTCAAACTATCTTTGTCAATTTCATTTTTGTTTTAGAGATATGCTCTGGAACCTTGTGTTTCCTATTGTTCTGAGCTGGAATGGTTGCTCCCTGGTCCTGATGCACAACTGTCCCCCTGAGCAATCCTATCATCATCATCATCATCATCATCATCATCATCATCACCGCCTCCACTATCATTATCATCCTGGGGATTCCCTTCTTTCCTCACATATACTGGATCGCTGTTTTCTTGTTCCCATTCCATATCTTCTTTCTTGGTTTATTCTGTTATTATGGTAAAGCACATTCATTCTCTAGTATCTTCTTAAGAAAGGACAGGCAGTATATATTTTATTTCTTAAAACATCTATATAGGTATTTATATCTGATAATGTTTTAATTCTAACCTCATTCTCTGTGTGCAGGGCAGGCAGAATACCTAGGGGCACTCTACCATTGAGCTACATCCCCAGCCCTTTTTATGTTTTATTTTGAGACAGAGTCTTGCCAAGTTACTGAGAAGGCCTCAAACTTGTAACCCTCCTGTGTTATGGTTTAGCTATGAGGTGTCCCCCAACAGCTCCTGTGTTGATGCAGGAATGTTCAGAGGTAAAATGATTGGATTTGAGGGCTGTAGCCTAATCAGTGCATCCTAATTTGAATGGATTAACCAGGTGGGCAGGCGGAGTGTGGCTGGAGGACATGGGTCACTGGGATGTGCACAGGAGAGTGCATCTTCCCCGTGGCCCTTTCCCCTTTCTGCTTCTCTCTTGCTTTCTGGCTGCCATGAATGGAGCGGTTGGTGTTCCTCCACCACACCCTTCCAGCATGAAATTCTGCCCTCCCTTGGGCCCAGCACAATGGAATTGGCCCACCATAGGTGGTGAGGCAAAATAAACTTTTCCTCCTCTCAGTTGTTCTGGTCAGATATTTTGGTCACAGTGACAAAAAGCTATCTAAAACATTCTGTCTCAGCCTCCCTAGTGGCTGGGGTTACAGACACACACTGCTGTGCCCAGCTCTAACCTCATACTTGATTGATGGTATAGATGGGTTTAAAATTCTAGGTTGGAAATAATTTCTCCTAGACTTTTTCTTTTTCTCCTACACTGTTTAAACCATTATTCCATTCTAACTTTCAGTGCTATGGAGAAATGCTATGCCACTCTGTTTCCTAGACCTTTTATGTCACTTATTATTTTTTAAATGCCTTTAGGATCTTCTTTATTCCTAGTGTTTTGGAGTTTCATAACATTAGGAATAGTGTACGTGGATCTTTTTTCATATATTGAGATGGGTATTCTACTGATGAGTCAATCTGAACATTTATCTTTGAGTTTTGGGGAAAAATATAATCATTTTTCTGGTAATTCCTTCCTGCCTGTTCTTTTTCTGGAGTTTCTCATACTCAGATGTTCAACCTCCCAGTCTTGAACTTCTCTCTCAATGTCTTTTTTATTTCAGGTTTATGCTCTGTTTTATGCATTTTCTGTTATTTTTGCATAGTTTTAAGAAGCAGTAATGGTAAATATATGTGTCTAGTTCTTTGTATTTAACTGGGATCCTCTGATCTCTTTTCAGATATCTTTACTGCAGGTAAGGAGCTATTGTAGAAATCCATATGATCTCTGAGATGAGCAGCACATTTTTTTTCTTGGTCTGACTTTCCCAGCCTTCTAACTTATCTTTAGGATTTTTATACAAAAAAAAAAAAAAAAGAGAGACAAAGTAAGTGAAAGTAGAGCCAATCCAGGTACAAGTTCCTTGGGTACATTATTCACCCTCCTTTATGAGATTTACACATTTCAAGAATGAGGGACAATAATACCCATATTTTATAGTTCACAATTGTTATGAGGAACAAATGAAAATATACAAATGAACATTACTGGAAAGCTATGCAGTGGCATATGAATGTGGAAGATTGATTCTCAGAAAGGAACATAGACACCTCCTAATGAATGCTCAAATAGAACATCTTGTTGCTTTTTTTGACCAAGGTAAACAAAATGAAGCAAGAATCAGGTAAGATAATAGCAAGATCAGTGAGTAGGAGGGTCACAGAGGAAGCAGATAGTCTGTAGAATTTAAACCCTGATTTCAGGACTTATGGCAATCTATGAATGTCCTTGTCTGTGAAATGAGGAAAATAATATCTATCTTGCAGTGTTGCTTTAAGAAACTGACTTATAGAGGTAAAAATAAATGTAAGTCCCTGGCACATAGCTAGCATTCAATAAATGGTAGCAATGATCAGTGGTGAGGTTTTTAGGCTCTAGAGCCCAGTTGTCTGGGTTGTCTCAACCTACCATTTATAAGTCATGTGATTTGAGGGCAGAGTATTTTAATCAAGTATGTTAATCAATGGGAAATTTCTAGGATGGAGCCCTGGTACAAAATCAATACTAAACATATATTAGCTTTATAATTATTATTAGCTACTAAACGAGACAAATGTTTTGACCATACATTGGGTCATCATTTGGAGTGCAAATAAAGTTGCAATTTTATTTTTGTGATGTCTTAGTCTGTTTGGGCTGCTATAACAAAATATCCTAGACTTATAAACAAAACAGTTCTAGAGCCAGCGAAGTCCAAGATCAAGATTCCAGCAGATTTCATGTCTGGTGAGGGCCCCTTTTCTCATAGATGGTTACTTCTCTGTGTCCTCAAATGGTAGAACAGGCAAATAGGCTCCTTAGGCCTTTTTTATTAGGGGACTGATCCTATTTATGAGGACTGAGCTCTCATGATCTAATAATTTTCCATAGATGCCCACCTGTTAGTACCATCACTCAGGTTTCAACATATGAATTTTGGGGAGATGTAAACATTGAGACCACAGCATGTTTTAAAATAAAATAGCATATAATAAATAAATAGAGATTACTTATCCTGACATTAGATGGTTGACTATTTCAAAGGCCTCCAGTCCTGTGTCCCTTGAGCCTCATGTCCTTAAGTCAGGGGTGGAGTGAACATATTTGAAAACATTCTGATGCCAGGGCCCTGGACCAAGTCCTGAAAATGAAAATTCTGATCCTGAAAATGATGAGTTTAAATGGTAAATAAGGGAAGAACCCTTCAGACTTCACAGGCATCCTCACTTAGCTCGGACATCATGGCCTTTCCACTTGGTGCAAAAACTGAGAATTAGCAGTGTTTTTTGAACTTTGTCCTTCTGACTTCAAATAGACCAGTACCAGTTGCCTACCCCAACCAAGAACTAGATTGACTACAGAGACCTGCGAAGCTCCCCAGCAGCCCTGATGTTACCCAGTTTGCCATTGACATTAGGCTGCCTCTGCCCTGGGACTGCCAGCTTCATGCTCTGGTGTGGTTTCAGATCATAGGGATGGCAGCACTGCTCGAGCTCTCAATGGATACTTGTTGAATGAATAACTAACCAGTAGGGGGATCATGTAGTGAAGACGTCCACATTCATGCTGTATCATATATAAAAATAAAATCTACCTTAGAGTTTTAAAGGTAATATGTGGTGTTTCTTCTCCCTTCTGGGCTCATTGCACTTACACTATCATATAAGTTTAGTGCTTGAGTCTCTTCTAGAAAACTGAACCTAACAAAGGTGGGGGACTTATTTTTGTCATCTGTAATATTCGAGGAATAGATGAATGAATGAATTTGTCCATTCAACAAATAAATATTTGTGAGCTCTAGGCAATGATGTGAAGGTATGATGTTGCTCAGATAGGTCTCTGATCCCATGGGGCTTACATTTTAGAGGAGGAGACAACCCCAAAATGAATACATGAACAAGGTAATTTCAGAGAGTGAGTGCAACAACCCCCTCGTAAATTCTGTCAATGCAAATGTGTTTGGCATTTTCTTATAAGGAAAATGTAGTGCATAATTTGGCTCTAAGTTCCTTCTCTGTGGAATAGACCTCTACAGAGGGAAGAAGGATAGATTGCAAGGATATATCCAAATTATTAAACTGGAATGATCTAGCCCTCCAAACTGAGACAAGTGGCAGCATTGCTTAAGTGTTTTAGCTTGGCCTGTGATTTGCTAATCAGAGGCTGGAGGTGACACACCGTAAAACTACACAGGCTTTTTAACTGATGGGTTTACAGAAGGTTCACAGCAAATCTGTGCCCCGTAATTGGAAGTTTAAAGGTATAAATATCAGATTATTTGAACAAAAAATCTCCACACTCATTTACCCTTTTTCTCTTCTAAAAATGAATGAAAACATCTTGGCCAGAAATAATCTGCTATAGGTCTGTAACTCCCAGCAAAGAAAAAATCGAGAACTTAGTGACAACTTAAGTCCTTACTGTAGGTACTCACAGCACATTTAACATATAAGTATATGTAAGAAAAATTCTTAAAAGCATGATAAATGTATTCTGGAAATGCTGTCCTACATGCCTAAATGATAAAAGGAAAACAAACTTAATTAGCCCAGACCAGATTTCACCCTTTGATATGCACAGATAACTTTCACTGAGATTATTATACCAAAGCAAAGGTGGTATTCAGTTCTCAGAAGAGCATGTGTTTTTTTTTCAAGAGAAGAATTTATATTTAGCATGTGCATACATGTTTTGGATCCAGGTTGTACGTGTGTGTGTTGGTGTTCATGTGTGTTTCTCTACTGCCCACGAAGAGAGGTTTTGAGAACTGAGCCAACTGGTAGAAGTCAATTAGGTGGAAGTTAGGCCAAGTATTCACCTTCCTCCTTGCTCAATGATCCCTACCTGTGACTTTCAGAAACACTCATGTTCTAGGGATTCCTGTGGTGGTGGTGCTGGCAGTGGGGGAGCTTCTGATCCCCTGTGATTGGTTAGTAGTCTGTAGATGGTCAAGAAATGGAACAAGTAAAATAGCATGGGGCCTCAAAACAGAAGTGCCATCCGCCAGTGCTTTCCTCCACAAGCATTGCTTGGTTTTCTTTCTAAACCTTGTTCTATGGATACCTGAGTAGGAGAAAGTTAAGAAGAGCTACTACTTTTATACCATAGGCACAATCCTCAGGTTTTAAAAGCAAACTTTGAAACTTGGAATGGAAATGGAATGAAAAGCATTGGCATTGGTGGGGAGGGATGTACCTTCAGGTTTGTAAGTCAAAATCCATAAAATGATTAAAATAAATTACACATTTATTCTAGGCATCCATGAAACTAGTGAGACTAAATTATTCCAAAGCAATTATTCTTCAGAAAAGATCCATTATACAATTTCTACTCTTGCCCCTAATGTTTCACTTAGATTTATATTCATAATGTTATTGGAACACATTAATCCAAGCAAGATATTGCCCCAGGATTCCTGTTATTATTTACCCTCCATATATCCTCACATATGCATTATTAAACTGAAGGAAGCACATACATGTGAATAGAAAAACAGACACACAAGTGCCTGATGCTCCATCACACATACTGCAATCATATTTGACAGGCTAATTTCTAGTAGGTGCCCAGTCAATTGGTTTCACAGCTTTGCTATTCATCGTCAGACAGGGTGTCTGTGTTTGCCCCATGCATTTCCAGTTTGCAGAATAGTGCCAGACTGGCATCTTGTCTTGTGACTTGATAACAGATTCCATTAATAGCGTATCCAGTGGTACTGACATCCAGTCCCTCTCAGCTGGGGGCAATCTGGCATTTAGTGCCAGCCTGAAGAACTGCAAGGGTTGTAAAGCCAGTGCCAGGTCATACACAGAGGCTGGCTGTGAATTCACACCCTCTCTATGCACAAGGAACTGCAAAGGGAAACTTTGAAATGAAAAAGAGATGAGGGAAGATAATGGTAAGGACTTCCTTGATATCTGCCATTCCCACTTCATGAACTCGAGGGTGAAACAAAATCATCATTGTTCCACTAGGTTGGGACCATGCCTAGATGTGTGCTCTATTTATTCCTAAGCACATTGCTAGTTCTCAATGATTATCATTATCATTATTAATGATGGTAATAATTGACAACATGGCAAATAACTTGAAAAGAGCTAGTTTCCTGAAGAAAAAAAAATAAGTCACTTTAATAATGACTCTTTTACACAGAAATAAATAGCACATTTGTGTCTTGGTATTTTAAATTATGTCTTTGTTTGCCGAGGCTGGAGGGCATAGGGTGCAATTTTGAACTCCAATAAATGAACAAATGAATTAGCATTAGGAAAAGGGTACATGTTAATCAAAACCCACCATTTGGACTTCGGGTCCTTAATTACATGTAGATTTTTCTGTTTTGTTTCTTTCTCTCCAATATCACTTATTCCTACATTTTCAGAGTCTGCCTTACCCATAGGAGGAAGAATGCTGTTTCGGTGCAAAGGTTTTTAGCCAAGGCACATAAAATTATTCCTTCTGAAGGTAACTGCCTTTAATCAAGCTAATGCTAAAAATGCAAATATACCAAAAGCAAGAACTAAGAAGGATCTAGAAGCTCCTGACCCAGCCAGCTTCTCTGTCAGACTTTTTTCAGTCAGTAGTAGGAAAGAAGACAGACCCAGCTCATCAGTCTCTATAAATCTGAGAGTTAATTATTTTTTTCTAGAAGACCTGCTAAAGATACTGCTCAATAGTCTTATTCAGAAAAACATGTATCTTGAAACATTCTCCCACATTTACTTGCAAAGCAAACATTTGTATCTTGGTAAATAATTTCAACTAAACTAGAATTAGAAAAAAGTAACATTTCCTGTAATGGGGGATAGTGGCTCAAGCTTTTTCACCCTTTCTCTTTCTGTGATTTACAATGACATCTACTACTGGAATAAAAACTCAAATATGATCTATGGAGCTTGACATGTATTTCTTTTTGAAGTGGTTTGGCATGAATGTATTTGTGCAACTGAACTCATTTGTTTTAAAATATGGCAGAGTAGATTTTACCTAGAAAATCCTTTGGAATTCTAAATATGCATTCACTGGGGTATGTATTTGTTTTTGGAATTTGGGAGAAAAAGATAGGAATCCATTTCTACTAAGAAAACCTCTCTTAAAATATCAGTTTGGCAGACAAAGTGTCAAGTTGGTGAAAGTAATAATAATAAAGATGATAATATCTCCTTGGGAAACAGACTGAGCAAATTTCAATCCTTTTTTTTTTTCTGAGTACCAGTGACTGGCTATATTGCATCTTCAGATAATGAATTTACATTGCTCCCTGATGCTTCCTTTCTTTAGGCTTCTTTTCTTAATGCCCTAAAAGCAGCTTATATCTACCTGCAGAAACATCATTCCATCTTTTCAAGCTTAGTCATTGATTCCTCATTTTCTTTTCTATACAGGTAGAAAACTTCCTGCCCTGCATTTTAAAGTTGAGTTCCATCTTGGTCTACCATATCCTTGGTTTCGACTCAGAGTTACTAACTAAGCATGGTTTCTGAATACAGTATGGACAAATCATTTTTCTAGGTCTCCTGCCTTGCTCGGGCTAAGCTGGCAATTTTTATGAAGCAGCTACTTGCAACCAGTTCTGCACCATTGTGAAGAAAGAGGAGAGTTCTATTGTCTGTGCAAGGGCCTCTGCTCCCTCCAGGTGTTTCCCTCTGCTGTAGGACTACTCTGTTGAAGCATTTCTTCTTGGATGGTACTTGTATTAATTTCCTAGGACTGCTGTAAAAAAAATGGCATAAAATGGGTTGCTTAAAACAACAAATATTTATTCTCATACAGTTCTAAAGGCTAAAAGCCTAAAATCAAGGTGGTGGCCATGTTGGTTCCCACTGGGATTCTGAGGGAATTCCATTCCATATCTCTCTCTATCTTCCAATGATTACCCAAAATCCTTAGCCTTTCTCGGCTCAGGGCAGTATGTTAGTCAGCTTTCCATTACTATAACAAATGCCTGAGATAACCACTTTATAAGGAGAAAGGTGATTTTGGCTGACAGTTTTGGAGGTTCCAATCCGTGGTTGGTAGACTACTTTACTTTTGGGCCCCTAATGAGCTGGACCTTTTCTTGGAATATGGTGGAGTTGTCCATTCCATAGAAGTTGTCCACTCCATAGAAGCAAAAGAGAGAGGAAAAGAGAGGCTAAGGTCCCAATATTCCCTTTGAAGGCACACCTCAGTAATCTACTTTGTCCCACTAGGTCTCATCTCTTAAAGGTTCTACTATCTCCTAAATAGTTCCACAGGCTAGGTCAAGTCTTCAACACGTGAGGTTTTGAAAGACATCTAAGAGCCACAATATAGCACGGCATAATTCCAATATCTGTATACTTCTTCATATGTGTCTTACCTGTGTCTTTTATCCTCTTATAAAGACATTGGTCAGGGGCTGGGGTTGTGGCTCATTGGTAGAGCACTTGCCTTGTATATGTGAGGCACTGGATTAGATCCTCAGCACCACGTAAATAATGACTAAATAAAATAAAAGTATTGTGTCCATCTACAACTAAAAATAGAAAAAAAAAAGACACTGGTCATATTGGATTAGATCCCACCATAATCCAGTGTGACCCCATTTTAACTTGATTATATCTATAAAGATGCTATTTGCCAATAAGTTTACATTCACAGGTACTGGGAGTCAGGACTTCAGCATATTTTGGGGGGATACAATTTGACCCCTGAGAGTGTTATAATCTTTTTTTACACTGACACCTTTTTCCTATTGTGAGCTCTCTGAGGACAGCTCTGTATTGACTATATCCTGGTACATTATAATGCGTCATAAATAGTGACTGAATAATTAATAAACAAACTGTGCATGATGTTATTACTAGGTAAAATTTTGGGAATGTTGGCATTTGATAAAAGAAGGCCTCCCCACCCAACTCTTGCTTGGGTATCTAGAATTCATTATCTTATGGAATGTCATCTGAAATGGGCACAAGCTACAGCTTTATTTTGTAAAACTACTTTCAAAATTTCAACAAACCTGATAGAAATGATGTGTGTATCCAAAGAAAGGTTGCACAGGCTAACCAAAATGTCAAACTTCTTTGTGCTTACGTTGGAATTCAGATTAGATGGGAGTTGAGAGTGGCTCAGAAAAGCTAATACTCAGAACCTTCTCTTCTTGACGGCATTGTAGGGTCAGTTTGAAGGAGGGAAGCCCTAATATGGGTGCCATCTTCAAGAGTCTTAAACAGAGCGTGGTTTGGTGTTATGAGCACCATCCTCTTTGTTTACAGCAACTAACTTCTTGGTTCAAAGCAGGTCCACTGACTCTCTCTTCTTTTTCTTCTTTGTCTTCCCTCCCCCACTCTTCCTCAAGCTTCTGCTTTCAGTTTTGGCTTTTAAGTTTCCTTGCATTATATCCTCCTCTTACTGAGTATCAAGCCTCACTGGCTTTTCTGTCTTAGGGGGAAAGGAATAGCTTCTCACAGCAGAAGAGCTCTATTATTGACTCTTAATAAAGTGCATATTAGAGGAATTTGGAAAATCCTCTCAATGCAAACTCTTGGCTTGTAAAACTATTGTTTTGCAGCATAATCCTATTTTGTATGTCAGATGTGAGTACCAGCCTCATCCTTTTTCAGTGTTACATCTACTTCAACTTTTCATCTCCCCCAAGGCAGATGGACACCTTGGGTCTACTAGTACAAAAACAAACAGGAAAAGCTGATTAAGTATTTTCAAAATACTGCTCCCAAAATACTAAGTAATTGCAAGTTATTCAGTGACAAGTGCCAAAGAGGAAATAGGCTGGGCCATGAGACGGCAAGAGTAACTTGGTGGGGGGGTTATGGAAGGCTCTCCACTCCATCAGGCAGACTAGAAAGAAAAAACACAAAAACAAACAAACAGAAAACCTTAGGGATGAGCCCTGAAGAGACCATATTGTCTCCTTTATTATGGCAGGGACTACATTTCACCACTGCCTTGGGCCTTAGATTACTTAATTTTACTCTGCAATTTCTCCCATTTTTTTTTTTTTCAAATCAACAGGAATTTTAAAGAATTTGTTCTTTGTATATACACATGACAATAGGGTATATTTTGACATATTATGAGCACATGGAGTATAACTTATTCTAATTAGTATCCCGTTCTTGTGGTTGAACGTGATGTGGAGTTTCACTGTCTGTTTATTCATATACAAACATAGGAAAATTATGTCACATTCATTCTACTGTCTTTCCTATTCCTACCGGCCCCTTCCCTTCATTCCCCATTGTCTAATCCAATGAACTTCTATTCTCCTCCCTCCCTTATTGTGTGTTAGCACTCACTTATCAGAGAGAACATTTGGCCTTTGGTTTTTTGGGGATTGGCTTCTTTCACTTAGCATAATAGTTTCCAGTTCCATCCATTTACCAACAAATGCCATAATTTCATTCTTTGTTAAGGCGGAATTATATTTCATTGTGTATATAAACCACATTTTCTTTATCCATTCATCTGTTGAAGGGGACCTATGTTGGTTCCATAGCTTAGCTATTATGAATTGAGGAGTGGGGTAGCTGGGTCAAACGGTGGTTCCATTCCAAGTTTTCTGAGGAATCTCCATACTGCTTTCCAGAGTGGTTGCACCAATTTGCAGTCCCACCAGCAATGTATGAGTATACATTTCCCACTACATGCTCACCAATATTTATTGTTACTATGTTCTTGATAATTGCCATTCTGACTAGAGTGAAGTGGAATCTCAGTGTGGTTTTAATTTGCATTTCTTTAATTGTTAGAGATGTTGGACATTTTTTCATATATTTGTTGACTGTTTGTATTTATTCTGCGAAGTGCCTGGATCAACAAGCATTACTAAGTGTAGTCTTTGGTAAAACTTGTGACACTCTTGAAGACCTTTATCTAGTGACTTTTTAATGTTGGAAAAACCTGTCATTTTCATAGTGGGACCTGGAGGAGGGACAGGGAAGAATTAGATCTTTTGAGATACTATTGTGAGGATTCAGAATGTGATATCCCAAAAGGTGTTGTCTTGGCTGAATATTTTTGAGCTGAAGTAGATAGGAGGACTCAGAAGCAAGAAGGTCTCTCTTCCTGTCTTGCTGTTTTTATCTCTTCTTTCTCCCTCTAATGGGTCATAGAAACTGAATTCATCTTTCCAAAGCAAGACATTAAACTTGGAAAGGTCACTCTCTGACCTGCACTCTTCCCTTAAAGGTACTCCCATGGTAGGTGTCCTGCCCCATGTCCTGGGGAAAGAGACAGAAAAAAGCCAAACAGGTAGCTTGCTGAATACCCCCAGTTTATTAACATTAGGCCACGCTCCTTTTTATCCAATCACACTTCTTCACACTGTCTACTTTTTTCATAACTTACATAAAAATACAGTTTTTCCTGGTTCTTCATTTTTGAATGCTCCCCTGTCACATAAAAGTTTGTTAAATAGAGCTAAGCTTTTTCTTCTTATTCTCTTTTGTTATATCAAGGTGTTGAACATGACCCTTTCAATAAATGAGAAAAAGGCCTTATACTATGATGGTGGTTCTTACCCTTGGCTGCACATTAGAATCACCTGGGGAACTTTAAAAAAATACACACACACACACACACACACACACACACACGTAATATATATGTATATATATGCATATATGTGTCTATGTATGTATACATATGTATATACTTATACATATATGGCTACATGCATATATATGTATCTATATATACACACATATGTATATATAAGTTTGTAAGAGTTTATTATTATTAAGTGCTAATTTCTGGGACACCATTGATCAGGCACTGAATTCTGGAAGAATTCCTTTTGGATTCCTGCAGGCACATTGGATCCATGTAACTTCTGTTCCTGATGTTGGCATAAGATGTATTTGAGAGACATTCTGCAGCCTTGGTCCTCCCCAAATCCCCTCCAAGCCTGGTCATCACATATTCAGTTAGCTTGAGTCTGTGTTGCACTATTGGACAGCTGGGTACAACTGTGTTACTGCCAAGACCTGCAATGTTGTCCCACCCAGTGCCATGATGCCTGAGAGAGAGCACTGATGCTTCACCCAAGATCATGTCATGAATAATGTGCCTCTTGTTGCAGAAAAGTATGGTGCTGATTGTGGGGTCCTCGTTAGGGTACTTCTCTTTATCAGAAATTATCCAAGAAGATGTCTGCTATCTCTGCCATATTTGGTCACCTAATATTTCTACTTTCATTTTGTTCATGTGTGATAAAATTAAGAAAAGATCATTAGTCATATTTCTTGGAATTCTACAGCCTGCCTTTTCCTTAGATTTCTTCAAAATTCGTAGAACATATTCATTTGGTTTAATTTGGTTAGTGTGGCCTGTGAGAGCTTGAAGTCATGGCAACTGGGACTTAAGATTCATTATTAATGGGTGAGAGTGAGTCCAACAGGAGCCAACGAGAAGTGTTACCTAGCAGAGGGCTCCAGGTACCAAAGAA
The DNA here is from genome assembly GCF_048772815.1 of Callospermophilus lateralis. Lineage (NCBI taxonomy): Eukaryota > Metazoa > Chordata > Mammalia > Rodentia > Sciuridae > Callospermophilus > Callospermophilus lateralis. The sequence goes on along the minus strand of NC_135312.1, from coordinate 114,087,460 downwards.
TGTATGAACATTCTGGAGCATTGGTTTGTTCATTCATTATTTTCTTCTTTTATTTACTTATTCAAGAAAACATTTATTATACACCATTGAGTTGGATAGGCTCTCTGGGTGCCTAGCTCACAATAGGTATACCTCAAATATTTGTGGAATGAGTAAATAAGAAAACGACTTGAAGGAGCTCATCATTAATTGCCTTATTCTTTACTTCCTGGGATTTCTTCTCTGGTCACTTCTGTAATAAATGTGGATCAATTCTCCTGCTTCCCGATCTCTCCAGCTACCCTGTCTTCCTGGCCATTGACAGAAAAGGACTTCATTGGTTGTGTCTCATTCCTACATCTGGTCCACATTAACCTCTTTTCAATCATAATGTTCACATGTATCCATTTTATAGCTTTTTATCTACTAGAAAAAATTATGGATAACTTCAAAATTGTTCAATTAATAAATCATACTCTATTTTTCTATTTTTATCTTAATTTTCTATCCATATACGTTTCCTTGTTTCTGTTTTTTCTCTCTTTCCCCCAGCTACTTTTTTGTTCTTATGAACAGATCAAGATTAAGAATGTGAGCTAGTGGGCTGGGGATGTGGCTCAAGTGGTAGTGCGCTTGCCTGGCATGCGTGCGGCCCAGGTTCGCTCCTCAGCACCACATACAAACAAAGATGTTGTGTCCGCCAATAACTAAAAAATAAATATTAAACTTCTCTCTCTCTCTCCCTCTCTCTCTTTAAAAAAAAAAGAATGTGAGCTGGTGGAAAACTCTCTTGTACAGGAGAATTTAGATAAGAGTATTCTTATTTATTTATTTATATTCCAATTTAAGCTATGTCTTTTGCTGAGATGATAAAAGGAAACAACTGAAGTCTACTGCTATTTTTAGAATGCTACTTAGCCCCTTAGCCGTGATTTCTTTTGAGGGCCTGGCACATAGTAGGCTCTTAATAAAAGCTTAATGACCAGAAAGGAAATAGAGAGGCTTTTAAAACTCAAAAAAAGATTGAAATGGAAATGAAGGAGAGATTGAAATGGAAATCAAGTTTCAAAGCTCTCTACAGATCTTGTTTCTCATTTCTGACTCTTTCCCATCACTGATAATTGAAAATGGACTGCATTGAATATCAACTTTATTGATAGGCAATTTATTTTTGTGTGAAAAAAATCAGTGTTGTTTAAATGTTTGACTACTTATCAAATTGATTTATTCAATTAATTTTTAAACTTTTGGCTCATTTTTGTCTTGCAAGCTTGTTTTACACTTCAGAATGATTCCAATAAATTACCCTTCTAAAACCACTGGAGAGTTAATAGTAAAGCTTAATGTAACAACAATCTCAATTTAGGGCACCACATTTTCCAGAGAGGCAGGCTTTATGAAATAAAACTGACTTGTTCTGTTTTATAGTTCAAAATCTACTTTGTGCTCAAGGTGATGGCAGAAGCACACATATTAGTGTCTCAGGTAATTCCCTTCAATGGATTGTCCTTTAAACACCTCTTATGACATGCATTAGTGGGGTTTCTGTTTCAAAAGCTGTCCATTTCCTATAATTCTCTTCTTCTCACACTATCAAATACACATGATCTATCTGAAAATTTCTTCTTCTCCTGAAGTTTTCCAACCATCTCCCCTTTCCCAGCTTCCAAGAACTGTTTGGGTTTCTCCCTGGAGATGGGTCTTTCTCTTTCAGATTTCTCTTTTCTTCTTTTCTGAGTTAGGCATTGCTGATGCATTTTCTTGTCAGCTAAAATTTGTTAGGCAGTGAAAATGTCAACACCTGTAGATTTCTTCTGAGCTCTTGCAACATTTTCTGAGAACAAGTGGCTGATTTCCATGTTTATAGAATTTATTTTTAATGGATGTGCCCTTGACCCTGACCTGTTCTATAAAAATGAAACTTTTATTTTCTCTCAGTTTTGTGCTGGATCCTGAATGCAGTATTTTTATATTTGGAAAGCTATGTTTTCTAGCTTTTTCTTCCTGTTTATATTTATAGTTTTTATTTAGATTGTTGTCTATTATTTTTAGCACAGAAACTAGCATAACAAAGTGTAATTGGTTGGCTAAGAGATCACCAACTTGTGGATTTTTAACCATATAGGCAATGAGTTTACTTCAGGTTGTGTGTCCTAATGTTATATACTAACTCTTACTGCTTAGAAACTTGGAAATCATCATGTATGGAAGTAGTTACTTACAAATAGCTAAAAATAATGCAAGGAATGGGGAACCAAACAGGATACAGGTGGATAAAACCATAGTAGCCTTCTGATTCCCCTTTAATAAAAAAATTATTATAGATTTTTAACATATATGCAGCTTCTTCTATTAGCAACCATTGAGGAACATCTTAGCCAGATTTTTTTCCTACATATCCCAGTGAAGTTTAAGAACCCCTTTTCCCTCTCCCTTTCCATAACCCAGGAAAGGAGAAGGAAATAATTCAGTGAAACAGGTTTTCCAGATCTCCTAATGGTGTGGATGTCTTCGTTTCTCACTTCTGCATCACAAGATGTTAAAGAATTTGTATGCAATTGAAAATAGACATCTATGTTGACTGTGGAAAAAGAGAACATAAGCAAATATACTTCTGCCTAAAATTGTATTGGAACATTGGCCTCTGGCACCTGCTGGTACCTTTGTAGCCCCCGGCAGGTCCTAACCTCTCCACCACCCACAGAAATCTTGGCCAAGGGCTAAGTTGGCGTGAATTTAATTCGAGGTCAGCTCAGGGGATAAAAGACAAGTGAGGACACTGAACACCACGTTCTTGTTCCAAAAGTAAAATTTCTTTCAAGGAGGCCAAATTGCTCCTCCTTGAACCACTACAGTTTCTCCTGAGGGTGCATAATGGGTGTTTGCCATAATTAAAAGGCAACATCAAGGACCAATGAATACCAACCTTTGGGGCAGACCCAAGAGCTGTCAGCCAATTCTAGATGCCAATGACTAAGCTTTTCTCAGATTTTACCTTCTCAGATTTTTCCTCACCTTCTTAGGGTCACAAGACTATTAAAAGATTGTCAGTACCATTTCAAAACTTGGTGTCTTCAAGAATGCACAAATATATTTATATGAAAGCTACCTTTTGTTTTGTTTTGTTTTGGCAGTGCTGGGGATCAAATCCAAGACCTCCCACACACTAGTTAAGAGTTCTACTACTGAGAAACACCCCCAGCTCTGAAAGTTGCCGTTTTAGAGGTAGATAGTCCCTTTAGATTAGGTTGTAAGAAAGACTTAATCTCCAAAAAGTCAGGGGTACCCTTGAGGTGAAGGGACAATAAATAGGACATCTTGAGGGGGTCCTTGGCAGGCCAGGATGGTTACACATATGAGGCTGACTTGAGGTTCTGAAGGGGTGTTGGGGTTGAGTAGACAATGACACAGAGCTTGTCAGAAGGGACAATGAACTTGAATATTTTAGATAAAATTCTGCATTTATGACATTGCATCTTTGTAGAGAGAGACATTTCACAGTTTCTTTTAATGAACATTCTAAAGTGATTTATGACAGTTCAAAGAGACACTCGTCTGGAATGGTGTTCTTTGCAGATTAATGATGATGGCAGAAAGTAGTGTGGCCACATCTGTTTGAGAACTAAAATGCTCATCATCAATTGTTAATGAGAATTCACAAAATTGTTCCTTCCCACTCCCCCAGCCCTCTGCTCCTTTTCAGAACAAATTCCAACCAACATGGTGGGGGATATAGCTCAGTGTAAAGCAAGTGCTTTGCATGCATGAGGCCCTGGTTCCATCCCCAGCACCCAAACAACAAGGATGACAAAAACCCAAATCAACAACACACGAGTATACACATAGAAAGGAATCAAAATGGAATGCATTTAAATATTCATAGTATTAATCTAAAATGGTAGGATCTTAATTTCTTCTTCATACCAATATGTACTCTTCATTTTCTAACAAAGGGCATATGATAAAATTATTAAAAATTAAACATCCTAATGTTAAAAAAAATTAAACATCCTTATTTTCCTTTTAACACTGCATCTGGTTTGGGGTCATTAAGCAAAACAAAACAAAAACTCCCTAGACATCCAGGAAATAGAGATCAGAAGGTTGGAGTCGGGTGGAAGTCTCTAGCAGGCCAGTTAAACACCTCGCCCCCTTCCCAAGTGCCCCAGAGCGTAGAATGGCCATGACAGCTAGCTGCAGTTCAGATAACAAACCAAAGAGAGAGAGAGAGGCTTTTATTTGAATTGTCAGCCTTAGCCTTGAGATACAGTGCAAATGGTTTTAACAGCCAAATCACATCTTTGCGAACAATGTCACAAAGATAGAAAAGGAGCATTATATTTTTTATCTCACAGATGTCCTGAATAAAGTACACTTGGTTCCAATTTCATCTTGATAGCGCATCACAGATCACAGTGACAGCCTTGTGGGAAGAATTGCTGATACTGGGTTTAGCTTGGTTTTTTCCACTCCGGGTGGAGAAGCTCTGCATTTTCATTAGCACACGCCCAGCACAGATCCGTTACCATTACTTACCATTTTAAAAGTCTTCTTGATTTTGATGGATTTCTTAGCTCAGGTACCAAAATGCCCTGGCCTCTAGAGAATGCAGATGGAACGTGTGAGCGTTAGCAAGGATCCCATCGAACTAAACATGCCACGGTATCACCTACCGTCTGCCACGGCATATGCTTAAAAGACATGATTTACAAACTAAGTACACAGTAAAACTCAGGTTTTCTTTGCACACATGATTTCCAGTATAAAATCTTAGCTGTATTTTCAAAGGCATCAGGAACCAAAACAATGACAATCTTTTGCAGGTGTCTGGCACTGGGGGAGTTCATTAACTCACAGGTCTGAACCACCTGGATGATGGAATGCAGCATCTTAGTAAAAGACCCATGTGATCTTGGTTGAGTCTGGAGTTTGTAGGGCCAAGTCCCGTTTGGTTTCTGGCTTTACCTTCACTAGGGCCAACAGAAGAAAAAATATAAGAAAGAGGCAGGAACACTGTACATAAACAAGCATTAGACAGTAGACAAGCGCAGAGGAAAAAAACGGAAAAAAAAAAAAAAAAAAAAAAAAAAAAACCAAGCACAGCCCCTAGGGAGTTCACAGTGATTAGGAGCATGAGTCGGCATCTCCTTGTTCTTGGTGCCTGAAGAGCCCCAGGGAGACCTGGCAAAGGCAGAGGAGGAGGAGAAAAACAGAGGAGGAAGAGCAGAAGGAGAAAGGAGGAGAGAGCTTCATAGGCTTCCCTAACTCGTCTGGGAACTGTGGAGCACAGAAATAGTATTCTAGCAGTATTGCAGCTGTTAGCATAGTGACAGAACAGGAGAAAGGGTAACTCAGGGAGGGACAGAGTAACACTCTCTCCCTTAATATGTACGTACTGCACAGCAGACACATTGCACCTTCTATTGACATAGGAAGTCTTTAATTCTGAATCTTCCTGAAGAATCCCCATTTCTGAACTCTCCTTCAAGATTTTCACTGATGTCAGTGAAGTTTCGGTGGATGGGTGATATTGTAAAATTGCCGTAGGCCTAACTGGGAGAGGATCGTACAAACCCAAAGTGGTATGTGAATCTTTGGAAGTGTCGCATCCTGTTGTCCCTACTTTGTTTTATTTATCTTCAGACTAAATTCAGAATCTAGCCATGCATCAGCCACATGGCTGGCTACCATCTTGGTCCAAGGACGGTAGTGATCTTCTCTGGCCTGAATTTGTGTTACAGCTTTCTAACTGATCTCCTTGCTTCTACTTTGGCACTCCTAACCCAACCCAGCTATCCTCAGCAAAGTAGCCAGAGAGATGCTTTGGAGGTATTGGTCATGTCCTGTCACTGTCCTGCTCCATGGTTCCCCTCATTGGGGGAAAAAACCTGTCGTTGAGGTCCCTGACCTCACCCACTGCTTTCCCCTCTTTCGCTCTATGCTCCAAGCACATGCTGGGCATCCTTCCACCTTAGGACCTCTGCATATGTAGTTTTCTCAGCTGGGAAAGTTCTTCTAGGTATTGGAATTCATTAAGTCTTTGCTTAAATGTCCCCAGTCAGTGGAGGCCACCTTAAATCTCTTAAGAATTGTGCATTCATTCCACCTTCACTGGCACTTCCCCATCCCTTGATTTTTCTCTGTAGCATAGAGCGGTTATCGTCTTAAGAATAGATAACTTATTTGCTCATTTTCCCCACCCCGACCTCTACATTAAAATAGAAGCTTCCTGAAGATAAGGACATTTATATTTTTTTCATAGTTACTTCCTTAGTACTTACAACGACGCTCCACACATCACAGGTGCTTGAGAAATATTTGTGAATTGAATTTGCTGAATTTTTCTAGAAGTCTTGTGGGCAGTTTTTCTTATGTACAGTTTTATATATTTGAAAGGTCATGTCTGATTGAAACAAGAAAAACATTTGTAAGATCTTAAACATACCCTTTAGAAGCTGTTCAGCAGCCTATATTTGAAATAGGCTGTAAATGGTAACCAAGTGTCCTGTGGATAGATATCCACACAGAGAACCTTCTAGGTCCTTAATATTTCTTCTCAAATGAAGTTGTAGCTCCTTAGTTGAGGAAAGCATTTATGTCTTATCATTATCTGTGTCTGGTGTAAGAAAAATGTCATTTCCTCCTGAGTTAGTCAGCTTTTTGTCACTATGACAAAATATTATGGTTTAGAAACAAGGTGTCCCCAATAAGCTCATGTGATATAGACAATGCAGGAAGGTTCAGAGGTGAAATGATTAGATTAGGAGAGCTGTAACTTAATAAGCTATAACTAATCCATTTGATGAACTAAGTATTTGAATGAATTACTGGGTAGTAACTGTAGGCAGGTAAGGCCTGACTGGAAGCACTGGGTCACTGAGGGTGTGCCTTGGGGTTATGCTGTATTTTACTGTGTAATGGTCATAGATTTTATGCCAACCTTTTGAAAAAAAAAGTGGGGTGTAGCCATTATGTGAAACCTTAAAAAAATTGTATTGGTATTACATAAAAGTTATTTATTACTAAACTGTCTTTGGTGCAAAATTGGGATGCCTAGGATTCCCAGTAATACACATTAATGTTGTGGTGATGACTATGGGGTGAAATATGGGTCTATTTTCCCCTGGCTCCTTCTTGCTGGCTGCCGAGAGCTGAGCTCCTTTCCTCTTCCTCATCCTTCTGCCATGATGTTCTTCCTCACCTCAGGCCCAAAGCAATGGAGCTGGCTGACCATGGAGTAAACCTCTGAAGCCATTAGCCCAGACTAAGCCTTTCTTCCTCTAAGTTGCTTTTGTCAGGTGTTTTGGTAACAGCAATAAAAAGCTAACACAAAATATCAGAGAAAACCAAGGAAAGATTCACTTGGGCTCACGGTTTCAGAGGTTTCAATTCGTGGTCATTCATCCCTGTTGTGTTCTGGGCCTGTGGTGAGGCAGGACATCATGGTGGAAGGGTGAAGTGGAGCAAAGCTGCTCACCTTATGGCAGCCAGGAAACAGAGGGGCAGCGGTGAGGACAAGATAGACCCTTCTGGAAGGCACATCCCAAGTGACCCATCTCTTCCAACAAGGCCCACTTCCCAAAGGTGCCACACCTCCCAGTAGCACCACCAGGTGGGGACCAAGCTTGGAACACATGAACCTTTGGGGAACCTTATAGACCCAAACTACAGCTGCCCACCTCCTGCAACTGGCCTTGGTTCCTTTTTAACAAAACACTTTTGAATATTCTCAATTAATTAATTAGTTTACTTTTCAGACACTGCACCCTTATTGAATACTTTAAATTATTTTAAATAGAATGTTTTTAATTAAATCAAAATTAATTTTTTTTGGTGTGTGATTCTGAGTATCAAACCCAGGGTCTCATGCATGCTAGGCAAGCATTCTGCCACTGAGCCACACTCCCAGGCCCACTTTAAATTATTTTAAAATAGAACTGGGTTTTGTGCTGTGCACCTATAGTCCCAGCTCCTAGGAGGCAGAGGCATGAGATTTGCTTGAGCCTAGGAGTTGGGGACCACCTGGGCAATAAAGCAAGACCCCACCTCAAAAAATAAAAAATAAATCAAAGAAAAATATTTTTAAGTAAAAGCAAATCTGGTCTCAGTCAGACCTCTCTAAGCCCATCTGTATAATTGTTTATTTTTCATGAGGTTTGTTTCATTAGAAACTTGGACATAAATGAAGGCTCATTGAATTGTTGTTGGTTGTATAGTTGAAAAATAGCTGTGGTGGGACAATAACTTTCGAGTCCTTTCAAGGGTATTATCCAATACTTTCTCTGATCTTATTTACATATATCAGTCCCATTGGTTAAAAATCCATAATTATTCTCTTGACTTTTCTTTGTGAATTGATATTGCTATTGAAAATAACATCCCTGAAGACAGAGCAAGGCAATATTCATTTTTAAGAAAGCGATCTTATTATGTTTACCTTGCTGTTAAGTGTATTTCTTATTTAGCTTAGAAGTACTATAGTGTGGCAAAATATTATATCTTACATAATGATTGTAATTTAAAAATGAAAACCACTTGGTATCTTTGGTTTTGCTGGCTGTGTGATTTTTTTGGCTCTTATCTGTAAACATATATAAAATGTATAACAGTAAATGAATTACAGAGGTATAATTCCATTGAGGGTTCTGGAAACAGCTTTTAGCCTCCAGAGCCAAGCTCTTACAGTCTGTATTGGATCAGAATTGCAAGACAGAATTATAGCTCCGTTACTCAAGGTTTGCTTGTTGTTAATTTTATTGCGGACATAAAAGCTAATGTAAAGCATCTGTCGCATCCTTGACCCCTTTAAGAAACCTGTATCCATGGTAGCTGATAGCAGATAAGAGGAGGAGGCCCTGAATCCCACAAGGCATTTTAAGAAAAAGAAATGCCTTGTCCCTGGAATATCTTTTTTTTTTTTTTTTTTTTTTTAAAGAGAGAGTGAGTGAGAGAGAGAGAGAAAATTTTTTTTTAATATTTATTTTTTAGTTCTCGGCAGACAAAACATCTTTGTTGGTATGTGTTGCTGAAGATCGAACCCGGGCCGCACGCATGCCAGGCGAGTGCGCTAACGCTTGAGCCACATCCCCAGCCCTGGAATATCTTTTTGATGCTACATCCATGCAGTGATAAGTCTGGGGTAAATTTCAGTCTGTTAAATCAACAAATATTAGTTGGGCTCATACTTTTGACAGATCCTGTTCCAGATTCTGTGGTTATAGCAGTGAACAAATCAGACCAGAATTCTCCCTGTCTTCTTGGAACTTACTTATGGTAGAATATGAAATGTACAATGTGGCAATCCAATTCCACAAAACTGGTTAAGTAATGATAGTTTAAGGGGAATAAGGCCTTCAGAGGTGGAGGTAAGATTTTCTCTTTTAAATAGAACAGATAATTTGAGACTTGACTAATAAAATGGTATTTGAGCAGAGGCCCAGAGGAGGTGTAGGAGTAGCCCTGCAGAGATCCCAAGCAGAGAGGACAGTTTGTGCAGTGGCCCTGGGACAGAAGGCTTGGCAGAAGGCAACACTAGTATGCCCAAAGCCAAGTGGGTGAGAAAGGCCAAGATGAGGGGATTAAGTTCCAGAAGATTCAGAGGACAGGATCCCAGGTCAAGGAAAGGCATTGTGATCTAGAGCAAATAGGAAGGCACAGAAGAGATTCAGGCAAATATAAATGTAAATGATTACATTTCAGAGGATCATTCTGGTGGTTTCAGAGGAAACAAAGTCAGGAAACAAGTGTTTCAATAGGAGACTGCTGCAAAACCCAGAAAAGAGATTAGAGTAGCTTGGAGGGAGGTGGAAGGTGGAGGTAGTGAGATGAATCTCCTTCTGGTTATGCATTGAAGGTAGAGCCAACAGAATTTGCTGACAGATTGCGTGTGGGATCCCCTTACAGTGCCATTTCCCTGGAATTGCTATCTTGGTCCATAAAGATCCTTGAGATTTCTCCTCCTTCCTACTCTTGCTCTGATGATGGATGCTCAACACTACATCATTGGCATTTTTGAGGTTTGCTTTTCCCTTTGCAGATTTTTGCCTGAGCACATACATAGTATTTGCAAGGATACAAGAATAAGATTCTTCTGCCCTTCCATTTTCTGAAACCCAACTTCCTGCTGCCATTTCAAGACTTCCCACTAAATCTCATCTCTTCTCCTGGGTCTAAGCACAACAAGCATCTCCATTTTTCCACATGTCATTGCTTCTTTGCATAAATTATGCCTCCCTCCACCATGATCTGAGATGTCTCTTTCTTTCAAATTCTGCTCCAGTCCTTCACTGCTTTGTTCAGGCTGATGCAATAATCTGCACACTGGTTTTTGTTTTTATGCTTCCAGAAAGCTAGCAACCAGCAGCAAAGATTATCCTTGTCCAGTTCCATTTTCATCAGCTCTTTCTCCCATACAGATTCCTGTCTTGGTTTCTATTTTTTTCTCCTTAATTTAAATTGTTTCGCATACTCTTTGTACACATTCTCACCCACCCTTTTCATCATCTGCACATATCTGTAGAATTTTGGATTCATTCTGGCAAACCACTTTGAGAACTATGAGTGAATCAAACAAAATAGGGTATGAATTGGAGAGGGGTCTCCCCCCACCTCCCATTATCTGGTCATTCCTGCCTATGGCTAGAGAATTGAACACAATAAGCTTCATTGTACTAGCAAAGACCACTGAGAGGGGTAACTTTTTTCTCTGCATATCTTCGTTTTTCTTCATAGTGTAAAATAAACATGTCATGCTCACTGTTAGTCATTTATGCAACTCACCAAATATTTTTGCAGAAAAGTGAATCTTTGGGGACTTCATCCCCATGGCTCCCTTTCTGATCCTTTTCAGTTGGATGAGGTCATGTGACTAATTATGGTCAATGAATTTAGAGTAGAAGTAATAATTATAATTTCTGAGCCAGTTCATTTAACTGCAAGAATAAAATTCTAGTGCCTTTTTTTCCCCATAGGGATGATAAGTTAAGGATGGTGTCCTGGGATACTGGTGGTGGTCTGGGCCACCAGACTATGGAGCAGCCCCTTGGAAACTTGAGATGAATATGCAACATGAATGAACAACCCCTGTTTTAGCATGAGATTTTAGAATTATTGTTGCCCCATAACCCATGCCTGTCTTTGTGTGTGCTTCTGAGGATGGAGCCCAGGGCCTCATGCACATAGTAGGCACACATTCTACCACTGAGCTACACCCATGGCCCAACTGCCTGTTTGCCAATCTATTCAGGGCATCTCTTTCTGTGATAGTTATTGGAGAACAGGACCTCAGGCAATTAAGGGTTTGGATGGATGTAAAGGACCAACAGAAGTTAGATGCCGAAACAATTTATGTTGGCCATGAGGTTCCTAAGGACAACTATACTGGGAGGGAGACAGGGTTGCCATTGGAGGAAGTGGAAAGACCCTGGTGGCAACCAGGAGAATTATCTAGGGCTCATCAAAGGTTGGTACTGCAGTCTCCTGTGACTTCTCATGGTGACAGGAAAGGTTTATTGACCTCTACCTAATACCTGACCTCATCCTAGATGCCTCACAGCTGGGGTTCCATTTGGTCAGGAGGGACTTTCCATTACATGTGGTGACAAGAAGCCAAGGCCACAGGGGCCACTGGCTCTGTCTCAAGGCCAAGGCTACAAGGCCCACTTCTCAGGGTTTGCTGTGGTTATTCAAACTAGTGACCATAGACCACTCTGTGAAGAGCTACTGCAAGGTCAGGAGGACTGAACAAGGCCTGATGCTGCATAAGTACCACAGCATGTCAAAGGAATGATTTCTAGCTTCCTGTAGAGACCATTAGCTAAATTGCAATATCTGCTTCTTGTACTGCCTTTGCCAGGATCATTGTTTCTTGCTTTGAACCTTGGGAGGAGGAGGAGGGGTGTGGGTGTCCTCTGCCTCCCTCCCCTTTTGTGTGAAGCCTGGGAAAGGAACCCGCTGTTTAGAAAGTTGCTTTGTTTCTAATTGGCGGGAGGAGGCTAGTGAGAGCCTCAAGCTTTCTGCTTGTGTTATGATTTTGTGACAGTGTGAAGTCAATCTTCGAGTAGTTACAGCTCTCCCGAGCTGTCAGTAACTTAGAGACTTCAACTCTGATTAAAACCCATGACTAGAAAAAAATTACCATAATCCAGTGACAGGCATGAAGGGAAAGCCATAATAGTACCATAACCATGTGCCAGTGAAGAGGCCATTATATTTAGTACCTTCCTTCAGCACACATAAATCTCCTCGTTGCTATCCACAGAGCTCGTGCCTTGTTAATGGATGCCACCAGGAGTGTGCTGGGCCTGCCTCTGATACTTACCTGTGTACACCTGGAGTACAGTGGGGCATGGTGTGGCAACCTAGAGTAATATTGCTGCTGGAAGTTCTGTTGTTGGTGGAGAATAGAAACTACAAACCAGTGTGGTTAGGAAACCAGCAGAGAAAGGGACTCAATGTTTCAGTACAAGTCCCATTCATTGCCTGGACCCCACTGACCACTTTCTTTGAAGCTTCTCACCTCAGCATCCTCAAAAATGTTCTATGTTGTCCCTTCTGTCATCAGAGTGGTCTTTCTGTTCCCAGGTCATCCAAGATACTTCTTACCACTCTACCCTGACTTTGGCCCTGAGTAGTATCACATATTCAGGTCTCATTTCTGTGGGGCCTTTTTAGGTGACTAAGAAGCATTTGATAGACTCATTTGAGCCGAATTGTTAAAGCTGCTAATGGGTTAAGGTGTTAGCCCTTCTGGCTCATCTATTTGCATTTTAACAGGGACCTTTCAGCTTGAAGCCTGAGGTGTTACTACTCAGACTTTAGGGCACACAACAAAAGGCCAGAAAGAGGAAGGTGACATTTGAGAGCATGAATGTGTTTGGAGGACACTTGAGATCATGCCAGGTAAGAAGCATATTCCTTTGCCTATGTGGTGCAGAGAAATGATGCAGTCTTCTATTTGCATTCTGGGACTGCACATCTCTCTAGTTCTTTAGAATCAGATAAAATGCCACCTCTTCCAGACACACTTCCTTTATAGAAGTAGGTCACACTGTTACTGGCCTCCTCTCTGGACTTACTGTATAAGTTTCCCGTAATCTGAATAGATTTTGAAGGATGCTTATAAGCCTGTCATCTAGGTGATATTGGTAATCAGATGTCATAGTTCTGAGTGATTGAATATACAATAGTCACTCCACTATTAGGTCAGCAAGCTTTTTTGAGAGATATTTTTATTTTGGAAGAAAAATTCTGAGTCTAAGGAGTCTCTGTATTTACCAATTACATGTATTAATCAAAGACTATACTTTGCTTATATTTTACATGGAAAGGACCCTGTGTGTGTTTTAATCACACATGCACATGCATGTTTGCACACACTTGTGTGTGCACACACAGAGAGCAATGTCTAGTGATAAACTATTTTATGTTAACAAAGATTCAAAAAGATTCTGGGGTAGATGGAGGAGGTATAACATTTTTGGAGGGAAGCTGAATAAATAAGTATCAAAAGTCATAAAAATGTGCATATTATTTGGGCAATTCTACATCTGGGAGTTTATCCTAAAATATTAATCAGAGGTGCTCACAAAGAAATATAAGAACATGTGAGAATGTTCATTAGAACACTTTAATAGCAAAACATTAGAAATATATATGTATATATACATAATTACATATGTATATATATATACACATATGTGTGTGTGTGTGTGTGTGTGTGTGTGTGTGTGTGTTGTTTGTACTGAGGAGTGAATCTGGGAGTGCTCAACCACTGAGTCATATTCCTATCCCCAGCCCTGTTTTGTATTTTAGAGACAGGGTCTCACTGAGTTACTTAGGACCTTGCTAAGTTTCTGAGGCTGGCTTTGAACTTGCAATCCTCCTGCCTCAGCCTCCCAAGCTGCTGGAATTATAGGCATGTGCTACCATGCCCAACAACAAAAAACATTAGGAATAATTTCTATGCTAACAATGGAAAGTTAGGTTAAAAAGTAGTAAAATGCTCGTAGTATATTTTTGGGTTAAAAGTGGGTCATGGGCTGGGGTTGTGGCTCAGTGGTAGAACGCTTGCCTTGAATGTGAGAGGCACTGGGTTTGATCTTCAGCACCACATAAAAATAAATAAATAAATAAAGGTATTGTGTTCATCTACAACTAAAAAAAGTATTTTTTTAAAAAGTGGGTTATAAGAGATGGTGAGTTTAATCTGAATAGAAGGACATACACTGAAGTGTTGATAATGGTTATCTCTGAGTGTCTGAGTGAATTAAATTTCTTTTCTATATTTCAAATTGTTAATGAGAATGACCACTTTTATAATCAGAAAAAGGTGATTAAAAATGCAAAGTTCATTTGTTCAAAAACTCAATATAGAAAACTTACAAAGGCTTTGTATAACTTATAGGAAAGACCAAAAACCATTGGTGAGCCTACCGAAAATTATTGGGACAATCAGGAAAAAAGCACATTCTACATTTGGATTAAAACAAAACTGGGTTGGAATCCTACTTCCATGGGTGGCTTTTTATTTAAGGTATGCATTGATTTTCACTTCTGGATAATGGGGACAATGAAATGTATTTCTGGAAGCTGTCTTGAGAACTAATGGGAACATTCAAAATAGTAGTTATTATTTTTTGTGGCACAATGTAACAATATGTACTTCCCTGTCACCTCTGCTTTTCCATCTTAGGCACCCGAGGAAGTAAAAGTTGCTATAGGATTTGTCCACTCATTTGTACTCACAAGTTCTTGTTTTAAAAAATAGATTTTCTTATTCAAGTAGGACAAAGTTCACAGATCAGGAGACAACTGTTGTAAGAGATAGTTTGCTATGTTCCCAGGTACTAAGAGAAGGGGCTATGACACACTACTGGAGGGAGAGACACAAGGAAAAGTACTGAATTTGGTCAGAAGGCCAAGGGAGCAGGCGAAAAGTGAAATGTGGTTGGAAGCTTTTATTGTGGTTTCTGCAAAGGAAATAGGTAAGGAAAAATAAGGTTTAGGATTGGATAATTTGAATGATTTCATTGGTCTCTGGTACATAGGGCATGTTCCTAGTTGTCTGGTACTTGGTCCTGGGACAGACAGACTAGGGCAGGTAAACAGAAGCAAAGAGTGTGATAGCCAAGTACAGAATGTGGTTGGGATGTGGGCTCTGGGTTGGTTGATTTATATATGAAAGGAGCACTCTAACCCTGGGAGGGGGCAATCCCTCAAGGGTCCATAAGACCCAAGATGTTAAAGCATCCAAAATACAGAATAAAAAGACATGATTAACACAGTTATAGATTGGGGGGAATTAGCAACACCACATTTTATCATGTCATAAGGAAAAAAGTCAGACCCTTGACATATTGTACAACTCTTGCCAACTTCTGTTTCATAGGGTCATTCATAATTGTATTCTCCCTCCTTCCCTGCTGAATATTCCTGTGAAACAAACCACCCTAAAACTTGATGGCCTAAAACAACTGCTTTATTTGCTCAAGATTCTGCAGTTAAGGCTGAGATCAACTGGCTGGTTCTTTTGCTGGCCTTGCCAATGATCACTCATAGGACTGCATTTAGCTAGCAGACAGCTGTGCGCTTGGTCAGCTTGGGCCTCTCTCCACTCTTCCTGGGTGACTCAGGGCCTTGCCTTCTCCTAATGATCTCTCCAGCAGAGAAGCTGGACATCTTTCTTAGCACTCCAGAGCTCCCAAGAACGCATAAGTAGAAATTGCATTTCTACCATATTCTCCTGGTTAAAGCAAGTCACAGTTCTAGCCCAGAGGAAAGTTCAAGAAGGCATGACTGCCAGGGGTGTGTGTGTGTGTGTGTGTGTGTGTGTGTGTGTGTGTACCAGGAGAGATGTTTCTTTGGAAGCCATCAATGCAATGAACTGTCACAATAGGTGAGGCAGAATGTTCCTTCTAGCAATCCTTTTGAAGACCCTGATACCCTTGGAGATGGAGAGAATTTTAGAGATCCAACTGGCCCCTGAGAGGAAACCTGATGGTTGCCAGCCATAGGGACTGTGTGAATGATTGGACCTTCCCCTAAGGAAGTGACAAGCTAAGGAGACTTGTCTGTTTTCTAGAGCAAAAGGTTTTGCAATGTTGGGGGCCCATTTTCAATAATCAGGCCTCAGAGGGGCAGGGGGATATGCTGTATTTTTAGACAAAATATACTAGGTCAGTCCTGATCAAAAAGAGTCACTGGGATGACTCGACAAAGGGCCAGAGTGCCACACACTGTGGTCCATGAAAGAATGTTTCTTTCCCTTTATCAACTTATAGTAGAAAAAGTTGTTTACACAACTCTTAATAAATAAGGAAATGCTGAGAATTAAAAAGTATGAGTCCTGCCAAATTTCTTTCCAAATTTTACTTTTTCATTAAAAAAAATTCAGTGGATTATCTAGATTTCTCTAGTTTGGAATTTAGACCCCATGGAGTAGTTTGTTCAGCTGAGATTTCCAAATACTTTCTCATGCAGATGAATTTGCTTTTTTCATAAGTTCTGGAGCCCAGATGCTCAGACTTTCCCACCGCAGTGCCCCTGGTGGCAGAGGAGAAGAATGCAGGTGGCTGGACTCTAAAGGTAATCGAAAACACTTCTGTTCTCCCTTTAAATTTTTAGATTTTGTGCCAATCTTTCCTTATGCTCCATGATACATTCATAGTTGTTTTAAAATAAAATATGATATTTTGGGTTATTTACTGCTTATACCAGGGATGGCCAAGAATTTACCCTACTTTCTCTTCCTGTCCCTCTCCTCCACAACCATACCACCCTCTCTCCATTTAATTACTGGATATCTTTGAAATATTTGATGTGTTAATAATTCACTTTATTTTATATATGTTATTATTTGGCAAATACCAAGTCCATCCCCCTTTAACTGCTTGGAAACATGATTCTTTTCTACTTAACACATTTTGCAGTGAGTTCTGAATTCACCTTTCAAGTATGTCCCTCCTTAGATATTCTTCAGTTTGGGGATAAACTTTAGTGTTTCCCATCTTTATAGTTACTCGCCATGATAGGATCATGCTTAATAATTCTTCATACTAAACACCCCTGTTTTGAATGTGTGGTTTCTATTTTTTGATTGGACTGTGCCTCAGAAGACTTCCATCATACCATTCTCACCGATTTTTCTGTGCTTCATTAATTGCTATTTTGTAGCCTCTGATAACTTCCTTCACCTCATGTGTCCCTTAAACAGTTAAGTACCTGGGCTCCTATTTCCAGCCCTTTTTATATTCTTCCTAGATCATCCTACCTACTCCCATGAATTCTGTTATCACTTATATTCTGGTTATCCCTAAATTTTTTTTTTTTTTAACAAAGAGTACAACCTTTTTATTGAGGGCCAAACATCTATTTTTATCAGCTCACTGGATACCTCTTAGCAAATGTCCTGTGGCATCTCAAATTTAAGTGTACAAAAACTCCTTACATCCTCCACAAAATCTGTTTCTCCTCCTGTGTTCCCAAACTTAACACCACCATTATCTCAGTCACCCAAATTAGGAACTTTGAAGTTATATTTGACATCTCCTCCTTATTTCCCAAGTCTACATGCCAAAATTCTGTTTATTGTAGCTCTAGCATACACACACACACAACCTCCCTGCTTCCCTCTAGTCCAGGACTGCAGTATCTCTTGCTTGGTTCTTGGTGGGGGGCCCTGAGTTGCAGACAGTGGCTTTCTGGCTGTGTCCTCACAAGAAGGAGACAGGAAGTTCTGGTATCTTTTCCTCTTTCTGCTGGGGCATTAATACCATCATAAAGATCTCATTCTCTTGACCTCACCTAAACCTAATTATATTCCAAGGGCCCCATTTCCTAATATTGTCACATTGAGGGTTAGGACTTCCACATGTGGATTTGAGGAAGATATAAACATTGAGTCCATAGTAGACTTTTACACTGGTATTCTTATTGGTCTACCTCACTTTCGATCTTTCCTCCCCTCTTCTCTACGGGTTTCAGATTTCTCTTCCAAAAATGCAGAAATGGTACATCACTCCCTTGACCAAAGCTTGTCAATAGCTCCCTATGTTACTAAACCTTGCCACTTGCAGCTGGGCACAGTCAGGGATCAACCCGTCCATCTTAGCTTCCTCGGCAATACCTCCTTCCTTTTTCTCACCCTCTCTTCTTTGTTCTCCTTGTTAATAGTCTTTCCTCTGTCCCCATCTGCTTGGCAATGGTTGTTGTGAAGTCTCCTCCCCAAACAGAATTAATCATTTTCTTATCTGTGTATTAGAGGTCAATGGTTTTTAATGTTGTTTGCATATTATAAACATTTGGAGTATTAGTTGGGTCGTCTAGAGAAACTCACACATACACATACATACACACATACACACATACATACACACATACATACGATCTAAATATGTGATATATAAGCATTTATCCTTCATATATAAGATATATATATATATATATATGACATATATAAACATATAAAGAGATTTATTATAAGCAATTGACTCACATGATTATGGAGGCTGACAAGGCCTAACATCTGCAATAAATAAGCTAGAGGCCCAGTAGTGCCAATACTGTCTTTCCAGTTCAAAGATCAGCAGAGCTTAAGACCTATGAAGAGCCAGAAAAAAAACCATGTTCAAGCTGAAGGATAGTAAGGCAGGAGGAATTCCTTCTTATTTCAGGGGAGGATCAGCCTTTATTTTCTATTCAGGCCTTCAACTAATTGGATATGGCCCACTCACACTGGAAAGGACTGTCTGCTTTATCTGGTCTATATCTTTAAATGTTAAACTCATCCAAAAACACCCTATGGAAACACCCAGAATAATGTTGGATCAAATATGGGCACACTGTAGTCCAGTCAAGTTGACACATAAAAGTAACCATGATACCTTGGAAACTATTAAAATATACTAAGTCTGCTGGGTCCTCTTCCAGGGATTTTTATTTAATTGGTTTGGGGTAGAGCCTGGATACACATATATTTTCAGGTTTTGGTATCTATGGGTGATCCTGCAAACAATCTTCCACAAATACTGAGGGACAACCTGTAGGTATGTGTATATATGTATGTGGTGTGTGTGTGTGTATATGTGTGTGTATATATAAAATTCAATAACACGTGGGATCCTTGAGGGTAGGGATTTGCCTTACTGATGGCAACTGCAACACTTCTGTTCTTTGGTGCTTAATTGGTGCTTAATGCTTATGAACCTCATTGTGGAATAACTGTTAAATTATTAAATTAAATTATGTCCCCCATAAAATCCTAGCCCCCGGTACCTCGGAATGTGAACTTATTTGGAAATAGAGTTGATGCAGATTTAAAATTAGTTGCAATGAGATCATATAGGGTAGGGGGACTCCTAGTCCATTGTGACTGAGAGGAATTCATGTGATAATGAAGGCCGAGACTGTAGTTTGCAGCTGTGAGCTAAGGAATTGCCAAGGATTTCTGGGAAGGGGTAAGGAAGGAGTTCCCTACAGTTTTCAGAGGGAGCATGGCCCCGCCAACACCTTGATGTTGTATGCCCATTCCGCAGATTTGGGAGACAATGAGTTTCTGCTTTTAAGCTACAGTTTGTGGTACCTTGGTACAGCAACCCTGGGAAATCAATAAAATAACCAGTTAAAGGAAAAATGTGTTAATGGAAGAGTGGTCTGCATCCAATTTATGGGAAGGAAGAGGAGGAGAGACAAGAATTGATCACTCTTTTGGGGTGGGTTAAGGAAGGGCTGTTTTGAGACCATGTCCCTTTTCTTTTTTCCAAGTTCAGGATCTTCCATATCCAGGTGAACCTGTGATGTATAATTGAGTCTCTTGAGTTAACAACTTTCCAGAAAGGATCACCTGGGTCTCTCCCGGGTGTCATTTCACTAACTACTCACAGATCCACTGGGGCACCTGGCTTATTAGTGAATCTTTTCCTCCCGGAAGCTCCATCAGAAGGTTCATTCATCAGAGTGCATTTCTAGATCTGTACACTCAGGATGCATCTGTGGGGCCAGGTGCCCCCACAAAGGTCATCGAGACATGCTGCCTGCTCTGCCATCTGCCCCTCACTCTTTTGACGTCTCTTTACATTAAATACCACACCCTGTGGTAGAATGGCTCTTGCTCTATAAATAGCTGCCTTGGCTTGAGTCGCACTGAAAATGCTGCAGAGGAGAAGTGTCAGGAAGAAGAAAAAGGAAAGGCCACAGACTCAAGGGCAAGTTTCTTGGTCAGATGACTCCAGTCTCTGAGGAATCCCAAGAGTTCTCTGCGTAAAATCCCCGGGCCTCTCCCAGGCTTCTTTGGTGAATTCCTTTTCTGAGATCTCCTCCACCCAAGTAAATGCTCCCCTTTTCCTGCCCTTCCAAGAATTTTCACACCTGAATTTTTTTGGATCAGAAAATTGCTTCGAGGTTACTTTAAGAAGAGAGGCCCCATTCTGTGGCTTTGGGGCACATTTCTAATTTCAGTCACATCATTACTGAATAAAATGAAAGCCTTCCACAGGCAGCACGTTGCTCCTGATGCCTTCTGCAGCCACGTCGTTCTCATATCACAATATAATTTCATGACTGGATTGGCCTACACTTTTATGGGGCTGCCACAAACCTCACATCTGCTCCCTGGGATGGGCCCTGACAGATTTCTCACTTCTCTCTCCTTCCCTCTGTGTGATTTTCTCTGAATCCTCGGCCCCGCCAGACTGAGCACTCTTTCTTTCTGCTGGCTGCCCCACTTGGGTCACCTCTGCACGGCTGTCACCACTCTATTGTCAGTAAGTCCCTGCCAACACTTCTTGGGCTGTTTTCCAGATGTTTGACCCTTGTCCACTGCCTACTGCTCTCACTACTCACATTCTTCCTGCCCTTTCTGTCCACACACACACACTGAGTTTTGGGCCTGGATAGACCCTCTCTCCCTACTCTGGCCTACATTGTTGGTCCTGTACCAACCTTCATTTATTTGTATGTCCTGGGCATTGAACCCAGGGGTACTTTACCATTGAGCCCTTTTTATTTTTAATTTTGAGACATGGGCTCACTAAGTTGCCGAGGGCTTCACTAAATTGCTGAGGCTGGTCTCGAACTTTCGATCCTCCCCCCTCAGCCTTCTGAGTCACTGGGATTATAAGCATGTGCCCTGGGTGCCAGCCTTTACATCTAGCTCCTGTCTTGTTCCCTACAGTGCAAAAACAGAGAGGCAAACTTTTGCCTAAGGGTGGGAATTCTGGCTGCACTAAGGCTCTTCTTTTGCCCCCTAGTTCTTTCATCTTGGAAAAAGGCCCATCTCCAAATTCCTCATAATGGGGGTGTATATGGCTTTTCCTAGGTGGTCTCCCCAAAAGGCAGGTTCCCCTCAGAGGACCTGAAGGGGGAGATATTTCTGGACTCATCTTTCTCAGAGCTGGTTTCCATCTCCTCTGCTTTTACCAGAGATTGTTATTCCAGAACCTGGAATGACTTGGAGATCAGCTACAGTGTTTGCATAATATAGAGCTTTCTCATTTCTTTCCTTTTGTGGTCTCCCATTTGTTCCCCACAAATGGTGAGAAATGGGCAAGCAGTATATTATGCAGACAGTGTAGCTGATCTCGAAGTCATTCTAGGTTCCCTGGGATCATGAAAACAGGTAGAAAGGCCAGCACTTTAGGAATGGGCTGGATGTTTTGTATTGTTCTTCCCACACCTAACTTGGCCACCCCACCTGGGGGATGTTTCCAGGGATTTTGTACAATGTGCCTTCTCAAAGTGAAAGTGTCAGGACGAGCAGCTTGTCATCATCCAGGAACTTGTTAAAAATGCAGAATCTCAGGCCCACCCCCGACCTACTGGATTAGAATCTTGTCTTAATAAAATCTCCACCAGTTCTTATGCACACATTTCAGGGTAGAGGTCTACAGGACTGTGCTTGAACTGAGTGGTGGTACACGTGTGTGTGTGTGTGTGTGTGTGTGTGTGTGTGTGTGTGTACATGCATGCACATTCACAACAGTCTGGGGCAGCAGGGACCTGCCTGGAGCCCCTGATACAACTGAAGAGACAACCTCAAGAAGGTCAGTAAGCTAAGTGCATTTCGAGGTTGTCAATGTGTCAGCAAAGCAACCTCTTTCTGGGGATCATTTAATTCATGTTAATTGCTCTTGGCCTATTGTGTGACTGGAGCAGGATTTACGGAAAATCACCATTATCTACAACCCTATAAAAGACTCATTGCTTTTAGAGGCCTTGTAACTCATGCCTGGAGACACCTTCTGATACTTGATGTATCACCCAGATGTATAAATACTGCCCTCATTTGCATAATCCTCAGAGCCCTTTGGCACTCCATTTGCAGGGGCCCAGGTGTGCCCAGGTGAAGAGCCTGCTCCTCCTCTGTTTCAATCTGGGTGCCAGTTGGGGAGAATTTGCTTTATGAACAGAGATGATTTATCAGTTTTTACTCCCCAGTTCTGTGCTTGCATGGATCACGTAAATTTTGTTGTTGTTGTTTTGCTTTTCACTCTGTGGATGTGGAAAGTTGCTTCCGCCTTGCGGTGACACCTTATTCCTCCTCCTCATAGGGTCTCAAGGGTCAGAAGGGGAAGAGGCAGGCTAAAAATAAAAGTAGTGACAGATGATGGGTCCTGAAGAGCTGCAGAGAAATCACAGGAAAGCTGAGCGCTTTCCAAGGGCCAGCACCTGTGCCAATACCACGGCTGGGTTGCCAGGAATTATTGGGGCGAGGATAAGCCTGACTGTGCTCACCCCATGTCAGAGATCACAGTTGTTTGAGAAAAAGAACATGTTACCTTTTAAACCCTGATCTTGGTCCCCTGGCCCTCCCTTACTCTTTCTGTCCCTTTCATTCCAAAAGATGTTGATGCATTTTGGACCCATTCACTTCAGCTTCGATGACCTTCCTGGATAACTTCCATGCCCTGTTTATTACCCTCTTGAGAGGACTTGGACCTCAGAAACTTTCACTCCTCAAGCTTTGAAAAGTCATTCCTTACAGTTAATTTTTGCTGTATTACTTTCAACTTTGGAAACAATCTCTTTCGTGATTCTCATTTTTTTTAAATGCCCATTCAATGCCATCCCTTCCCAAACACAAAACACCATTGGTTTGCTTAAGATGACACTAAATTCTACTCATCTTTCCTGAGTTGGCCTTATTTTACATGAGGGTTGGCAGTTTCTGGTTTATTTTTATGCTTTCAATTCCCCCTAAAATCCTGTAAACTGAAGTGGGTCAAATAACTTAATATCTTTAAAAAATGTTTTTTTCTAATTTGTAAATGACATGATATCTTTATTTATTTACTTTTATGTGGTGCTGAGAATGGAACCCAATGCCTCATATGTGCTAGGTGAGGGCTCAACCACTGAGCTAAAATCTCAGCCCTAAATATCTTAATATCTTAATGAAGAAACTGAGGTCAGGGCCTTTTTCAGGAAGCAGAACTGGGGCTGGAATGAGCTGACTTTCTGCCCAGGGCTGCCGTGGCCACCCAGAGCCACCTCGGCATGGTAGACCTGGACATTCTGCTGGCTCTGATTTTTAGGTGCCAGGGTGGCAGCAGCATTGTGCTCACCTGCCAGCCTCACCAAATCTTCTCTGCTGTGCAGTGGGGCTTCCCTAATTCCTCTGGGGGGAGGACCAAAGTCAACAGCCCCAGTGGGTACAAAATTCCCTGTTGAGTTTGGTTTTCCCTCCTGCCACAGGTGTGGGTCACCTGGGTGCTGCCATGACAGGGTCAGGGTCTCTAACAATCCATCCAAATCCTTCCCGACCAGCCGCTGCACAAACGCTCTGCTCCTCTCACAGGCCTTTCAGGCTGCACTGTCATTGGTCTGGGAGCGATGACCCATTTTTCTGTGCTGAGCAGCATGTGCCATCTGCGGACTCTCTCGCCCAAATGATTCAAATTCTCTGAAATCCAGTTTCACTGTCACTTGTCATTTGCTCTGCGTCCCAGCTTGCATCATCTGCTAATCTGGAGATCTGAGTTCTGTCATTTCTTTCCTTTCCATCTGTAGATGAAATGACAGAGAGTCAGTGATTCCTGGGAAGGAGAGGTGGAAAATGCCTCATTCACTCATACACTCACTCACTCATTTGTTATTGAGCAGCACTTACCTTGCCCAAGGCCCGGTTCTGAGTGCTGGGACATACAGCTGGCCGAGGTCAGATGAGACAGGCTCTCCAGGATCCAATATGCCAACCATGTGTCCCCCAGTAAGACAAAGCAACATGGATGAGGAGCAGTAATGTTGGCTATTAAATCTCTTCTACATCCTGATGGAATTGAGCTCCCACGTAGGGATGATGGTCAGTCTTGTTTGCTGATTAATACCCAGCACCTAGAAGAATGCCTGGACGTGTTGGTGTTTAGTAAATACTGAATTGAGTTTCAGTTTGCATTATTGGCCCAAATTTTCCACCCTCCCTTGTTCCCAAGCTTGCCAGCTGAATAGGCAGCTCTTGCACTGGAGGAGAGCATCTCCCTGCCACTTCACTTTGGGCTCTGTTACGTGACTTGATTTGACTAATGGCATGCAGGGGAAATAAGTGACAAGGTGTTAGGTCTCAGTCTAGGTCTCTAGGGCTGTTGCACATTTCCACTGTTTTTGAGTCTCTGTCACTGTTATAAAAAGAACACATATTGGATGGCCCACTGGTTTAAGGAGGGTGACAGAAAGACTTACATTGTAGAGCAGACATCCCCTCTGTGAACTCAACCAACCCACAGATGCACAAGCAAGTCAGCCAAAATCAACAGAGCCACTCCAGCTGAGCATAGCTCACCCACAGATGTATGAAATACAGTATGATTATTTTAAGACGTGGAAAATTGGGATGTTTTGTTATGCAGCATTATTGTGAAATAGCTGATACTATCTCAGTCTGCTACTGATTTCTTTCAGGGTCTGAACTTTTAAGGTATTATTTGACCCTTGTGTTTTTTCTTTTTTCTAAAATAAGAGGTTGACAAACTTTATTTGCAAAGAATTATATAATAAATATTCTAGGCCTTGTTGACTACATATGGTCTCTGCTGAATTTTCCTTTCCTCTCTTCTCCTCCTCCCTCCCTTGTCCTTAACATTTCCTTTCTTTCCCTCCTTTCTGTCTTCTACCTCCTTCTCTTTCTCTTCTGTTCTTTTTCTCTCCTCCTCACTCTCTCCAGGCCCATTATCATTTGGCCCATGATGTAGTTTGTTGAATCCTGTTCTGAAGCACTAGAAACATTCATTGGTAAATGTCTTTTTGTAGACTTCAGGTCCAAGTCAGGATTCTATCCATTCATTGAGGGCCTGTTGTAGGCCATGGACTTTTCTACGCATTTTAAAATGTATTGTTTTATTTTATTGTGTGAGAATTATTTTACCATCAAGGAAATAGCCACAAAGGTTTTAAATAACGTTACTGCAGACACAAGCTGATTTGTACCTCTATCAAAGAGCCAATAGCCTGTGCTTCAGTGTTACACATGTCCCATTTTCACTGTGACTGACCCTGGGAATCAGGGGGAATGGAGCTCTGTTGAATTTGGTCTGGACTGTAGAGCTTGTCACATGATGATTTTAAACTGGGCTGCTCCATAGTGTGCTGGCAGCACCTGATGCCAAAGCTACATAGAGACTTCCTTAATCATTGCTGTAATGAAAGATGTTTTGCAAAAAGTTCAATTAATATAAGTGAAAAGCTAATTTCAAATGTTTTAAAATCTGAAAACACATTATGAACAACATGAGGAAAATCATATAAAGTTTTAAGATAAAATAATCCTTTACAGATATTTTAAATTTTTAGCATTGAACCTGTCCTCAAGCCCCTGATGCTAGCTCTTCAACTATTTTTTGATATTAGGGGACTTTGTTAGAAAAGTTAGAGAAGCATTATTCCTTCCCTTCTGCTGTAGTTTGATCTTGAAGTTTCTCCCAAATTCCACATATTGAAGACTTGATCCAGCCTCTGGCACTGTTAAGGGATGGTGAAACCTTTAGAAGGTGTAGCCTGATGGAAGGAAGTTAGGTGATTGGGGTTGTGCCCTTGAAGGAGAATTGGGGTGTTGGCTGCTTCCTCTTTCTCCCTTTTGCTTCCTGGCTGCCATGAAGTGAATAGATCTCTTCTTCCATGCACTCCTGCCATGAGGTACTGTCCTTCCATAGGCCCAAAGAAATAGGGCCAAGTGACTGAAACCTGAAACCGGGAGCCCAGTTAAATCTCTCCTCCTCCTAAGTTGATTTTCTTAGGTCACAGCAATGGAAAGCAGACTATTATCCTCCCTTCCCTTTTCCTTCCTTCCTTTTGTTCTATTTACTTTATTAATTTAGTTAGTTAATCTTTTAGTGAAAGCACAGATTCTGTACTCCTGTATAGTCTTTTTGGTCCCCTTGGTTTTAGCAGTCTTATTAAAACAGGAAGTAAGGTTCCTAGCACACTCTTGTCTGAAGAAAGTTTCCTTACCAAAGATAATTGCCCATTTGGAGTCCATTGTCTTTTCTTTAAGACCAAGCTCCAGATTTTTGGGCTTCAATCATCTAGAATTCCTGCCCTACACTTTGCTTAGTGTGCACATCCTGGCCTCCAGTGGTGGCCTAGGGGCAGACCTTTGCATGGGGTCGAGGTGCAGGGGACAGAGCATGAACTCACAGGCTATGGTGTCCACATGCCTGGGAACAAGCTCCTGAGGTATTGTAGAGATCAGGGAGAAGAGAAGTGGGTGACTCGTAGGCAAGACATCTGTTTGTACTTTTGCTCTGGGTCTATGCCTGTTCAGGATGACCCCAAGAGCTCTGCCCTGCTGATCTGATGGTTCCCAGGTACAGACACACCAATTGATGACAAGATATAGGAAGTGTTTCTGGGCCTGTTTGTGAGTTGATGTGTATATTTGTCCTTTCTAAAACCCTTTAGGCCATAAAAGATGTAAAATATTCATTTGTGGCTGAAGTTGTAAAAAGGTCAGCATCTCCTCTGCCTTTAAAGAGTCTTATCTTGGAAATAGTGTACCCTTAGCACTTATAAAGACGCTCACCTTTCTTGTAGAGGCTGGTATTTTGTTGTTAGCACAGCTCTTTTTCCAGCTAGAGGCCATCTTATAAAATGGGTCCAGAGTTGGCCATGCACATCTCTGTCTTTCATTTCCATTTTTATTTGTGCTGCTGAGGATTGAACCTAGGACCCTGTACACAGGATAATGAGAAACTTATTCCTGAGCTAAGTCTCTAGCTCTGAGGCCCTATCTTTTAATGTAAAAGATGTTAAATACTGACTTTAGGATCCCTCCAGTTGTTTGTTCAAGCATTAAAATTCTTTAAAAAATTAACTTATTATTTGAAAAATAGGTTCATTTCAGTGGGTCCAAAATGGTACCTAGTGACATTGTTACTTCCTAACTCTTTTCCTCCTTTGCCCCTCCTATGGAGGCAACTACTTTTTCTGATACATCCTTCATGAGATCTTCTTTGCATATAGAAGATCTTTCTTTAACCACACATGAAGGCCTACTGCATACCTGTGCTTTGGAACCCTACAATATCAGAACATATGCAGTTGCATCTTTCTTTTTAATGAGTGTATAGAATAAATTGAAGGCATTGGGGTGTGAATTATGGAAGATGAGGAAATTCTGGGGATTCAGCATTATGCATTATTTAGTGAAAACTTCTCAAGAAATCCACTCCCAATTCACTTGAAGCAGGAGTCAGAAAACTATGGCCCACTGGCTAGATCTGGCCTGCCACCTATTTTGATACGACCCAGGAGCTATTGCATTTACATTTTGGAAAAAAATGTCAAAAGAATAATTGTCTTCCTTGTCATGTGAAAATCACATGAAATTCAAATTTCAGTGTTTAGAAATAAAGTTTTATTGGAACACAGCCAATCTCCATCATTTGTGTATTTTCTGTGGCTGCTTTTACACTGTATGTCATAGTAGAGTTGAGAGGTTGTAGCAGACACCATATGGCTGGAAAACTGAAAATATTTACCATCTGGCTCTTTATAGGGAAAGTTTACTGACCCCTGGCCTAATCAAAAACATAGTCTAACACTTTGTTCACTTAAAATTTGGTAATGGGGTTCTATGATCAGCATGTCTTTTCCTGGTGAGAATTAAGGAATTCCCAACTGTGTTTGCCTCATTGGGAGAAAGTTTGACTGGGCTAAATCTGGCATAGTTCTAAGTCAAAAAGGAAATGAATTCTTTCATCTTATTTGAAAACCAAAAGTCAAGACACACTAATTATCAAAATTTATTTAAAAGTTCAATCAAAAACAAACTTACTAATGGATTGGTGTGAATAACTTTCTAACCTTTCTTGTGAGCTTGTTCTTAATTTAGAGATTGGCTTTACATTAGCAAATAAATATGAAAGAGAGTTTTTACTAAAACTCTTTTGGTCTTTTTCATTCTGAGAGATGAATCAGAGAGACTAGAAGAATGGTCTTTTTTCAAGTAGGATTTTTCAGAAACAGTGTTATTTAGGGATATATCTTGGCAGAGGGTCTTTTTTCCTCCTAAATATTTAAAAATGAAAATATCATATATGTAAGAAGTGGATTTTCCTTTTTTAAAAAACAATAGAAACAATACTAATATACATTGCTCTCTCTGAAAGATCCACTTGAAGGTGTGTGGCTGCTTATGTCCCTTATATAATATGGTGTAGTATATCTACACACATTTCTCTGTATATTTAAAATAATGTCTCCTTTACTACTTAGTGCAATGTAAATGCTATGCAAAGAGTTGTTGTACTATATTGTTTAGGGAATAATGACAAAAAGGAAAGTCTGCACGTATTCAGTACAGATGCAATTTTCCCCCCAACTATCTTACATCTGCAGTTGGTTGAATCTGTGGACATGGAAACCACAGGTGTGGAGGGCCAACTGAACAGACTCACAGTTGCTTGTGTCCAAGGCTTTCAACTTAAATAAGTAATATCAGAATCTTTTAGCCACAGGAAAAGCAAGAAGCACCAGGGTCATGGGGAAATTATGGCTTCAGATCACCTCTCCATTCTAACAGTAGCGAAAAGCAGCTAAGATAAAGAGGAAAAATGGAACCAACGAGATGCACAGCTAGGAAAGAAAAAACCCTGACCAGCTTCACTCATCTTTGACTAGACTTTCAAAAATGGACACAGGAGTGGCAGATGGATATTGGGAACAATAAAGACTGTGGACAAGAGACGAGAAAGCATAGTGCAGGTTCTTGAAAGCTGTCCATCTCTGTCACCTCTGAATTGTTTTGTCAGGCCCGAAATGATCAATATTTGATGTTATGTGACGTTTGGGGAGAGTAGAGGCTGTAAGTGTTCTTATTTTTTTAAAAAAGGACAGGAAATTGAGGATCAGAGATTACTTTATCTGAGTTAGTGCTCAAAGCTGAAACCATTATCAGACATTTCAAAACAGCTAAACAAACAATTTAGGCTTCTCCTTCAATCATGAATTGAGAGCCTCCCATGTTCAAAGCACTGTGCCAGAGTAAAAAGGAAAAAGTATAAAACAAGACCCTTGCCTACCTGAATCCTACAATTTTGTGGAGATGGAGAATCCAAGCCTGCAGAGTACTCTTGATAGCATCATATGCTGTGCCGACCAGATGACCTTAAGAAAGATTTGTGGAAAAACACTGCAAGCTCTTTGTACATCTTATTTTCAGTAAATAAAAGAAGAATGTTTTGATTGGAAGTCAGACACAAAATTAAGACTGAGGCATGTAGGTGTGGTTCTAAGTGATAGGGTGGTAGGCCTCTCCTGTGTTTCCAGAACACAGGGTCACCATTAGAAAACCCACTAAGCTGAAATTAGTGAACTTTCATCACGTATTGGGAGCCTGATGTGATGGACCCATTGGGACAAAATTAATTTTTTACAAATTTAAATCTTCTATTAAAAATCTCTTTTAAATCTTTGATACATTTGTAATTTACTTTGGTAAATTGTAGATCCCCCCACCCTCAAATAACTAATGGTCTCTGCACCATTTTTTGAATAATGGATTATTCATTTATCCCACAGATTTGTGAAAATATTCATAATCACCATTTCATAAGTGCCTGTCGTGTGTTAGACGGTTTGATACATTATGTGATGGATTTGTGCCTTTCTTAGGTGACCTAGAATTGAAAATTCCTTCCTTCATTTGGTCAATTCTCCATCTTGTGAATCTTGCTGGATGAGGGAGCTTGCTTTGACTATAAAACTCAAAAATGTCAATGACTTATTTTCTCAGCCTCCTCTGAACCTAGGAAAGGCTAGTCAATGGACCCATGGACTTTACAACTGGATCTATTGATCCGAAGGAGGAGGACCCAGCAATCACCATGTTGATGAGTGATGGTAGTCATGCCTACCTCCTGGGATGAGTGTGATGTGCTGGCTGTGGCATCCAGTGCCTTGCAGCGGGTGGTGGGAGTGGTGAAATTGCTCACGTACTTTTTGATGGCATGAATTTCTTTTCTTTAAAAATTTAAAATTTGTTCTTTTTAGTTATACATGACAGTAGAATGTATTTTGACATATCATACATACATGGAGTATGACTTCCCATTTTTGAGGTTGTACATGATGTGGAGTCACACTGGTCGTGTATTCATAAGTGAACATAGGAAAGTGATGTCTGATTTATTCTACTGTCCTTCCCATTCCCATCCCACTCCCTTCCCCCACCCCACCCCACCCCTGTCCAATCCAGTGACTGCTCCCACTCCCCTACTGCCTATTGTGAGTCAGCATCCACATATCAGAGAAACATTTGGCCTTTGGATTTTTGGGGATTGGCTTATTTTGCTTAGCATGATAGTCTCTAGTTCCATCCATTTACCCACAAATGCCATAATTTCATTCTTCTTTGTGGCTGAGTAATATTCCATTATGTATATGTACCATATTTTCTTTATCTATTCATCTGTTGAAGGGTACCTAGGTTGGTTCCATAGCTATTGTGAATTGAGTTGCTATAAACATTGATGTGACTGTGTCAGTATAGTATACTAATTTTAAATTTTTCAGAGTGGGATGACTGGGTCAAAGGTGGTTCCAT
Source organism: Callospermophilus lateralis (assembly GCF_048772815.1). NCBI lineage: Eukaryota > Metazoa > Chordata > Mammalia > Rodentia > Sciuridae > Callospermophilus > Callospermophilus lateralis. The sequence continues at coordinate 114,056,451 of NC_135312.1, read as the reverse complement.
TCCAAGTTTTCTGAGGAATCCCCATATTACTTTCCAGAGTAGTTGCACCAATTTCTAGTCCCGCCCACCAATGTATGAGTGTACCTTTCCCCCCACATTCTCGCCAACATTTATTTCTACTTGTATTGTTTTTCTTTTGGGGGGAGGGGACCAGGGATTGAACTCAACCACTGAGCCACCTCCCCAACCTATTTTGTGTTTTATTTAGAGACAGAGTTCACTGAGTTGCTTAATGCCTTGTAGTTCCTGAGTCTGTCTTTGAATTCGAAAACTTCCTGCCTCAGCCTCCTGAGCCACTGGGATTGCAGGTGTGAACCACTGAGCCCAGCAGTTACTTGTATTCTTGGTAATTTCCATTCTGACTAGAGTGAGATGAAATCTCAGTGTAGTTTTAATTTGCATTTCTCTAATTGCTAATGATGTTGAACATTTTTTCATACATTTGTTGACTGATCGTATTCTCCTATGAAGTGTCGGTTCAGTTCCTTTGCCCATTTATTGATGGGTTATTTGTGTGTGTGTGTGTGTGTGTGTGTGTGTGTGTGTGTGTGTTTGGTGTTAAGTTTTTTGAGTTCTTTGTATATCCTGGAGATTAATGCTCTACCTGCAGTGCAGGTGGCAAACATTTTCTCCCATTCTGTAGGTTATCTCTTTATACTTGTGATTTGTTTCCTTTGCGGTGAGAAAGCCTTTTAGTTTGATACCATCCCATTTATTGATTCTTGATTTTATTCTTGCACTTTAGTATTCTTATTGACTCCTAAGCTGACATTATGAAGAGTTGGGCCTACTTTTCTTCTAGTAGGTGCAGGGTCTCTGGTCTAATGCTTAGGTCCTTGCTCCACTTTTGAGTTGAGTTTCGTGCAGGGTGAGAGAGAAGGGTTGAACTTCATTTTGTTACTTACGGATTTACAGTTTTCCCAGCACCATTTGCTGAAGAGGCTATATGATCTCCAGTGTATGTTTATGATGTGATGGCATGAATTTCTGTGGTCCTGGCTGCTGCTCAGTCTTCCTCGCTCTTCTCTTTCCCAAGTCTGGTTCTGTTTGAAATTCTGTAAGCAACCTAGTAGGCTTGTCCCAGTTGGCCCAAGTATATGTCTGTTGCTTGTAACTAAAACCTTAATTGATACATGTAGTGTCATTTGATTCTCAGACCCTCACCCCTTAAAGATATGTATCACTTCCTCTATTAGATTTTAGATAATTAATATTCAATAAGAGTATTACCTTGCTGAGGAGCACATGCTTAGGAAGTGATAGATTGGAATTCAAGTCCAGGTTTAGATTTGTCTGATTCCAAAGTTCAAACCATTCCAACTCTATTACACAATGCCAATATTATTGTAACATAAATCATAAAACCACATACATATGTGAGTCAGTCTCTCTCTCTCTCTCTCTCCAGAAATTATATGCACTTATGCTTTTATTATGCTCCATTGGTCATAATGTTGTGTTGGCACCATACTATTTTATTTATTTCACTTTTATAAAAATCTAGTATAGCAAGTTCTCTAAATTCTCCTTCATTCTTTTAAATCCTTTTCTTGCCTCTTCTGGAATGTTCACTTTTCTAAATGAGCAATTGGATAATTTTGTAAAAGCTTTCCCCATAGCAGCTTTAATTTAAGGTCCCTCAACTTTAATGCTATTTTCTCTGAACAGAGTTGCATGAGGTTTTCATTGCTTCCTCGTGTGTAAGTGTTCACACATTCACATGCACACTCACAGATACGAAGCTATATATGGGCTTTTGACACTTCTGGGGATACTTATTTGTTAGTTTCAGCATATTTTAAAAATCCTCCAGAAATGAAACAGTAGCAGGATGGACTGGAGGCTCTCACATTAAGGCTGGTCACAAACTGAGGGAAGATTCCTTGAAAAAAGAGTAGCAGTGGGGGAGGAAAATAGTTCATCACAGGCTTTATTTTTTCTATTGCCTTGTGTCTGCAAAAAGCAGCATGGTTCTCTTCAAGTCTTCCTTTTTTTCTCCAATCATAATTTGGATGCTGGGGGAACTTTCTCCAGGCAACACTCAGCAAACACATCCCTGGAGAATATCTGATTTGTGTTTGCACCTCATTTTCCTGGTGTAGATTCTATGTAATAGGAAGGCAGAATAATACCCATAGTCCTGGAAGAATTGCTTCAATCATGGAGTTGTTGAGGCTCTGCTAAGGACCAATGGGACTCACAGGTCCTGCCTGGTCCAATAAGCCAGAGAGTAATTTCCTTCTCTTTAAGTGGATGTGAATTTGATATATATATATATATATATATATATATATTCATCATGAGTTAATGAAAAGCTCATGTTTTTGATCCAGGAGGACATCAGGCTCTTTCTTCCCTCTTGCAGAAAAACATTCAAGTATAAACATCCTTGTGAGAATCCCCCATAGGAAATTCCATGCATCTGTTCAGATTAAAAAGGCATCAACTTATTTATTTTCTCTAATAGAGAGGGACTTTTCTGAACACTGAGTTCTCTCCTGAAAGGCCAGTGGCTTGGTTCTGGGAGTTGTGAGATGCTAGCAGATTAGAGTGATGCTCTTACTGGTAGATTTGAAGGGTGTATAAATGCTGCAAGTCACATGTAAACTGTGCTGTGGCATCCAGCTACCTTTGTTGCAGGCACAGACTCAATAATGCCAGGAAAGTTCTAAAATTCTGCACTTTTATTCCAGATACAAGGTTATTCTTTAGTACCACAATTTACACAGCTCTTTCTAGCAAGTCTTAATTCGAATTGGGGATAACATCAGAAGTGGAATGCAGCTTGTAGCAAGCTAGAGAGCTAACTTCTTCTGAAATTAAATTAAGGTTAGCCATAGTACCTCCTATCTCTGAAAGCTGTGCTGCATAATAAGGTGGAACTGGATGCTATGCCCAGGAAATTTATACCATATTTGCAGCAACAGTTCCGATAAAAAAAACTGAATTGATGAGCAGAGAGTTAATCATGTTGTAACTGCATATAATCTCATGAACCACTCTCCACTGGAGTTAATAATTAACTGTTGGTGTGCGCAGAGGTACCTGGTAATGTTTCCTGCCTTGGCTTTCCATCAGCAAGAACCTGGCAACAGGGTGCAGAGGATTCTCTGAGGAGAGTGGTTAAGAAATTAGATTTGCCTATAAAAAGCCCACACTTTCAGTTTGTCCTGCTTTGGAACAGAGCTGGGTTTCTAGCTAAAGCTGGGGTCACAATGACTTGCAATGAGTTTCTTACCTAGGCACTTTCTGAAAGGGCAGTACTGGGCATCTGTAAAGAAAAAGACTCACAAGTTTAACCCAAAAGGCACAAAATGATACTTACTGTAATACTGCCATCTTGAGCAGCAGTCTGCAAGAATGCTCAGTGAGGTATTATTGGTCCTTTTTTACATTGCAGTGAAGGAAGAATTTGCTTTATCTTCAGAGAAATTTGCTCTTCTACTAATTAAAACAAATTAAAAATATACATTTGATTGTCTTGCAGCTTTTTGAAATTCCCAACACTGAGCATTTTGTACCCAGAACACATTTCACTTCTCTAGTGACTATAAGCTCTGGTATTAATATGTATACAAAATGCCTTAAAAATCAACTCACAGTGCAATACACTATTGTGTTTTAAATGAGCGACTCACGACTATGTTTAAGTAGCTGCAGAGAAAAGTGACCTGAGTTTTTAAATGATGTTGCCTTCCCAGGTAAAGTGCCCCAAATAATTTTTCTGAAATCCAATGCAAATGTATCACTTCATTTTCCTACCCCCTCAAGTAAACAATTAACCATTGCTCAAAGACTAATGCAATAGTCTATAATTTTAATTGAATAAAACCCATTTCTCCCCCTTTAACAAGTTTAAATTGAGATTCCCAAATTACAAAAGGTTGACATTCAAAATTGCTTAAAATATTGTTCACCAAAACTAGGAAAAATTCCAAGTAACTGTGAGCTATTTATTTCATCAGTGAGAAACATTTGGTGGCTTCATAATTTTGGTGGGAGCCAAGTAGTGTTATAAAATTGTGGTTCTCCTAGCATGGCGAGGGTCCTCTGGGGGTCTGTCTCTAATGGGTGAAAACAAGGCAAAGTCATTTCATATCTAATATGTGCTATTTTGAGAACTGGATTCTCAAAAAATGAATAAGCATCCAAATGGTGACAATTTACTAAAACAATGCAAATTGGTCAGCCTCAGAATATGTGATTCACAAAAGAAATGGAATGCACTCATTAGTTGTAGATGCTGAAGGTCCCAGAACAGTTATTGAGAACTCTATTAAAACTTGCTCTTTACGTCATTCCCCATTTGGGGTCTTCTAAAACCTACAGAGCCCCTTAGACCTATGCTGTCTAAAATAGTAACCACTAGCAACACGTGTCTATTTAAATTAATAACATTATATAAATTTGAAAATTAATTTCTTCAATAGCACTAGTCTCAATTTAAGTGCTTGGTGTCTGGGTGTGGTTGGTGGCCACCATATTGAACAGCACAGACACTAAACATTTTCAACAGTTCATTAACTCGTTTTGGATAGTGCTGCCTTGAATGGAGAAGAAAAAAAGAATTTATTGAGAAGTTGCGGTGTGACGAGCATCATATTTGATCTGTATTTTTCCATTTCACTGTGAAGAAGCTTAGAGAACTTAAGTCATGTGACTGAATCACATACTGATACAGGGCAGAGCTAGGACTCCACCAGTTTTTCTTGACCTTAAGGCCATTGTCATTTCCAATACTCAGCTAAGTGCTGGCTCATCCACTCATTCATTTAACATATACTTAACAACAGAGTGACTTTATATTTTAATAATCACTCCAGGGATACAGGGGAAAACTGTTTCTGATTGGTTCCTCTACCTACTGAGACCCTGGGTAGCAACTACGGCTATCCGGTTAGAAGAAATGCAATTTCTGACTTTAGCCCTTATAGCCCAGTGAGTTTGAGTCCAACATTAAATATAAAATCCCCAAATTAATTATCATCTACAATAGCTAAGTATCTAAAAGGAAAGCCCAGTGGCAGACACACCTATAATCTCGCAACTCTGGACACTGAGGCAGGAGGATTACAAGTTTAAGACTAGTCCCAGCACAAGATCCTGTGTCAACATGTAAAATATAAAAGGACGGGGGTTATAGCTCAGTGGAAAAGCTCCCCAGGGTTCCATCCCCAGTACTAAACAACAACCACCACCAGACCAAACAAAGGGGGAAGTCCCTCTGTTTTGGGAAAGGCATCCAAATCCCATTAAATAACAATAACAATTAACAAAACAGCTTCAGCTTCCAATGCCTGTGAAGTTCAAATTAGTAAGGTAAATCTATGATACTGTGGGCCTCCTGATTGATGAGTGCACTGTAGTCTTTATGCCCCGTAGACAGAGAGATCTATTCCATTCAAGGTCATCCTGGGTTGCATGACCAACTTCAATTTCATCTGAGTCTCCTTGGGTTGAAGTATTTTTGAGACAGAGAGCTGAGATCTGCTAATTTGTCAACATTACAGAGCAGGAGCCTGGTCCTCGTAACTCTTCTCCCTCATTGAACCTTCCCAACAGCAGCGGCTGACATATGAACCTAGCAGATGAAGATGCCAGAGTGTGGCTGTTTCTTGACTGCACTGCTGAGGGTAGCAGAGTGGGATAATGCTTCTTCTCAGCCATTTCTTTGTCATTTTTAACAGGGTCAACCTCAAATACCCATAAAAGGAGATTGAGAGCCAATATGCTATACCATCAAATTTAAAAGGCTAGAAAAAAATATCAAAACCATAAACTGTTATCATTTTCGGTATTTTACTCCTTTTAATGCTAGACTATTAGTTTCAATAAAAGAACAACAGAATGTCCATTACACCATAACTCGACATGCCTATTATGCCAATACGATTAGTTTTTTTTTTTTGCAAAACACTTGTGTACTGGTTATAGTTTATGGAAAAATTGATTTCACAGAATCAGAGAAATTAGAATTGGAAACATTCTATTAGGTCACGAGATGTGCCCCCTGAGGCTAGTGTAGAATTGATCCCTAGTTCCCAATGTATTTTCTGATGCAATTTTCTATCAGGTTTTGATGGGCTTATATATTTATTATAGGCTGGCAATGTGTACCGCTAAAAATTATACCAATCCATCTGAGAAATAAAATTCTAGAAAAATAAGCATTTGCTGAGCGTTAATTTTACTTTGGTGGATGCATTTTTAATATACTAGCATTTATGGCCTCTCATCTTACAAGAGGCAGGGTAGTAGTACTGGATCATGGGTTGGTACTATAATCAAATAGCAAATTTGCATATCTTAAGTTATGGAAATTTCCCTAGACCAAATTTCCCATCAGATTTATACAAAATGAGGTAGGAATTTTTGATCCTCAAGAATGGCTTATTTTCTATGGAGGAAATTGAGCCCTGTACCTCAAGCAAGTGCCCACGCTCACATACCTGAGGAGACTGACATTTTGGTGTTCTTGGGCAGTGTGTACTGAGCTATGACGCCAGGAGAGACTGATGTGAGAGGGTGGCAAAAACCATTCTGAACTGGAGGGCTGGGGCTTGGGGTGCTGAGTATGGGGTACAGCAAGGGAGCCACTAGTTCTGCTTCCCTTTCTCATGGGAATAGCAGCGCTGTTCACTGGGTTGTGATTCTGAGACAGGACATAGGAGAAGAGAGTGGGGGTGTGGCTCAGTTGTAGATTGTTTGCCTAGAAAGCTGGAGACCCTGAGTCCAATCCCTAGAGTGTGTACACATAGCGAGAGTAAAATTAAAAAGGAGAAGGTGATGGCTTCTCTGGGTGAAATTTACATATAATTGTCTACATACTAGCAGCCTATAAACACCTGGAATCTCCCAGGCCAAATGGGTAGGATTGCCTCCCTCCCTGCAAACGCGTACCATTCAGAAATTCTCCTCCCCTTTAAAGACCATCTTTGAAATTCATTTTCACCTGATTTCATGTATTAAAGACATTGGCGAAAAGTGCACGGTAGAATTTTTCTCTGTCCTGATGGTTTTACACCTTTACCCCTTGCTCCTCCATGGAGATAGGAGCAGGAAGTTGGATGTGGGCTCAACTGGGGAGTGGGAGGAGGGAATCAGGCTATGTGCTGAAAAACGGAGGCACAGAATACAGCATTCATCCAAATAATGCCTAGTTCCAGTAGTTCATGTTCTCATGTCCCTGTTTGAAAGTTCGGATGCAATTCTCGTTTGTTCAGGATGCAGCTGTATTATGTGTGGAGAAAGCACCCTGGTGCAGGTCTTATGCATCTTTTATACACCTGCATGCTAAATGAGCAAGAACATCCAGGAGCTGAGTCAGACTTATGAATTTGCTGTACATTATGCAAACAAGTAATTTTGCATGTCCAGAAAGTAGTGCTATCACTGGTTCAGTTTTCCTAAACTCTCCATAATTTAGGAGAATGCAAACTGAAAGCCAGTCAAACAGTGACAAGACCTAATTGCTCAGCACAGTGTACCAGTTTCGACAGGTGCCAGTCACAGAGAGGGATCTTGCCCATCAGGGACTTTTTTTATACCCAAAGCAGAAGCCAGTAAAACTGCTCCAGGAGATTAAATAAGGCAGGGACCTTCACATTAACTCTTGGGTGGGAGCAATAAAGGTGGCTTTGTCTGTGGCATCCAGAACTGTGGCAAAATGAAGATGGTGAAATAATTCTGTATAAGGACGTTTTTGTCAGCTTTTTCACTGCTGTGATTAAAGGACCAGACCAGAACAACTATAGAGGAGGAAAGTTTATTTGAGGGCTCAGGGTTTCAGATGTCTTAGTCCATAGACAGCCAACTTCATTCCTTGGGGCTCAAGGTGAGGTTGAACATCATGATGAGAGAGTGTGGTAGAGGGTACCAACTCACATCATGATCAGGAGGCAGAGAGAGACTCCACTCGCCAGATACAAATATATACTCAAAACCATGCCCCAATTCCCACCTCCTCCAGCCACACTCTACCATTTTAGTTACCACTCAGTTAATCCCTATCATGGGATTAATTCACTGATTGGGTTAAGACTCTTACAACTGAAATCATTTTTCCTCTGAACCTTCTTGCATTGACTCACACTGAGCTTCTGGGGGACACCTCACATCTAAACCATAACAACCACGGTGTTGTGCTCTTCAAGTAAAACAGACTTTCAGTAACGAGTAAGGGTCTACCTTTGCTACTCAAAGTGTGGTCCACGGACCAGCAAATCAGTATGACCTGGGAACTTGTGATACCTATAGAATCCTGATCCCTATTCCAAATCTACTGGATCAGAATGTGTATTTTTCAAAACTACAGGTGGTGTGTTTGAACATGAAAGAACATATTTGAGATGCCCTAGTACATTCTAGGGCCTCCCTAGTGGTTTTTCAACAATAGTAGCCTCGACATGCTAAGAAGGGACCAGCTTTCCTACCTCAGTGGAAAGTTGCTCTCATCCTCATTCAGCAAGAACCAAGGAACAATCATGCTTCCCTCCATGAGTATACAGTTCCTTACCTCCCCACCTATTTTGAGAGCTTGTTTGGAGGTTCTAGCAGGGGAGCGCAGCTACTCGTATACCCTTGACCGAAGAACGGTCCTCCTCTATCGGGGAAGGTCGACCTCTTCGACCGAGCGCGCAGCTTCGGGAGGGACGCACATGGAGCGGTGAGGGAGGAAGGGGACACCCGCCTAGCCAGCCAGATCAGCCGAATCAACCCTGGCGATCAATGGGGTGACAGATGTCGCAGCCAGATCGCCCTCACATCCGTCCCCACCTATTTTGACTGTTTCCACAGCATCTGTCCTTCCTCACTCCATATAATTCTGTAAAGTTATTAACCATGGTGGTGGGCACCTGATTGAGGCTGGCTAGGGACAATTATTTTTTCCTCTGGGGATATCAGATGGCGGGGAGGGTTCCCTCCCTGCCTTCTAATGGTCATTATGTGCAAGAAGAATACAGACTTGAGACTGGCAGGGTATCTTAGTACCATACATAGAGGAAATCTGCTTGAGAGTGAAGCCAGAGGAGTCAGGCAGAGCAGAAAGATGGAGAGAGAAATCATTTGAACACCTGAGTCTCATTTACCAAAATCAGATCATCCTTGGCCTTCCAAGTTGAGTGAGCCAATAAATTCACAGTTTAGCTTAAAGAAGTTTTAGGTTGGGGCTGGGGTTGTGCTCAGTGGTAGCATGCTTGCCTTGCATGCATGGGGCACTGGGTTCCATCCTCAGCACCACATAAATAAATAAATAAATAAATAAATAAATAAATAAATAAATAAATAAATAAAGGTATTGTGTCCTACAACTAAAAAAAAAAAAAAAATTTTAGGTTGGTTTTCTGTTATTTGTAGCTAAAAGAATGATCCCAACTGATACATTCTTGAAATTGGACTATCAGTTCTTCCAAACTGGAAGCTTTTACAATTTATTCCCATGGGAAGAAGTGAAGGGACCATATTCATTGTGAAGTTCACAAAATTTGACTGCTGTGTGAATGAATATGTATGCATATGTACATAAGTTTAATACAAATATAATTATATGAAGGAGGTTTAAAACTTTTAGGCACTCACAAGTCCTAAATACTGGTTTTCTATATGATTATACAGCAGCAGGCAGTATTTATTTTCTGGATTTAGAGGCAGTGCCTAGTGAAATTAATATTCAAATTTATGCCAACTAATATGCAAATAAGCATGGCTTTGGTGCTTTAAAAACAAGGAGGATAGGATTGCAGCACTGGCATTTCAATGGTGCTGATGCTTCTGTGAAAGAATATAAAGAAGACTAGAATGCAGATGAAACATGTTCCCTTGAAATACCTCATGCAAATAGAAAATTTATGGCCCTATAAACTGTTTTAAAACAGAAAAGAATATCTCAATTTAATATAGTGGTTTAACCATTCATTAATTTACTCAGTGCAAACACTGCAACTTCTTAGAAATGATGCTGCCCATAAATACAATCTACAACCACAAGAGAAAATATGTATTTTTATTCTTACTAAATATCAAAATTTAATCCCACAATTGTTTGTTCCAGTGGAACATTGAAGCCCGTCTCTCTTCTGTGATCAATTGATATTCTGTATTAGATCTATATATCTCTATTATGTATCCAATTCAATATTATATATGGTGTGTGTATATGTACTTCATTTTATTTTATTTTTTATTCGTTCTTTTTGGTTATACATGACAGCAGAATCCCTTTGGATAATTATATAAGCATGGAATATATCTTAACTCTCATTAGGATTAGGTTAAGTTATGAAAACAGAAACTTGAAAGTAGTAACTTCCATAAAGTAGAAATGCCTTTCTTTCTTAATCAAAAAAGTTTGAATATGGATTGTTGGGTAGGGTACCTCTGTGGTTATCAAGAACTGAAGGTTCTTTCAGGTTCTCAAAACCTGAAGCCTAGGATGTGACCCAATCCTCTCGATTCAAGATGGCTGCTGCATCTCATAACATATAGCGTTATGTTATGAGATGTAGCAGGTGGAAGAAAGAACTTCTGGAGGAAGTTCCATAAAGTGTACTTCACCACATGTACCCACTTACATCTTATTAATCAGACCTTGGTCCTATGACATACCTAGCTATAAGAAAGGGTAGGGAAATATGTTTTTTTTATCTGGGAGGTCAAGTGCCTGGATCAAAGTAATTATTCTGTTAATTTGAGAGAGACACAATGAGTAGGCACGCTACATTTTGGATCTTAGATGTCTCCCAAATTCCCATGTGTTAAAGGCTCTATTCCCAACACCTATTAAAGGGTGTTTTTGGAAGGTTATGGAAACTTTCAAAGGTGGGCATGGTGGAGAGTCTTAGGTCACTGGGAGTGTGCTCTTGGAAGAGATGGTGGGACCCTGTCCCCTTCTTGTTCTCTCTTTGCCTCCTGGGCATGAGACGAGTGGCTTTGCTCCATTACCTGCCATTGCCATCCAGCACCTCCACCTCAGGTGTAAAAGCAATGGAGCCAATCAGTCATGGAGTTGGACGTCCAAAACCAGGAGCCAGAATAAATCTTTTCTCTTTACAAGTTGATTATCTCAGATATTGAGTTTAGTGAAGGAAAGATGTTTGAAAAATGATGAGCAAATGCTGCTCCAGATATTAAATACATGTTTATCAATTTATTCTGTGTTTCCCAACTAGAAACTAGCTTCTCATGGGTAAGGGCTTTGTTTTGTTCCAAATTCAAGAGTATTCTTAATACTGTTTTATATTTATCTTCTCTGATTTTCTTCCATTAATTTAAGAACACTGATCAACTCAAGTGCTGTGTTGAGGAGACTACAGACACTACATCCAGATTTGGTGACAAGAAGTGCTGTGATCAACTAATAATGTCTGCAGCGGCCAGTCCACCTGTGTCAGGTTTTTACCTTCCCTGGCTTTAAGCCACTAGGGTTCAACTAAAATGCTTTAAAATGTCTGACTCCTGTGAAGCCAGTTTCAACCTATATGGTGGAAGGCCTTATTTAAATTTCTTGTTTCAAATGATGTATTCTGAGTGGAGATAGATGGTATTCTCACCAACGTCTTCGTTTTTAATGTGGAGCTCTATTGTGCAGATGTAAATTTTGCAGGTTTCCAGAGTGTTGTAAAAGAATTACATGCAAATTCCAAGTTACTCTTAGTTGGCAAATTCTCACTAGAAAGTTGCTGGGAAAGAGGATTTTGTTATTCTTTAAAGGACAGAATGAAAAAAACAGGTCATAAGTTTCATGCTGTCAGAATAGAGATGCAGTTCTATGACATGTTCATCTTTTCATTCATTCCGAAAGTAGAGGGGGCCTGGAGGAGTGATAAGGACTTTTCAAGATCAACACAAATGCTAGAAAGAAAAGCTTAGGCTTTTTCTTTATTTAGCTCCAACAAGCCAAGCGTGGGGACAAGAAGGCCAGAGTTAAATTAAACTTACAATTAAAAATAGCTAGGACTATTGAGTAAGGTACAAAATTGCATCTAAAAAAATATGTCTTTAAAAAGCTGTGATTGCAGCAACCTTCTTTTTCTGCCCCACACAACATATTTCATCAGTACTGGTGACAAGACAGTGATTTGAAGAGGCTGTAATTCTTTTGGAGGTGTGGAATTGGAATTATGCAATCCTCCATAAAGATAAACCAGAATTTCCAGGGTATAGGTTTTTTCCCCCCCAGTATTAGGAATTGAAAGAGGGGGTGCTCTACCACTGAGCTACATCCCCAGACCTTTCTAAAAAGCATTATGTTTTATTTTGAGACAGGGTCTCCCTAAGTTGCTGAGGCTGGCCTTGAATTTGTGATCCTTCTGCCTCAATGTCCTGAGTTGCTGGGATAACAGGTGGGTGCCTCTCTGCGCCTTGCTCTAAGGTGCAGTTTGAAAAGCCCTTATGAAGGTTTTTACACATTTTTCCTGGGGTGTGGGTCCCTTTGTCTCTTGACCTTCCCATTTGTAAGTCAAGAATAGCCGTTTGGTTAGAAGAACCAGCTGCTTTGCCATTTAATTGTTGTCTAGTTTAGCTATTTTTATGGAGAATGGTCTATTTGTAAATAAAATCTAATAATTCCTGGTCTCTCTGGGGGCTCTACCAAAAGCAAGAGTCTAAGGGTCTTGGGAACAAGTTGTTTATTGGAGAGGTGGTTCCAGAAAGCAGGAATGAGAAACTGAGAGATTGAGACAGAGGAGGAGGAAAATCCATTGTCACTGTGGACACCATGGGCTTGACTCTATCAGGACCTCCAGAAGTGGGTGCAGATGTGCCCCAGAGTCACCCCCACCCCGGAAGTGTGGGAGATTGGGACATTTTATCCCCTGGCTGTCATTCCTCTTGGTTCTAAGTTGCCCCAGGACATTAATAAACAGCATCCTCCCTCCTGTACTGGACTGTGCTCTCGGTGGTCTGAGTATCTGGTAGCATCAGAGAAGTCTGCCCAGCACTGCCCAGTGGAAAGGTCCACGGACTTAGTCTTGAGATGGACAATGACAGAGCAAGGTGAGTCTGAGATTACTTGGGCTGTTCACTGCAGCCACGGCTGAAGTCAGAGGTGGGTGGAGGAGGGCTGCTGTTGGGAGGCGGGTGCCCGGGGTGTCTGCCACAGTCTCAGAATGTGACCTACCACTCATTATTCTCATCAGCCTGATTTAGATCTCATGGCCATCGTCAATGTACTTTATTATGCATTTTAATTGAGGATAGAGTTTAACACCTGTGTCAACTCAAAGTTACAAAGATAAATGTCACAATTGCCACCTCACTTATATCCACATATAATTTAAACCCTTGAAACCCTTGGATTCTCTTCTCTCTCTCTCTTCCTGCTGTGCAATGTTCAAATTTATTTTGTACATGCTACTACCTCTATCCAGGAGTTGGACAGAAAAGCAAAGTGGTAAAATTAGAACCTGCCAAACATTGTCACTTGTTAGAAATCCTTCTAAAGTCCATCAGGAGTAAGAGGCTGAGATTATTGGCCAAACTGAGATTTGGGAATCACATGCAATTTTAATTTCTTCATTCTATTAAATTTCTACTGTTAATTGTGGCATGACTTATAACCCATAATCATCTGTAGAAGACATAGGAAAGATGTTCCCTGTATGCCACAGGTACTACAGGTGAAGGGTACTGAGGCAGCACTGCCTGGTAGAAATTGCAAAGGCCTTGTGATCTGAGTCTGCACCTTGCTGTCTGTGAGACCCAGGGCAAGATAACAAACCTCAGTGGGCCTCAGTTTTCTCTCCTGTGAGTTAGGGATACTATAGTGTCCTTGTAGCACTATTGTGAGGACTAGGCATTATTATGCAGAATCTTTGGCAAATCAAAAGCATGTTTTTATAAGGCAATGAAAAAAATCTCATTTCTGTTTTGTATCCCACTTTGACTTATTTCTGGGTAAAACTTAAATTTACTGAAACTACTTTGATTCATTCAGAGTAAGACATTGAACATAAAATTAGGAAATCCCTTGGGTCAGTATTGAGCTGATAATGTAGGTGGCAGGAGGTAAGCATGTTCCCCATTTTTCCCATCTCAGGAAGATGGGCAATCTTCCAGCAACTGGAACAACCTCTCCCAAAGCAGAAGCAGCAGCAAGAAGGGGTCCACAGCACTCTCCACTCCGATGGCCACATCTCATTTTCTGGATGTGGCGAGAAGAGAGGCAGTCCTGATGGGATGGGTGAGGGCAATTCTTGGTGGTCCGTTTTTATACCCAGCTGTCTGGATCCATCATGAAGGAGAATTTTGGTTCAGTCTGCATCACAAGATAGACTTCTCCCAAGAGCAATAGGACACAGGTCTCCAAATCTGGAGGCCTGGGGTGTAGTTTAGTGGTAGAGTACTTGCCTAGCATGTGAGAAGACCTGGGTTCATACCGTAGCACTACAAAAGAAAAAAAAAATATCTGAGGTACATGAAGACTTTCCAAGAGTACTGCATGCTTGCTTAGATATAAGGGAATTTGTTTCCAGATGCTCAATTTTCATATGCAGTCTTTCTAAATTGAGTAGGGCTGACCTGAAAACAAGTCTGTTTCTCTCCTCCACATTTCTTTTTATAGTCTCCTTTGACTTTATTAAAGAAAACATGTGTTTTTCATCTATCCTAAATTACACTATCATGCATAGCCCAGTATGTGAAAAACTGTGTGGAATCAAAAGGTGAAGTGAAAAGACAGTATTTTTTTTTTAAAGTACCTGTCTTAGCTGGTACAGTTGTCCACACCTGTAATCTCAGCTACTCAGGAGGCTGAGGCAGGAGGATTTCAAGTTTGAGCCCAATTGGGGAAACTTAGCAAGACCCTGTCTCAAAATATATTTTTTGTTTTAAAAAAGAACTGAAGATGTAGCTCAGAGGTAGAACACTTGGACTAGCAGTGTGATGCCCTGGGTTCAGTGTTTATCATGTATGCAAGCATACACAAACCCTTGTCTTTTAAGTTTCCTGATATTGCCAAAGAAACCTTCCCTGTTGAGAGAGATCCTGAGACTTTTAACAAAGAGTGACTTTTGATAAAGGCAAGCAAGCTGGCTGGCTGGTTTGACAATGAGAATTGTTTATATGGTTGACATTTTCCACTAATGAATGTGTATCTCAAAAGTGCATTAAAAATATTTAAGGGCTGAGGATATAGCTCAGTGGTAGAGTGCTTAATTAGCACGTGCAAGGCCCTGGGCTTGATCTCAAAAACAAAAAAACAAACATAAAAGAAAACAAGTTTTAAGTATGTGATAATATGAAAGCATTTAATAAGAAATATTTTATTGAAAAAGGCCTAATGAAATAAGCAATAATTTGATTCTCTCAATCTTTTATATAAATCTTAGGTTAAACAAGGTATCCTCAAGGAAAAGAGTAAAATGTACAAGTGATAGTCATTCGATGGGTCTTTTTAAATTTTTTTTTCTTTTGGTACCAGGGATTGAACTCAGGGGCACTTAACCACTGAGCCACACCCACAGCCCTTTTTTGTATTTTATTTAGAGAGAGAGTCTCACTAAGTTGCTGAGGCTGGCTTTGAACTCGCAATCCTCCTGCCTTAGCTTCCTGAGCTACTGGGATCACAGACGTGCACCACCACACCTGGCTTTGATCAGTCTTGATGACTGTGTTGGTGCACCTCTCTACCTATAAGGAAGTGGATGATTCTTCTTTTCACAAGGTGGGTGAGTTTCAAGCCTATGCTTTCAATAAAATTAAAGGAAGACCTAATGGAGTTGTCAGCTCTTGACCATAAAATATCATTTGTGATAATAGATCACTTTATTAGTTTTAGAATAAAAATCAGAATTTTAAAAAATTGAGTAGTATTTCTAAAACATATCTATATGCCTTCCATGTATACCTACATATTTATGGGTGCAAGGTTTCTAAGCAATTGCATTCTAAAACATAGTAATTAGAAGCATAATTGTTTGTGAAACCATCTTATTCCAGCAAAAAGCAATGCTAATGCATGGATTCATCAGCTAATATAAAAAAGAAGCCTCATCTATCCCACTGAAAGATGCATTTTTAATGAAGTTTGACTTTTATATTTAATAATCATCAAAATTTATAGTATATTGATAGTTGCTAGCCAAGGAATTTATGTTAGTTTAAAATTCTGTAGATAAAGTGGAATGAAAATATAAGCTCAAGGAGAAAAAAGGTATGATGTAAAAATTGCAACTGTAAAGAAAAACCACACTCACACATCTTTAAACTGGAGGTATGGAATCACCACAGTACTGTATTTTGGTTCAATTAAATAAATGTAAGATTATTCAAAAAAAATACCATTTACAATATGGCAAAATTACATCTTTTGCAAATATTTAAACTTAAAGTGAAAGATTAAAGGTTAAAAATGTATTTGGAGCTGGGTGTGGTGGTGCACATCTATAATCCTAGTGGTTCAGGAGGCTGAGGCAGAAGGATCACAAGTTGAAAATCAGTCTCAGCAACTTAACAAGGCCTTAACGACTTAGTGAGATCCTGTCTTAAAAAAAAAAAAAAAAGATTTCGTATAACAATGAGGGTTTCCTTCCGTTTCCATGCAATTTCCCTTCTCTCTCCCTTTCCCTCCCATCACTCGTCTCAGTTTAATGTTAATATTTTCCTCATGCTCTTTCCCTCTGTTCAGTTCTTAGTTGCTCTCCTTAAATCAAAGAAGACATTTGGCATTTGTTTTTTAAGGATTGGCTAGCTTCACTTAGCATAGGGAGGGGGGATAGTAGGGGATAGGAACGTCAGCAGAATACAACAGTCACTAATATGGCATTATGTAAACATTGTGAATGTGTAACTGATGTGATTCTGCAATTTGTATTTGGGGTAAAAATGGAAATGCATAACTCACTTGAATCAAATGTATGAAAGATGAAAAAAATAAAAATAAAAAAATAAAAAAAATAAAAAAAAATATTAAAAGAAAAAAAAAGATTAGAGATGTGGTTCAGTGGTTAAGAGGCCTTGGGTTCAATCCCCAGTACCCACCCCCACAAAAAGAAGTATTCAGGGGAATGATACTTTTGCAAAATTCTATTAGAGAAGACATGAGCAAAAGGAAAAAGAAAAATCTACCACTTCCCCAGGGACGTGTGGTCAGAGGAGGCAGGAGGGTGCAGCAGGGGCACTTGCTGTCTCTTTGGAGGTCTTGTCTATTGCCTGGGTCTATCCATGAGATTTGGATTTGCAGCCTAGCCTTTCTTTGCATGTGATTTGGAATTCTGGATTAATATTGGAACCAGCCTTATGTTTTACCCTCAAAATAGGTCTTTGCTGCTATTTCAGAGCCTCTCTAGTTCAGATTTGTACCTTCTTAAATATGTTTTCTTCTTTGAAAATGTCCCTGACATGTGGAGATGCTCGTGAGTTTCTGGTGCTACCACTTCAGTCCTGATTCTATCAAACTACTTAGTGCAGTCATTCATTCATTTTCATTCAATATGTATATGCCAAGCACCTGTGGGTGCTGCACACACCATTGTGAAGAAAGTAGGCTTGGACCTAACCTCATGGAGTATATATCTCAATGGAGGTAGAAAATCAATACATACAGATAGATATGCTGCATATGAGCAGAACGTGATTGTTAATGACAAGAACGTGGTGGGAGGGTTCTTAATTTTAATTGGATAAACAGGACAAACCTCTCCTAGGAGGTGGCATTTGAGCTAAAATCAGAAATATGAGAAGGAACCAGCAATGCTAAAAATGGTGAGCCAAGTGTGGTGTTACCCTCCTATAATTCCAGCAGCTTCTGGAGCTGAGGAAGGAGGATGACAAATTCAAAGCCAGCCTCAGCAAGTGGCCCTAAGCAATGAGAGATACCTTGTCACAAAATAAAAATAATAAAAAAAGGGCTGGGGTTGTGGCTTAGTGGTTAAGCACCCCTGGGCTCAATTGCCAGAACCAAAAGAAAAGGTAGAATAATGTTGTAGTGAATGGTGGAAACATGCAAAGACAGTGCTAAGAATCTAGCTTAGGAAGGACATTGCAAGAAGGGTGATCACTGGAGCAGATGAATAGGGGGTGGGTCAAGGGACAGCTAGTGACATTGGAGGAGGAGAGAAAAGAAGCAAGGGTCACTACAGGAACCATGTTATCAAACTTAGATTTCATCTTAAATGCCATGGAAAGGTTTTTAGCAAATCTAGTTTGTTTTTAAGATATAATTTTGGCTGCCATTTGAAGATTGGATTGGAAAGCAGCAAGGTAGAAAGAAGAAAGACATTTAGGAAACATGGCAACCAGGACAGGGTAGGTTATGCAAACAGCTCCAACATCTCTGAGGCTGAGCTCAGCAACATTTTATTTATCACTCATGCAGATGATAAATGATAAGGATACATCCTTATCATGCATCCATTGCATGTCAGCTGGGACTCACTCAGTGTAGGATCTAGGTGGACGAAGCAGTCACCACCTTGAACATGCATGGTCACTACCACAGGAAAGGGGCATAGCAAACCATGTACTAGCTCTTACAACCTGTGCCTGGAAGAACCACCACATGTCACTTCTGCCCATATTTTATTGTTCAATTAAAGATATATTGCCTGTCCTCCTCCTTCTCCTCTTCCTCTTCCTCCTTCTTCCTTTTTTTTTTTTTTTTTTTTTTGGTATTGGGGAATGAACCTGAAAATCTGCTCCTGGGTGTAACATGGCTTAACCACCAAGTCACATCTTCAGCTCTTTATTTTTTATTATGAGACCGGATCTTGCTAAGCTGCTTAGGCCTCCTTAAGTTGCCCAGGCTGCCTTGCAATCCTCCTGCCTCAGCCACCCTTGTCACTGGGATTACAGGCATGTGCCACTATGCCCAGCTTATATGGCCGATTTTGATTTCAGCAGAAAGGAATTGTATCCTCTCCAGGCAGGGACACTGTGAGGTCAGAAAATTAAACATTTGGTAAACAGTACTCTAATGTATTACAGGAGGCCATTACCATAATGCAAATGAGAAAAATGGGGCTTGAATGGGGGATGGACAAACTTGAGGGTTATTTTTGGAGCTGCTCTGGGAATGTCATTATGGGTTGGATGTGGGGGGTTTGGCTTAGTCATCCTTATCAGACTGTGGAACCCAGGAGACAAGCTGTGATATGCATCTTTCACATCTCCAGGGATGAGCAGTTGACTGAATGAATGAGTGGAAGTCCAGAGACCTGAAATCTGCTCCTGGGTGTAACACGGCTTAGGATGTACCACACATGGGCTAAAAAGCGTTACGTACAGACAGGGAGGAGACAATGATGGGGATGGGGATGGAGGTGACGGTGAGGGTGATGGTGGTGGTGATGGTGATGATGGTGGGGATGGTGGTGATGGTGATGATAGTGATGGTAGTGGTGGTGGTGGTGGTGGTGGTGGTGGTAATGATTTTGTCCAGAAGACAGCCTCACTCGGGTTTTCTGCAGTATTGTGAGGAAAATTGATTCTTCTCTCTGCTTCAGATCTGCTCTAGGAGTAGGGCTGTCCTGTACCATCCAGCTCTGCTCCCTCTTGGGTCTTAAATTTCTTCCATTTCTTGTCCATTTCAGATCTCTTTACACCACAGGACAGAATGGAAGAGTGGACATCAGTGACAATGCCTTTGGAGAAAATATATTTTAGATAGAGCCAGTAAATCCAGCACAGCATATAACTCTTTAGCACAGAGGATGGCTGGCGGAGGGGGAAAATCCTGCAGAAAACAAACCGTCAGTCCCACTCCCCAGCCATCCCCTGAAAGTCTGCCCTTTCCGCCCCTGACAGCAGTGGGAGGGCACTGCCTGGCCTTCTGCTCAGCAACTCGAGGAACTGCAGCCCCCTGGGGGATTCTGGGCGAGGAGAATGACCTGCTGTGTCTATAACCAGCCGGCTGATCGGGACCCAGCGAGCATCCACGGCGAGTCAGCATCTGGGGATGAGGCAGATGGCCCTGCATCTTCCTCCACGCTGGGCACAAAGTGGTACCCAGAGGGTCCAAAAGACCACCCAGCCTCATGGCAATGTCACCGTCTGTAGTCAAAGTAGATCACCTAAAGAGGTCTACTACAGTGTGGGGTGGGAGGAGTACCAGATTCTGCTTTGAAATCTGCTCAAGACCTCCTTTTGGGTCAATCTCTGGTTATTCTCTTAGTGCAAGATCTGGGTCCGTGAGTGAGGGTATGGAAGGGGCTGTGTTTTCAGATTGTCACTATTGAAAAACCAGTACATCACCACCATGCTGGCCTTTGGTTTTCCTGCCAGGGCCTCCCAAGTACCAGCTTTCAGAGCAGCTGTGGTCACTTCCTGTCCCCACTGTAGCTAGCAGCAAGATGGGTCAGGGCCGCTGGGATGGCCTCAAGGAGGCAAAGGGCCATTCGGAGGAAACAGTGGGGACAATGTCTGTGCAAGGAGGCAGAGGGGGTCCACAAGAACCTGGAACCTTAGTGTCTTCCAGTGGCCTGCAATTCAGGTTCTGGGACCCAGTCCTGGGTTCCGCCTCAGAAAGGAACACCCTTAATTAACTTCAAGCGTCACTTTGCAGACCAACCAGTAGCCATCTTATTATGCCAGAGAACAAGAACCTGTCCTTGGGGTTTGATTCAACCTGACAGCTTCCACCTGAAAATAATTTCTCTTTGACCCATCTTTGAGGCTGTGGTGTGGCTGGTCGTGGCTTATACCTCAGACTTAAGCAGATTTCTCCCCCTCAGACTCTCACCACGTGTGAATCTTCCTCAGGGGAAGAACATCTCAAATCAACAAACCTCCCAGAAGATGAACGAGTTCTCCATGAAACACACTGTCGCTGCAGGAAAGGCAACAAGAGGAGAATCCCAGTTATCTGAGACAGGAGAGGCCTGGAACAAGGGAATGCAGAAGAGTAAGAGAAGTTGCGGCTGTCCATCTCGGGTGGCAACAACAGGCAGAAGGCTAACCAGGCCCTACCCTGGAGCTTATCACAGTACAATAAGGGCCTACAGCCACTGCCCCGGCCCAGTCCCTAAGGAGCAGAAAGGAGCCAGGCCCTAGGCAGGAGCATTAAACTTGTTTCTTTTTCTTTTTTCACAGTGCTAGGGATTGATTCAGGGACTAAGATGTGCTAGGCAAGTGCTCTACCCCTGAGCTATAGCCCCAGTTCTAAAAAAATGCTCTTAACATCCTATCAGCAGACTCTACTGAGCAGACTTCTCAGATCCACAGGGTCCCTGACGGAGCCATTTGAACAGAGGTTCCAAGAACTGATCTTTAGCAAAAGGGCTGGTAAATGAGCCCGTGCATCTACCTGGAAAGGCATCTTCCAGGAGAGACACAGGCAATAGGTGAGATAGCAGTGAGGGTTCCCATCTCTGGGCCTTGGCAGGTGACCTATCCACTCAGCAGCCAGATTAAAAAAAAATGCATATCCAGGTCCCTGTCTGCCAGCAGTAGTAAGGTTCAGAGTTGAGAGATCCTCTGGTGCCTCTGTGTGTCGGCCTCCTCACTCGTCTGCTGCTTGTCCGAATGGGCAAATCCCACAGGGAGGCCTGTTGGCCAGATGTGGCCAAAACCCATGCCTGATTCTTCTCTGGCTCTAGAGGGGGTGCAGGGGGTGTAAGCACTGGCTCTGAGTCATGTTCTGGGACAGCTGATGTCACCTGCTCCCTGTAGAGAGGGCAGAGACTGTGCAAGGAGGCCAGCACCCAGCTGCCCCTGGGCCAGCTAAGAGGCCCTAAGCTTGTCACCAGGTGCATGTCCAGCTGGATCTGATGGTTGGTGCTCTAACCCCTGGGGATGCCCAGTTCTTTAAGTAGAGGACACCATGATGTGATGTGTTTTGCATTCAGATGGTTAAAAACCAGTTAAAAACCAGTCTTCTGACTTAAAATCTGATTCCTGACTTAAAACCTGATTCCAGAATAATCTCCTTTCTCCTGCCATCAACATTCTACCTTAATTATTTGTGATACAGAAAAAAGGGGTAGGGATCAATTGTGCCAATCATCAAATCCTTCCATCACTGTCAGACCCAGGCGTATAGTGGTTCTTATGCTGTGCTGGCTAGATAGCTAGGCAGAAGCACAGCCAACAAGGCCAACTCCACAGCTTCTTCCTCTCCGGCTCCTCTGCTGAGCACAGTGTCCAGGGCAGAGTAAGTTCTGAATTAATGAGTTCATCACTGGGGCCAACTCTGCCCTGGGTTGACTTCTCAACTCTCAGTCCCAAGAAAAAGCAGGAGGGAGTTGTTCACTCACTGACCTCAGATGAAAACTTGATAAATTGTTGATCCCTTTGGTTATTTAGAAGTGATTACATACATATAAATGAACATATTTTGTTAGCTGTTACAAATTAAATTTATCAGCATAAAACATGCATTTCATTCCAAAGGCAGCTGACCTGCGTTAAAGAAGAAGTTCTGGAATGCGTTAGAATTGTGTTCCTGAATGTATGTGTGCCCCCATAAAAGGGCATGCCTCGAAATCCCAGCATCTAACACTGTAGAGCTAACCAAAACTACCTTCTTTCATGGATGAAAACACAGAGGTCCAGAGTGGTAAAGGCTTCTACCATTACTCAACATGAGGTGGTAGAGTCAGGATTAGAATCCAGGATTGATGCTGCTCCAGCCAGTGCTCTTTCTCTCCACTGGGCTTCATAGGACTGGAGTTTCTAAGAGCCTTGGAACCCAGGGAGTGTGACCTTTTGCCCACCTCTTTAAGGCATGCTGTAATAAACCATCTTCAGTGGTCTGCTCTGCTCTGTAATTCTATGTGGTGATTATACACCTTCCCATGTTATTCTGTAGCTGTGCCACGGTAGCTTCTTATTACAATGGAATGCTTCCTTTAAATGCATTGGAGTCATATAGTATTTATTTTAAGTAGGGAAGAACTAGCCTCTAGGAGAAGAGGTAGTTTCTAGATAAGGACTTAGACATTTTAAATTAGTACAAAAGACCATAGGTAAAACTGCCAAGTGGGCCAGAAAGCTTGGTGCACATGTGAGGGAACTTATTGCAAAGTGCCAATGGGTCATGGGGGCACTGAGCACTGATTATAGACTCAACAGATAATATATCTCACACATACATCTCCTACAGGTCTACAAGCATTTATTTCAAACCTTTGGGACCAAATATATTTTGGAAATCAGATATTTGGGTTTTAGGAAGGCAGTAGGATACCCCATATATTAATAAAATTCCCAGAAGACTCTGGGGTTGCGTCTGATAATCAAACACATTAATATTCCTTCAGTTAAGTAAGGGACTACTCAATACCAATGGGCTAAAAAAAATCTATAAATAGGCTCATGTCAGCTTAGGTCAGGCTTTGCTCCCAAAATTAGTTTATCATAAGCTTACAAAAAAAAAATCCCTCTATTTTTAGTGCTTTATGAATTTCAGGATTGTAGATAAGAGATTTTAGATCTATCTTACCTTACTTTAAATATGTAATTATTCTGATCAATAGGAGTTATATTTATTAAATGAATTTCAATATTTAACATAATTTTTGCCATAATATATTTTCTAGATATGAAGAAAACCATTATGCAAGAACTCATAATATTTTAAGGGCTTCTGGCCTTCCTTGGTGAGAATCCCAATCCCAGCTGGACCCTTGTATTAATCAGCTTTTCATTGCTGTAACAAAATACCTGAGATAATCCACTTAAAAAGAGGAAAGGTTTATTTTGGCTCATTGTTTTGGAGGTTTCAGACTATGGTCTATTGTTTCCCAATTCTTTGAGCTTATAATGAGGTAGTAATTGTGGTGGGAGTGTGTGGTGGAGGAAGCTGCTCACCCTCTGGCAGTCAGAAGTGAAGAGTGAAGACGGGGCTAGGGTTTCCATTATCCCCTATATGGACGTACCTTTGGTGACCTAACTTCATTCCACTAGGCCCCACCTCTTAAAGGTCTCATCACCTCTCCATAGAGCCATACTCTAGTGACCAGGTCTTCCACATGTGGGCTTTTGGGGACATTTGAGATCCAAATTATAGCAGTCCTGGATATCCACCTCATGGGACCACCTCCCTCCCTAGTGCAGCCACACCTGAGGGATTCAGAGGATCTCCCAGAACATAAAGCAGGAACCTAGTTAGGAAAGACTCTACTTCAGGCAGGACTTCCCAATTTTACTTACCTTTCTAATTGTATAAGCTCCAGAGCTAGATTTCTGGGTTCAAATCCTTGCTCTGTTACTTACAAGTTGTGAGACCTCAGACAAATCATTTTACTTCTTTGCACTTTAGCATCCTCCTTGATTATGAGTAAGAGTGATAACAGTTCATATTTCAGAAGAACATTATAGGGGCTAAATGAGTTAATTCAAGTAAAACTTTTACAGGAGTATCAGGTGCATAGCGATCTCTCAATAAGCATTGCCTACTATTGTTATTATTTGTGTACATGCTTATGATAGGCGGATAATATCCCTTCTCCCAAAGATGCCCATGCCCTAATCCCTGCAACCTGTTACAGAATATACTGGAACATATTTTAGAATATGTCACCTAACAAGGCAAAGGACTTTGTAGATGTGATTAAAGGAAGGACCTTGAGATGAGGAGATTGTCCTGAACTAGCCAGATGGTCCCAAGCTAATCACAGGAATCTGAAGAGAGAACTTTTCTTGGTTGTGGTAAGAGACAGATGGGATGACAGAGGCAGCGTCAGAGAGAAGCTCAAATGCTGACTTTGTAGATGGAGGCAGAACTTACAAGCCAAGGGTATTAGGAAGCTTCTAGGAAGCCAGAGGTAAGGAGACGGATCCTTTCTCAAGGTCTCCAGAAAGAAAAGTAGAACAGCCGACAAGCTGATTTTTAGTCTAGTGAGACCTATGATAGACATCTAATTTGGAGAACTTTAACTAATAAAGGTTTGTTGCTTTAAATCACTAAGTTTGTGGCTATCTGTTATGGTAGGAGTAGGAAATGAACATAATATCTATTTTGCTTGTTCTCTAATGAGCAACTTGAGGGTGATCCTGTCTTCCTCATTCCTTTATCCCCAATGCCTAGTCAGAATCTGGTGTGTGGTAAGTACTCAATAAATATTTATCAATCAATTCCACAAATGCATAAGGATGAATGGCTTTGCCAGAAAACAAAGAGACCACTGTGGAGAAAACTGGGGAAAATGGGAGACCAAGATTTCATAAACCTTTACCAGGGTGCTAATCTGATAATATTAGCAAAAATAATTTAAAAGTGAACTGGATGATAATAATGATGATGGTGATAAAAAAAGAGAATAATAAGTGTTGACAAGGACATAGAGAAACTGAAACACTTGTGCATCGCTAGTGGAAATGAAAATGGCCACCATGGAGGAACTTTGGTAATATCTCAAAGAGTTAACTGTAGAATAACCATGTTCAATTTCACACACCAAGAAATTCTACTTGTAGGTATATATCTAAGATAAATGAAAACAAGCATCAAAAAGGGAAAAAAAAAGAACAAGAAAAAAGAAAACTTGTCTAAGAATGTTCATAGCCTCACTGTTCAAAAATCACCAAAGGTGAAAATGACTCACATACCCATCAAGTGAATGAATGAGTAAAACACAGATATTCCTAGAATTAAATATCATTGGACTATGAAAAGAATGAAGTTCTGGTATATACAACATGGATTATCATGAAAACATTAAGCTAAGTGAAAGAAGCTGAATGCAAAAGGTCACACATTATATGACATATTTATATAAAATAATAAGAATAGCTTTTTAAAAAAATCTATAGAAACAGAGAGGTGTGGTGTATCTGTATTCTCAGCATCTCTGGAGGCTGAGGTAGGAGGATTGTGAGCTCAAAGCCAGCCTCAGCAACTTAGTGAGACCCTAAGCAACTCAGCAAGACCCCATCTGTAAATAAAATATTTAAAAAATGTCTGGGGATGTTGCTCAGTGGTTAAGCACACCTGGGTTCAATCTCTGGTACCAAAACCAAAAACAAACAACAATAACAACAACAACAAAAACCAAACCAAAACAAAAATCCATAGAGACAGAAATCAGATTGGTTGTTGCCAGGGACTAGGGAGAGAGAAATAGAGAGTGACTTCTCAGTGGTGTGGGGTATTCTCTTGGGTTGATGAAAAGAATTGGAACTGGAAAGATGTGACTGTTGAACAACACTGTGAACTTACTCAAATGGTGACTGTGTGAATTTTACCTTAATTTAAAAAGAAAGTTAAATGGGCAGAAATATTCTTGTGTTTTAAAATTCTAACACAAATTAGAAAATGTAGTAATAATCAGATCTGTTTTTTTAAAAATGCTCAATAAAATCCTCAGAAAGTAGAGGCAAGAGAGACCTCACCTCCTCTCTCCCCAAGGCTTTTGGAAAAAAGATGGCTAGTGAATGAAATCATGAAGATTCCCACCAATGCTCTCCAGCTTCAAGACTGAGGGAGTGAGTAAAAAAATTTTGGGAAAGTTTTAGGAAAAGTTCTTGAAGTGGTGCTTGACCCTGGGTATTGTTGGGGGAGGAAGGGCCTCCAGGTCAAAATTGGACCTGCAGGAATGTGGTGAGGTCAGGAGAGTGGACTTGCCCTTGGTTAGATGAATTGGGCATCCTAGAAAGGAGTGAAACCTTGGGCTTTGCTGTATCTGGATCTAGAATGTCTTCCAAAGGCCCACGTGGTAAAGTCTTTGTTTCTAGGGTGGCACTATTGAGAGGTGGTAGAGCTTGTAGAAGGTGGGGCTTTATGGGAGGTCTTGAGGTCATTGGGAGCATGCCTTTCAAGGGTATTGTGGGGCCCTGCCGCTTGCTCACTCTCTTTGCTTCACCTCATGGCCAGGAAAAAAAGAGAGTGAGGAAGGGGCACATCTACTGTATAAATATTTTAAAGGGAAAAAAATACAAGCTGAAGTCATGAAAAAACTCCTGCCTGGAAGAATTCAAAACCAAAACCAAAACCAAAATTGTAAGCAGATTCCTTGCAAGTGTGTGTATTATGTGAGACCTTAGTAAGAACATAAATAAAACAAAAGATCAAAATAAGATGATAAAACAACAAAAGGAGATGGATCTGTATATCAAAGAACTAAAGGAACAAAATAAAATGCTGAGTAACTAATAGAAACAGAAATAGTAGACATGGCTAAAAAGTCAGACCAATTACAGGTAAAGATGATATAATCACAGCAAATGTAAAGAAAGAGAATCAATTAGATAGTAGCGAAAGAGCTCAAAGACAGTTATATATAAGGATATCTAAAATTCCTGATAAGCGCCCAACAGATAAACCAGAAAAATATTGGAAGACATAATACAGGAAAGTTTTCCTGCAATGATAGATGAATTAAATTAGCAGTTCAAAAGATCACACTGTGGTCTAGGCAAAACGGATATAGAATAATACATTGAGTCATCTAGTGATTAAGCTATTCAACCTCAAAGATAAAGAATTCTGTCCAACTGAAGAAGCAAAAAGGAGAAAATATTAAGGAGGCTGTAGATTTCTTTCTATTAACTCCCAGTACCACACAACAGTGGAGCAATGTCTAACACAGGAAAAGAACTGTGGCCCAGAGAAATTTTAATGCAGTCAAATTGCCCCTTAGGTAAAGGGGAGAAGAGGAAGGGGAAGGGGAAGGGGAAGGGATTTTCAGACATAACAGAGCCCAGAAAATACAGCAGCCATAAACCTTCTGAAAAGAAGACTTCAAGGATGCAGACTCTGAAGCCAGACCACCTGGGTTTGAATCCTGGCTTTGCTACTTACTAGCTCTGTAATTTAAACAAGTTGTTGAACTGTTTTTGTTTTTGTGTCTCAGTCTCCTCATCTGCAAAATAGAACAATAGTTGTAACTATGTCATTGAGTTGCATAGATTCAGTGAATTTATACATACATAGTGCTTGAAATATTCCTTGACCCATAGTAAATGCCACATGACCATGTTCATGTATGATCAATGTTATATGTCATTGCAATGAAGAAAAGCATCCCACCAAGAGCCAAATCAAGGAATGAAAAAACAATCACTAGTAAGTGTTGAGTCAGTTTAAATATGGAACCAAAGGTAAAATCAAACAGCACCAACAGAGAGAAGTATGATTGCAGAACCGAATCTCAACACATAAACTTGATGAAATAAACAAAATAAAACACCAAAATAATCAGGAGATGGTACAAAGAAAGATGGGAGAAAATACAAGCATGCTGGTCACTTAACTTTTTATAGCAAGATCTTTTGCTTCAACCTTTCTGGGAATGAAACAAGTAATTAGAAAGATGTTCTATTAATGATATTTTTTTTCTTATTCTTCAAGCAATTGTTTAAGAATAAGGAAAGTTCTATAAATTCTATCACTTTACTTTAATGTTAGCATATTTTGTTTTCTATTAAATTCATATGCAACTAAATTTAGTATTTTATAAGAAATATGATTCCATTCTTATAAAGTTATTTTTGTTCATTCATCCATTCCTTCACTCCATTATAGAGTTATATCTGAGCAGATGCTTACAATATATTAACAGGAGTTATTGGTGGTAGCAGGATTTGTTTCATGCATTGATTTCTTTGTATATATCTTAAGTTTTTATAATATGCACACAGAAAGCGAGCATATTTAGTCAAGTTATTATTTTAAAACAAACCAATTAAATAACCATCTAAATATATAGATCACTTCACAACCCTGTGAAGAATGACTCATGCTGGCACAAACACATTTTGTTCTTTAAAGAAGAGATTGTATGTATAATCAAAATCAACCTTTTCATATTTTGTCAAATATTTTCCACTCTATTACTTAAGCATTAGTGAACAGTTCTGTCTTGTCAACACCCAGCTGGAAATAATAGCTCATATGTGATGAAAAATACTGGCTGTGGGGTGTGGAGTGATTCACAGGAACATGATTTCCCATGTCAGGGAGAAATGATCTCCACCAACAGGCTGTAATTTTCCATAATGTTGAGCAACGAGCTTGGACTTACGGGAGCATTAGGCAGTCATTTCTTCAAATGTCATTCAAAACACTATGGTAATGATGTTCTCCTTAGACCAAAGATAACCCAACTGACCTGCCGTGGAGTGTGATCTGGGGTTCTGTTCAGTGGTTGGATGAGCTCCCTGGAACCTGATCCGGGGTTCCATGTTGCGTATTTGGTGGATCCTCCAAGCTTCCTTCCCTTCACCCCCACTGCATCTTGATTGCTTGCTTCCTACAGGACACCCATTAGCCTGTGGGTGTCCTGAGAGCAGAAACCATGCTGTGCCCATCTCTGTAACCTGACCCCATCTTAGAATGGGTGCCCAGTGAACATTTGTGGAATGAATGGATGTTGAATGAGTGTTTATCCTTTCTTCCTAACCTGGGTGTCATCTGATGCAGGATAATGGCCAGGATAAATGGATCTGTCTCCTTCTCTAGGGATCAGATGAGACTGAAAACTCTGCATATCAATTGTGTTACCAGGCTCATCACTAGAAATAGGCATGACTTCCCTGGGACCTAACCATATTTATTTACTTCATTTTTTAGAGACAACAAAGAAAGAAGCAATGGTTCTGGAGTCACCCCCAGAAAAGACTTTATGAACCAGATGAATAATATCTGGTAGGGACCAACTCTGACTGCTTCTCACACCGTCCCAAACCCTAACAGCCCCAGGATGGTTTTCATCTTCCATCACAATATGGTATGTCCTAAGCCAGCCCTCGGGAATAACATAAAAGTTAATTATTGATAGAGCTACCGTGACAGAAAAAGTTGGGAGACTTGTCAGAAAAGAAATAATTGAATTTCCTCATTCATGTTAGATGTAGATTTTGCCCTTTCAAAGAATAGGGCCCTTGATTCTGGATGGTTAAGATCTCAAAGATCTTCCTGTGTGCATGTGATTGGGTCAGTGTGACAAGGATAGTTCAATAGAGACCTGGAGGAAGTAATTGCTTGCTTCACATTGGTCAAAAGTAATAGATCAGAGCTGGGGTTGTGGCTCAGCAGCAGAGTGCTCATCTTGCATGTGTGAGGCCCTGGGTTTGATCCTCAGTACCACATATAAATAAATAAAATAAAGATATATGTCCACTTATAACTACAAAAAAAAAAAAAAAAAAAAAAAAAAAAAAAAGCAATGGATCAGTAATCCCAGCAGCTCTAGAGGCTGATGCAGGAAGATCATGAGTTCAAAGCCAGCCTCAGCAACACGGTGAGGCCCTAAACAGCAGAGCAAGACCCTGTTTCTAAAAAAAAAAATTATATATATACACATACATACATACATACATACTAGGGATGTGGCTCAGTGGAGCACTCCTGGGTTTAATCCCTGGTACCAAAAATAAAAATAAAAAGGAATAGATGAACAAATAGGGGTCAAGGCTAAGGAAATGCATGGAAGTGGGGTACATACCAGAGCACTAGCATGTGCCAGCAGAACCTTCAGGAAGAATCTAATATTTAGATCATAGTGCACCCAGCAAGTTTTATTTTTTGCCACTCAAAATAGAGAAAACAAATAAGAAAAGAAAGAAAGCAAAGGAACTCTACAGATTACAAAACAATTGTGTTTCCTGATTAGTATCCAGATGGAAGTCAGGAAATCTGGCATTATTGCCTTTTGATAAGGGACAGACAGGTGGTACTTTGTAATCTCCTGTGGGATGTTGTAGGTGGATCATTTAGAGAGAAATTCGCTTTCACTCACTCCTTGGTCTTGTTTCTGTTTTTCTTTGCGGGACTGGAGATTGAACCTATGGCCTTGCATGTGCTAGGCAAGCATGCTACCACTAAGCTACGTCCCAGCACAGGCTTATTTCTTTTCTTGATAAAAATTTGCTAATCTAGTGTGAGCCTTGAAATTTGCGCGGAAATCCTGACAGTATAGGCAGATCTGGATTGGACTCCTGGATATATGGATACTTTTCTAGGAAGGAGAGCATCTTTCTGGGGGACCAAGGAAGATGGTTGCCATGTCTACCAGAAGCCAGGGACTGGGGCAAGGTAACCTCCTCTGGCTGTTGTGACATAGTTCTCATCAGCTAAGAGCAACCTTCTCCTTCCCTCTTGGACTTGGCCTTTAGAAAAAAAATCACCAATGAAATTAAAAGCCCATTGCATCCAGACTGGAAGTCCTCATGCCTTCCAGACCCGGGGTGGAGCCCCAGACTCTGCAGTTTTACAAGCTTGACAGATGCCAGAGCTGTGAAGTCCGAAGATGGAAAGACTCAGGTGCAGAGGCCAGGGAAGATTCCCTCTGAGACAGCTACTGTTGGGCATTATTAATACTCAGGAGAAAATGTTACGAAGCACAAAGAAGCAGAAGATCTTTCGAGAGTCTGATGTATTGTGCTATTTCAGCTGAGCGTTGACAAGAAATATAGATATGATTTATCCGAGATGTTACTTTGCACTGGACCCGGGGCCAGGCCTTCCCATAGTGTCTCATTTAATCCTCACACGAGTCCTTGAAGAATATGATCCCTATTTTACAAAAGAGGAAAGAGAAACTCAGAGAAATTATGACAATATCCCTGGGCCTTGCAGGCCCTCAGGGTTCAAGGCAGAATGTCGCCCAGGTACACACAACCTCAAAACCCAAGTGTGTTCCACTCTGCAGAGCTGACAAGAGGATCAACAGATGTTTCAACAAACGTAAGGCCTCACAGGATTCCCTCCTCATTTACTTGCATTCAGGGTCCTTAGCATCTCTCAGGACCAATAGCATTCACTTCAAAATTGTTCCCTGTTCTATCCCCCCCACAGTAGATGCCACAGGGAGACTTACTCCTGATATCATGCAGGTTACTTAGAATCACATAAGCTTATGTCAATGTCAGGGGATAAAAATTAATCAGCCCCGGGGTGCCCATCTAAAAAGAGGTTCAGCCTCCTCTTCATGGGCTTTTTTGCAAAGCTACTTCTCTCTGGCCCCAAGTGCTCATGGGTTACAGTGCTGCAAAGCTAGTGACCAAGCTCCAGGCCCTGGCACAGGCATCAGAGCCTTGGTCATCAAGGAACCCTCCCTGGAGATGCAGAGCGGGCCAGATGTCTTTGACAGACACACAGAGCATGCCAATCCGAGAGATGAAGAGCAGGGAGGCTGTTTGTCCATTGATATCCTTTGGACAATAATTCAAGGAAAAGACTTACAGAGGTGTGGGCAAAGTTAGGGGACCAGCAAACACAGTGAGGCACTTGTGTGCTTTTACTAATCCTGGGCCTGATAGGACCAGGGAAGGGCCAGGATGCTGGAGCTCAGCGAGGCCCGTCACAAGGGAGGACCTGCGCCCCAGGGAGCTGTAATGAGGACCGCATGGAGACCGCCTGCATGTATTTCTTCAAAGCAGCCCTTCCAGAAGGACGCCGATATCTATAAATAGTCTTTTCATTTCCAAAGATAAGACAAGTTAGAAGTGGCTAATCTGAGACATTCTTTTTTTTATTATGTTGAGTCCATGACAGGTATTTGGTCTTTGCCTGCATATTTATCAAACTAGAAGTTCAACTGCCGCAAGCCCTCAGCCCTCTGGTCACTTTTCTTTCAGTGATCTGTGTCAGTAGCCAGGATTCTATCATTCGGGTCCACCTCTCGGTTATCCCAATTATCAGCCCCAAATATGGGCCAGCTTTGTGAAGAGTTAGTATCTCACTATCTTCTCACTAACTTCTTCTTCATTGACGTCAAGTCTTCTCAAGAATATTTACTAGGAGAGAAAATGGCATCTACAGATCACAGTATCCACAGCCAAGCTGCAGCCCAGCCGGGCTAGAGCTGACAAAGCGCAGCCAACTCACGGATATGCACAGACCACCAGGCATATGGCAACAGAGCCATGGAACTTCTGCACAGCCTACCTCTGTCAGCTATACGCTGGGCTCTGTCCACCGCCACCTATGCTCAGGTCACACACGCAACTTCCTATGGACACCCTCTTGCTGGCTATACTACTCCACCTGAAGCCCCAGGCATACAGCCAGCCTGGCCAGGGGTATGATAACACCGCTGCCACCAAGGCCTTCTGTGCAGTTCAGTGTGTGCACGGCACTCAGCCTGCTCAACCAGCCTCTGGGTAGCCCCTGGCAGCTACTGCACCTGTAAGACTGCAAGATGGAAAAGTCCAATATGACTGTCAACCTCAGTGGAGCGCAGGGGCTTATACCCAGTCCAGTCTAGGATACAGACAGAGTCACTACAGTGGTCCCCAGTTCCTGGGAGCTACCCCATGCAGTCAGTCGGTGCCCCTTCATCCTGTCCTCCTACCAGCTCTCTGTCTACACAGCTAACTGGTTATGAACAGAGCAGTTACTCTCAGCAGAACATCTCTGGGCATCTGAGCAGCTATGGACAGCACCGTAGCTCTGGTCAACATGCCAGCTGTGGACTGCAGCTTCCCATTCATTACCCCCACCCACTGGATCCTGCAGCCAGCCTCCGGGTCAGGCTCCCAGTAGAGCAGCAGAGACCGCTTGGCCAGGACCAGCCCAGCAGCACGGGTGTCCTAATGGTTAATCTGAATTGTCCCCTTGATTGGATTGAGAGATGCCAAAGATTAAGTGGCTTCTGGGTGTGTAAATAAGGTGTGTGTAGGAATGATTGTCATGTAGGATAGTGAACTGAAGGGGAGACCCTCCCTAAGTGTGGGTAGCACTGTCCAATAGGATGGTGGCATGGATGGAATAAACTTGGAAGCAGGAGGAAGCAGCAGCAGATGCGGAGCTTGATTCTTCTTGAACAGGCCCTTGATTGCTGCTGCGATGGCCTGAGGAAATGGGACTCTGGCTTCTTCATTATTCCAAAGCCGACTCTGCCAGTGATTCTCCAGGGAGTTGCCAGAAGCCTTGGGTCTCAGACTGGGGTAGCATTGTTGATCCCTCTTGTTCTGAGGCTTCAGCCTCATGGGCTGTGCAGCTACTGGTTCCTCCAGCCCTCCAGCCTGCAGACGGCCACTGTGGACTACCCAGCTTCTGGTCCTGTGAGCCACTCTAATAAATCCCCTTCTAATAATCACCCCTCTCGTTGGCTCTGTTTCTCTAGAGAACCCTGACTAGTACAGGGGTTTATGGGAAGGAGCCAGGAGGATTTTCTGGACCAGGAAAGAACCAGAACACAAGAGGCCCTGGTAACTGGGGCAGGGAAAGAGGGGGATTTGAATGTGGAGGCATGAGCAGAGGTAGGAGGGGAGAAGGATGTGGCAGAATGGACGCTGGAGAGCCAGGTGGCTTCAATAAGCCTGGTGAACCCATGGCTGAAGGACTGGGTCTTGATTAGGCCCTCCTGTAGGTCCGAATGAAGACAGACAGCAGAAGACATGAACAGTGCTTATGTGCAAGGATTAGATGACAATGTGACTCTTGGTGATCTGACAGCCTCCTTTAAGCAGTGTGGGGTTAAGACGAACAAGAGAACCGGGCAGCCCATGATCCACATCCACCTGGACAAGGAAACAGGAAAGGCCAGAGGCCATGCCTTGGTATGCTAGGAAGACCTGCCGGCTGCCAAGGCTGCCATGGAGTGGTCTGATGGAAAAGACTTTCAAATGAGCCAACTGAAAGTCTCTCTTGCTTACAAGAATCCTCCAGTGGCAGCATGTGGGGTGGCGTGCCACTCTGAGAGGGCAGAGGAATGCCAATCTCACTCCATGGAGGTCCAGGTGGCCTAGGAGGTCCTGGAAGACCCATGCATTGCAGGGGTGACTGTGGAGGGCACAGAGGAGGCTTCCTCCCAAGAGGGTCTGGGAATTTCTAGGGAACCCCTCTGGAGGAGGACACATCCAGCACTGGCAATGTCCCGATCCTGGCTGTGGAAACCAGAACTTCACCTGGAGAATATGCAACCTGTGTAAGCCTGAGGGTTCCTCCTACCACCTTCCCCAAACCCAGACAGGGAAGAGGGTCTTGGTGGCATGTGGGGAGGAAGAGTGGCCTCATGCACCACAATGTTTCAGGTGGAATGCTCAGAGGTGGCTGTGATGGAAGAAGATGAGATGGATAGACGGGAGGAAGCAGAGGCAGATGGAAGGACCTGGAAAAACGGATAAAAGCAAACACCGTCAGGAGCCCAGAGACCAGCCCTACTAGATGCAGTGGCTGCAGAGCTACTATTACAACCACATTTATTGATTTAGTTTTTCCCCCCAGGGCCTTCTTGGTGGGGGAAATGTTTTAAAATGTATATTTATAATTACATGTCTATAACCTTGGCCATAACATTATGATTACTGCTTTCTTGTACTTTAGTATTTTTTTTTACCATTTTTGAAGAAACATTAAAATAAGTTAAATGATAGTACACTGAGTTTTTTCCCCCTCTTTTAAAGATGTTTAAGACTTCACAACAGGAACTTCTGGGAGCATACTCAGTCTCTTTGTGCAGAGCCAAGAGGGCCTCTAATGGTAACAATGTTCATGGTTGTGATTTAAAAAAATTTCCAAATATTTGTTATATATATATATATATATAATATACATACATATATATACATATATATGTATATATGTGTATACACACACACACATGTACATACTCTTTGTCCAGCTATGAAGCAACACTTGCAACACTGACCCAATTTACTGATGGAAAAACTGAGGCTCAGTCAGAGTCAAGTTGCCTTCAGTCACACAGCGATCAGGGAAGTGAACCCCTGTGGTTGTGTTCTGCGTAGATGCAGCTTAATGGAAGGATCATCAATTAATGGTTTCAAACTAATGTGGTAAAGATCACAATCATCTGGTTACCACTTCCAGAACTGCTTCATTACAGACTTGGAGTGGGGAATATAGCACTGCCTGTTTTAACAAAACCTTAAGAAAAAAACCACGTTTATTTATTCAACAAATATTTACCAAACATCCGTATGTCAGAATTAGGTTTGGCTGCATATAACAAACAACACTAGTCATGTGGTTCAAACAAAGTAAAGGTTTATTTTTTTTCTCATGTGAAAGAAGTCCAGAAGTATGCAGTCTAGGCTGGAATGGGCCCTCCTAAGCACAGACCACATTGATGCCAGAGTCAGATATAGCAGTGCTTTGAAGGCCTTTGGGGCAGGGGGAGTGGAAACCATGATCCTAAACCTTTAAAAATCTTGTAGCCTGTTCAGATGAAGTTAAGCATCATCGTGGTTTCATTGCTGGAATAATGTTAGTGACACTCTATTAGTGATGTTCCATCTATTCATTAAATACATTTTAAATCAATACAGTAGATATTGAAACTCTAAGTTTTTACAATGAATCTCATTTGGTGTGACTGTAATAATAGATACCTGTTTCTCCCCAGAAAGGGTTCCATAGGGCATATTTTAGTTTTTTTTTTTTGGGGGGGGGTTGGGTGGTACCGGGGATTGAATCCAGGGATGCTTAACCACTGAGCAACACTTTTTTATATTTTATTTAGAGACAAGGTCTCACTGAGTTGCTTAGGGCCTCACTGAGTTGCTGAGGCTGGCTTTGAACTCAAGATCCTCTTGCCTCAGCCTCCTGAATCACTGGGAATATAGGTGTGCACCACCGTGCCCAGCTAGAAAATTAAAGTTTATTATTGAAGTTTATTAAATATCAGCACAAGATGGGTATTTCTAGTTCCATTTCAGGACTTTATATTTTGTTGACATAATTTTGGATTCTTCTCTAAAAAGTGTTTTATGAGGTATATTTATTTTTCAAAATTAAGTGAATTAAAGTTTTACAATAGCCATTTATGCTTTTAACCACTTATTGGTATAGGTTAAAAACATACCAGCATTTGTTTTTATTTCTCCTTATTTTGAGTGGTGCCCTCTTATTGTTTTATTCTGGAGTCTGACGAAGAATTTTTATTGACCTTATCCATTTAATCTATTATTTTACTGATTTCAATAAATTTTATTTCAACCTTTGCCTTCATATTGATGTTATAATCTTTGAAAGTCTCTTCTTGGATGCCAGGGCCGCCTTCCCTGTCACCGTGCCCTTGGCCTTTTTAGTTGCCCCCTGAAATTCTGTGTTATCTTTCTTGATCAAATAGGGCTGCAGAGTCCTCTGTGTGCACTCAGTGTAACCATCGCCTTGAGCAAGCGGGACCCTGGTGTGTGATCACGAACCAGCATTCTGCTTTCCACCGCCCCTTTAAGTCTGTAGTGTGGGCTCTGTTCTTCTCTTGCTTCTGGATAAAAAAATCAGGCAGGTTTCTGGGGCACCCACTTAATACAAGGTTCTTCCATCAATAATTTAAAAATCCAGAACTCTGTAACATATAGTACTCGAATCGACAGCAAGTTTTCCCCTCCTCCCCTGATTGCGACCTGTTGTAGGTGGAGGAGCCGGCAGGGAGAGGGGTATGTTCTTTCTTCACCTTTATCATCTTCCTCTTCTGTCTTTTTTTTTTATTGGTTGTTCAAAATATTACAAATCTCTTGACATATCATATTTCATACATTAGATTCAAGTGGATTATGAACTCCCATTTTTACCCCAAATACAGATTGCAGAATCACATCTGTTACACATCCACATTTTTACATAATGCCCTATTAGTAACTGTTGTATTCTGCTACCTTTCCTATCCTCTTCTGTCTTGTTGTCTGTGATTTCTGACCCTCTGGGGTGGAGCACAGGGAGGGGAGAAAGAAAATATTGGTTAGAGAAGTTTTTCCTTGCCTGCTGCTATTGTGAGCATGGTGTTGCCTGGCCAAGAATTGGGA
Organism: Callospermophilus lateralis; assembly: GCF_048772815.1. Taxonomy (NCBI): domain Eukaryota; kingdom Metazoa; phylum Chordata; class Mammalia; order Rodentia; family Sciuridae; genus Callospermophilus; species Callospermophilus lateralis. Next base: position 114,018,864 of record NC_135312.1, on the reverse strand, counting down.
AGTGTTGCAAGCTGATCCTTGTACTCAGCTGTGATTGGCTTTTGGACAAGCCAATCACGATACACCTCCCTCTCACCTGTGCATCCACACAGGTAATGCGCGCCTCTCCAGATGCAGCAGCATCTCTCGTCTCTGCTGCCTTCTTGTGTCTCCAGGCAACCCTCTCGGAGAGCGCTGTTTGGTCCACATATGGCTCAGGAAAAGGAGTCCTATATCTTTGCACTAACGAACTGAATGAGAGCAGCCGCCCAGCCCAGCCTCCTCTCCTGGGCTCCTGTGCCAGTAGCTGGCTCACCCAATTCTTACTCTTGGAATTTCTCAGCTGGGTGTCAGACACAGTTGAATGTATCTCAGCTACAAAGGACAAAGAGCATCCTCTCAGAGTGTTCCTTATGAAGGCTGTTCACTCACTTTAACACAAGAGGCCAGTACCCAGTCCTTACTCCAAGGACAGGATTAGAATCAGAGAATCTTGAGAATTCTCTAAAAATGTTCTGCCAGCCTCCACTCTTTTTTCTTGACTCTTCTTTTATGTAGGCGAGAGCTGAGTGGTCAACTTAGGGTTGAAATTTGTATTTGAGACTCTAACCCCCCCTTTTTTTCTTTTTTTTTTCAGGGGTACCAGGGATTGAACTCAGGGGCACTCAATCACTGAGCCACATCCCCAGCCCTATTTTGTATTTTATTTAGAGTCAGGGTCTCAGTGAGCTGCTTAGCACCTTGCTTTTACTGAGGCTGACTTTGAACTCATGATCCTTCTGCCTCAGCCTCCTGAGCTGCTGGGATTATAGGCATGTGCCACTGTTCATGGCTCTACCCTTTTTATAAAACTTTTATTTTGCAATCATTATGGGTTCATAGGAAATTGCAAAGAGATATGATGCAGTCTTCACCTTCAGTGTTAATATCTTGCATGATGACAGCCTCAGAAAAACCAGGAAATTGACATTGGTACAATCCACAGGCTTATTTGGATTTGAGTAGTTGTGCATGTACTCGATTGTACACGTGTGTTTGTGACTCTGTGCAATTTTATGCTACATGTAGTTTCAGGTAACCACCACCATCACCATCAAAATGTTTAATTGCGGCTCTCTTCTGTTACCCCTTTACAAAACTACTCAGTTCTCTCATCCCTGACTTGGCAATCACCAGCCTGTTCTCCATCTCTATAATTATGCTATTTTGTGGAATCATTCGGTGTGTATCTTTTCGAGATTACCAGCCATCTCCTTTTTATAAGTCCTATAAATAACAATGGCCTTACTTGGAATATAACATCTATTGTTTCTATGTTTCCACTGAAACAGGGGCAAGAGGGCCTTCACTGCCACCCAGTATTGGGGATGCAACTCAGGGTCTCAGACATGTTAGGCAAGCGTTCTACCACTGAGCTACACCTCCGGCCCTTTTAATTTTGTTTTGAGTAGTGTCTTATGGTGCCCAGATTGGCCTTGAATATGTAATCCTTCCACCTCAGCCTCTTGAGTGGCTGGGATTACTACTGTATATCACCCTACCTGGCAAGAGAGTCCCATTTTAACAGTCTGTTACATATAGTTCAAGTGTGGGACGTATTTCCATTTGGGGTCTTTCTGATGACTGAGTACTTCACTCATTCACTTAACAAATCCTCCTGGAGTGACTGGAATTTTGTTGTCTCTGATGTCACTGCTTCAGGCTTTAAGTTCTCAGGGAGTAAATAACTCCCTAAATCTTCTCTTGGCTTTATGGAAAATTTCTGGGTGATGGTTTAAAACTCTTTGTCTTAAAGTGCTTTAACTTGAACTTGCCCTGAAATTGAAATTCTTGTACCATTTTCTCTTCAGCTTTCAAATCCTTATCCCATTGACTCACCATTTCACTTAAAATGTCTTAAGAACATCTACAGTTGAAAGTTTCACCGAGTACTTTGTTCTTCAGATCTTTTTATAACATTATTCACCAAGACGGGTCCCTCCCGACCTCTGAGAACCCCCTTTCTTATTTTTTAAACAAAGAAATGTCTTTTTTTTTTTTTAATGACCTGGTTTTCTTACATTGAAATTCAATTCCTTGTCCCTTTCAAGTAGTCCCTTTATCCTGTGGAAACCCAGTTACTCCTTATTTGCCCACAATTAAGGTTTGGGGTGTGGACACTTGTCAAAGGCATTTCCAGAATCTACAGGTGACTCCTCCCCTTTCTCTGTGCTCCAAGGACTCCACTGATGGGCCATGGCTCCTCCCTGGAGAACCTCTCCTGCCTTTGCCTTGATGGGTGTGCTGATCTCAACTTTCTACACTTCTGTGTTTTATTTAAAGATTTCAGAAGCCTGCTAGGACGGAATGGAGAAACAACAGTTGGTGGTTTCCCAGGGCCCTTCTGGAAAGTCAGAGCGAGGCTGGCGTTGGCAACCTGACTGTCCTCAGGCACAGCAGCTGTTGTAACAACTGGTCTCAGCAGAGTCTCCAGCTTCACAACCCTGCCCATGAATCCATTCAAGATTCTCAGGTGATTGCATCCTGTCCAGGTAATTTCCTGAAACTCTTTTGTTCTACAGTTTTATTGAGTGCTCCAACTTGTCCCTTTCAAGGACGCACGTCTTCCTAAGTAAAGGGCAAAGCAGAGCACCAGAACCGTCTCTCTCATTCCATGGATGTCTTCTGATTCTTGTTTTTGTTTTTGACATTTTTGGAGAGTATCTTACAAGGTGCTCTTTAATGGATCACAGAATTTCAGAAGAAAAGGGATGATAAAAGGGGGTTTTTCCAAACACCCAACTCTAAAGATGAAAGAACTGAAGTTGAAAGAAGTTATGGATTTGATATGACCCACTTAACTGGCTTCTATTTCTCTTCTGGTTATGTGATTATTTTGTTATTGCTATTATTATTATTATTATTATTATTTGCTATTTATTTTAATTTAAAATTTTGAATAAATGGGTGTTCTTTGGGCCACAGAATTTTGTTCTTTTATAACCCTCAACAGTTCTTAGGGAGAGGGTATCTGACAAATGCTATTGCCTGTCCCTGACATCTGACTAGTTTTGTCCTGCCATTCAGGATCTCAAGGAATCTCCAGCTCCTTGATGTGATGGAGTCTGTGTTAGTCAGCTTTCAATTGCTGTGACAAACACCTGAGATAAGTCAATTTTGGCCTGTGCTAGCCCAGGACCTCATGGCAGAAGAGGGCTGTTCATCTCACCAGCACCTGGGAAGCAAAAAGGAAGAGAGAGGAAGAGGCGGGCCAGGGTCCCAATATCCCCTTCCAGGGCACACCCCCAGTGACCTCACTTCCTTTCACTGGGCCCCGCCTCCTAAAGCTTCCCCCACTTTCCAATAGCACCACAGAGGACCAAACCATCAGCACAGGGGGACCACTTAGGATCCAAACCGTGGTACCACCTAAGGGAGGAACCTCCTCTGCCCAGCCCTGCTCAGGTCAGAATCTCTCTGCATGACATTTGTCACAGCTTCTCATGGAGACACCCTGACACCCTCTCATGGAGAACTTGTTCATTTCCCCATGGATGACAATTCCAGGTGGCATGTGTTCCTTCTATAAAGTGGTCTGCTTTCCAAACATGCCTTCTCAGAGAAGCTCATTTTGCCATCTGTACTGGGAACCTGAGATGTGACAATGCAGGATCTAAGTGGGGTGGCATGGAAGCCCTTCCATTCCTCCTGGAGGCTGCCTTTGACTCACCATCCTGCTACCTTATCTTCTCAGCTGAAATGAGTTTCAAGTTGTCCTCCTTCCTTTCATCCTTCATTCTGAAAATGGCACATGCAGTTAGTAGTCAGGGACCTTTCTGCTCACCTCTTGACCGTGTGCTCATTTCCACTCTTTTGATGTCCATGATGACTTTCGTCAGACACCTGCCCTGGAGCAGGGGCCTCCTGCTTGGTTTTTCTGTCTTCCATCTAGTTGTGCTAGGGCTAGGAGAACACTGGAAACAAAGAACAAACATGCTTCCCCTTTCCCTCAAGGTTGCAGTTCCTAGTGGACCACAGTTTCATACAGTGATCTCTAAGACAGGGACAAAGTCTTGGGCTTTTCTTGTATCCTCCTAGCTCTTGGTACATAGCAAGGCCTCAGTAAGCTGTGTTATCACTGGATACATTCTGCTGTGGTCTCTCTGACTCTGTGCCCCTGGGCTAGGCTGGGTCTATTAGTCATGCAATGAAGAGAATGTGAAAAACAAATCCATGGTCAAATGTCCCCATCTTCACTATACTTGCTCCTAATGCATAATCCCATGAGGCTTGAGGAATCAGCTCTGGTGTATTCCCTGCCCCTTGACTTTGACTTTGTCACTGATATATTTTGGCTATGGGATGATGGTGCACCTGACTTTTATGGGTGATGGACATGAACATTGGGTTTGCCCTCTTTACTTCTGTTCTTGCTAGGACAAGAATGTACCCTCAAGCCTGTTGCTCCTGCATCAGTTCAAGCCTCAGAACAAGACACAGGGCTGATGGCTGCCCAGCTGACCTGGAAATAGATGCTTCCTGCTCTGCACATCTGTTGTTGCCAAAGAGCAAAAGTTGATAGATGCAGAATGCAAAGCCCCTTCCCAGGGCCGCCCCCATGGTTCTTGGTGTCCTCTTTAAAGGCGTTTGGGGACACTTTTGCCCTTATTGATTGCATTCCACAGCTTGTTCCTGCCTTAGGGCTTTGATCTCCACTTATAATGAACTTTTTTTTCTACTATGTGATTGGATCTCTGCTGGTGATAATTGCGGTGAAGCAGGTTAAGGGGACAGTGAGTCCCGGCAGGTGCAGAAGGAAGCTGTTTTAGATGGAGTGATATGAAGAGGTGACATTTGTGCAGAGAGCTGGAGGAGGTAAGGAAGCAAGCCACACAGACCGTTTCAGGGTGGGGAAGGATGTTCCAGGGAAGCAGTATCTTCTGAACACTCTACATGTTTCTTCCTGCATTTATGTCTTTATATTAAGTTCTTCTGTTCTTCTGGAAAGTTCTTTCTTCCTTTCTTCTCCTACTGACATCCCTGTCCTTCTTAATTGAGGCCAGTTTTTTCCAGGCCCCTCAACTCCGTATGAGAAGGTTGGTGTCTGCTATGGCTGATGGTCCTTGTTCTAGAGGCAGCCTAGTATTTTTGGAAGCCATCTTGACTTTATAGCCATCTAATAGCATAAGAAATAAATTTGGGAAAAATAGGAAGAATTATAAGAATATATTCACTTTGCTATTCTTCCAAATATTGTGAAACATTTGGTTGAGAGCTGGCTACATGGGTGTCATTAGCTTCCCAGTAAACACATTGCTAGAGTTACATGGCTCTTTGTTAGGACACCACCAGCAAGTACTTAGTGTTTGTGTGGGAGGGAGCCCAGTCAAGTGTGATGTAGGCTAGACCACCCAGGTGTGGTCTGAGGACCAGCAGCATGGCCCAGGGACATCGCCAGGGGGCCTGTTAGACATGCAAAGCTCAGGCCCCCACAAGACCTTCTGAACCAGATCCCCTATGATCTGCATGTCCCGTTGGGTCTGAGAAGAACTGATGCATTCCTTGCTTATGACATTGCTCTGTGTCCTCTTTAATAGAACTTTACAGGAAAAATTCCTACTTAATTAGTCCCAAGACAAATTGTTCTGAGCATTTTGTTTGCTTTGTTGTTCTTATGGACTCTGCAAATTCTGTAGTTTCTCTTTTTCAATTGGATCCTAAATCTTTACCTTATTTTCTCCAGCTTTATCGTAGTGTCTTGTAGAGAGTAAAAGGAAAATATTTGATGCATAAATGAATGAATCTATTCCATGTATTATTAGAAATTATTAGAGTGAGGAACATAAAATAGAGTGGTGTGCTTTTTTTTTCTTTGGTGTGAGGAGGTGCTGAGGATAGAGCCCAGGACCTCACACATGGCTGGGTTAGCGCTGTACCACTGAGGCATGCCCCCACTCCCTGGTCCTAGAATGTTGGTTTCAATGGCATCAGGGTAGCAGCGGAATTGTGAAATGGCTTTTGCTTGCCAGACAACATGGGATTCCAGGTAGAAGAGCTGCCGGCCAAGGAATAGGAGAGAGTTTCAGGTTTCAGGGAAAATTCAGGAAGAAGTCCACAATTTTCACTGACTGACTTTCACACAACTGGGAACTCCGCACATTGTACGTTGGCCCCTCTGAACTACCCCGTGTTCCAGCTTAGTATTTTGCACCATCAGGAGAACAGTGATGATTCAGATCCATGCACATTGGCCAGGCCAAATCAACCTGCCCAATTCCTGCAGGCTGGACTGTGGCCACGTCTCCCTTTGTCCTCCATGGTAGGAGCGGCGTTGGGACTGCCAAGCTCTGGAGTTCTTTCATTGCTTTCTAGGTGGGAGAATACTCCAGAACCAAATTTCCCTCTCAAGCCACAGTCTCCCTTAAAATTGTTGCTCCTGCACTGTCCTCCATTGCCATGGGAAAGGGGAGGTAGCTCAACTGCCTAAGGGCCTGGTGCTCATGGTGCTGTGAGGCAAGAGGGAGGGGACAGGTCCTTTCTTCCTCTCCTGTTTCTAGGTATCAGTCCCCCTCTGAGAAGCCTTGAAGATTTAGGAGTGGTGGCCTTCAGCCCGCTCCTTCAGAGATTTGGAGACACAGGCTGTTGGATGTTGATGATGTCAAGGTTGATATCTGTGGGCTGGGGCTGTGGCTCAGCGGTAGAGGGCTTGCCTAGCGCATGCGAGACCCTGGGTTCGATCCTCAGCACCACATAAAAATAAATAAATAAAACAAAGGTTAAAAAACAAAAGATTGCCATCTGTGCCAACCTTCTTCTGCCTTGTAAAGACTGGTGTCTCTACAGTATTGGTAGAGTTGCTTACCAGTCTCCTGGGCCAGATGGAGACAGACCCACAGGAATCACATGAGCACTATGAGTGTGTGTGTGTATATACACATATATATCTATATTTTCTTTGTGTATATACATGTATGCATAGGTGCAGGTCTATATGTATATATATCTTTCCATCTTTTAAAATAATATTTTGTTTTAGTTATAATTGGACACAATACCTTTATTTTAGTTTTATGTGGTGCTGAGGATTGAACCCACACCCCGACACATGCTAAGCAAGTGCTCTGCCGCTGAGCCACAACCCCAGCCCCATGTCTTTCTATCTTAAAAACTAAAATTCCTTTATAGAAAGTGCATATAAGACATGATAACACAGCTTTTTAGGATTTTTTTTTTTGTGTGTGTGTAAAACATAGGAATTAACAGGCAGGTCAGGGTTGCTGTGATTTGGAAGCTGGCCCTTCATCTAAATGTGATCCTGGGGGTTAGACATCAAGTGAACACAATGTGAAACCTTCCAGAGCTTAGCAGTCAATGGTACCAACTGACAAAACAGACGCGTACTATTATGGTTTGGATGTGAGGTGTCCCAAAAAGCTCATTTATGAGACAATGCAAGAAGGTTTAGAGAAAGAATGATTGGGTTATGAGAGCCGTAACCCAATCCATGAATTAACCTCTTGACAGGATTGAGTGGTAACTGAAGGCAGGTGGGATGAGACTGGAGGAAGTGGGTCATTGAGGGTTGCCTTTGGAGTATATGTTTTTGATCCTACGAGTGGAGACTCTCTCTGCTTCCATATCATCCTGTGAGCTGCTTCCCTCTACCACACTCCTCCGCCATGATGCTCAGCCTCACCTAGAGTCCTGAGGAATGGAGCCTGCTATCTATGGAGTGAGACCTCTGAAACCATGAGCCCCCAAATAAATTTCCCTCCTCTACGATTGTTCTGGTTGGGCCTTTTGGTCACAGCAGTGAAAAAGCTGTCTAAAATTTGCACTTCTACTTACCCCCTGGGGAAAAGCACACACTACCACCAGGTGGCTTCCCAAGGCACTAGATTTAGAAGCCACTCCTTGCCCTCTTGACACACCTGAAAGCAGGAAATGCCATGTGGAATCCGTTGCCGATGTTTCTATTTGGGCTGCTGATGGGGGTCTGTGCAAAATGAGATCTGATTCGCCTTGTCGAGGGGTAGTTACTCTGGGATGGTCTTTGGCTTCTCTGCTCACTTCATCCATTTCGAACTATTCCCAGGTCTCTATTCTCAGAGGCAGCTGCAAATTCGGAGCACACAGATGTACCCTCCGTCTTAGATTACTCTTGCCAATGCACATTACCTTATGTTTATTTGAGTTAAGTTTCATCTGCCTGCAGGCTGCGCAATCCCCCAAAGTGTTTCCATGCATCTGGAATGTCTTGCAAATCTCCTTAGTTTTTATTAGCCAAAACAATTTGGAGCCAGTTGAAATCTCTGGGAAGAGATTAAGTGACAATTATGTGACAATTGCTCATGTAATCTCTGACCAGGTAGCTGAGGCAGGGCCTGCTGGGGTGCAAGGAAGGAGAGCGCTCCTCTTTGCTGGTCCTGGTCTTGAACTCAGCCCTGGAAAGGCACCAGGGAGCTCATCTTGGTGTTTGCTTCTGCGAGTGGGATATGTAGATGTCTGTGCTTCAACCAGGGCTTGAGAGACACTCGTGCTGGGAGCCAGGGGAGGCACATTACATAAGGTTCGTTTTGTCTGGGCAAATTAGTTATCAGAGCAAGAGAGCCAGAGGAGGGAACAGAACAAGAACTGGCAGGAAGAGAACTGGGGAGAAGGAGGCTCATGTAGCAGCCTGTTCAGATATGTAAAAATACAGGCAATCGGGGGAGGAGAGACAGGAGGGACCCAGGGACATGTGTACAGAGTCTGAGCCATGGCTTCCTGAAAGCTTGGCATGAGGGACACAGCAAGGATGGAAGCCACTGCCCCAAGACTCCAGATAAAGATGGCAAAGAGCAGCCCAAGCTGACGGGAGTGGGGGACAATGAAAGAAGCCACTTGCAAGAGCCGGTTCTCTTTGAGCTTGGCTGGAGCCAGGCTCTTGTGTGTGGGCAGCGTCTGAGCAGATCCCAGAATGTTCCAACGAGCTAATCTAGTCAGCTTCAAGCTGTTCCACAGACAGAGGGTGTGAATCCAAAATCATCCTAGATGTTCAGCTTTATAATGTTTCTTTTAAAAAGAAGAAGAAGAAGAAAAAGGCATGGGAAAGACACCAAACCCAAATGATTCCTTTAGCTCTGGGCGGGTGACCTGCGAAGGCATCGTCCAGTTAGTTGGCAAATGTCGTGTGCCCAGGGTGGAAAGGAGGGCTGCGAATGCTTCTTCCCTTCCAGCACCATCCTTGGAAGGGCTTCTTTCTTTTTCTGCCTCAAAGATACTCATCTTATTTCTGTTCCAGTTTTAGAAACAGGTCAGCAGCATCCCACTCACCTCCAGTCCCTGGACAACTCTTCTCCCTTGTGGGTCCCTTTGTTTCCATGGTTACTTTTTTTTTTTTTTTTTTTTTTTTAATTCAGTACTGGGAATTGAACCTAGGGGTGTTCTACCTCTGAACTCTATTCCCATCCCTTTTTCATTAATTAATCAATTATTTTGCGGGGTCCAAGGGTTGAATCCAGGGGCACTTTACCACAAGGCTACATCCTCAGTTGTTCTTATTCTTTATTTTGAGACAAGGTCTTGTCTTGCTCAGTTGCTGAGGAGGCTGGCCTTGACCTTGAGATCCCCCTACTCTCAGCCTCCAGCGCAGCATCACATGTGGTTCTTTGGTTGCATCTGCCTGAGCCACTGATGTATTGGAATCGAACCTTGATGAAGCTTTAGTGCTGGGTGAGCAGTGGCATCCTGACCCCACCTGTGAGCTCGCTGATAAGTCCCATCTGTTGCCCCCTGTCCTCTCCATCTTCCTAGAGCCATCAGGAAGTCTTACTGTTAAAGAATGAGACATGGAGGCTACCAAGTGTTTGGGGAATCAAAGATAAAGCCTGAGCCAACCCTGGCTTGTGCTGTGAATCTACCAGAAGATGGGAGGAAATGGATCCCGAAGTAGCCTCAGAGCACCCCCCACACCTAGCAGAGAGAATCAGGTCACTCCTGCCTCGTGTATTTATTCATTTATTTATTTGGTTATTTATTTAAGTATTGAGTGCTTGTATTGGTTTGTGAGGGTGCTGTAGCAAGGGACCACAGACTGCGTGGTTTAAGCAATAGGAACTTACTTCCTCCAGTCCTGGAAGCCAGAAGTCAAGATCAAAGCGGCAGCAGGGTTGGTGTCTTGAGGGCTGTGAGGAAGGGCCTGTTTTAAGTCTCTGTTTGCTCCCTATGTCTTCACATTCCCTCTGTACTTTTCTGTATCCAATTTCCCCTCCATATTGGACTATTCATATTGGACTAGGCCTATCCTAATTCCTTTCTTTGGCCTGAATTTCCTTTAAAAGACCCTTTCTCCAAATATGGTCACTGGGGTCAGGACTTCCTGCACATATGGATTTTACCAGTTTGCGATTGCGCATTCAACAGTGGCCAGAAAAGATTCTTTTTCCTAAGCCCCACTGTGGGAAGCCCATTTGCAGAGGCAAAACAGCTGAAGATCATTCTAAAGGACAGGCTAATCCTCATCCTCCAGTAAGTAGTCTGTGGTTGGCTGAGCCAGAGTCGGGTCTCATTTTTCTTTTCTTTCTTTCTTTTTTTAATGAGAGTCCTTTTAATGAGAGGAGCGGTGAGGGCTGGTAATGCCCAGGGCTCTGCCACATTCCAGACCAAACCCCCAGGCAGGTCCCAGGGTGTGTTGGCACTTCCTAGCAAATGAGCTGCTCAGGGGCTTGGCATTGTGGGCCCCAACCTGATCAAGCCAGGCCTAGCTGAGGCACCAGGTCATGTCGGAGGTTTTCATTCTTCCAGGTTTAAAAAAAAAAAAAAGATGGACAGTGCATTATGGGAATAGGTCACAGAACAGGATAATTTTCGAATTTTGCACCAAGCCACTGAGTGGTCTAGGTAAAGTGCTCAACATAAAGGAGGGCAGATTTAGACCAATGACCTGAACTCAGCCCCAAGGCCTCGGTCAGAGGAAGGCAATGAGGCTTGAGCTCCTCTGGCTCCAGAACCTGGTCCTGTGGCCTGACGTTGGCAGATGATAGTGACTGTCACTGGAAGAAGGACTGCCCAGAGCTGTGCCCCTGGAGTCCAACCAGGTTTTCTGTGAGCACCCTTCCCTCGCTGACTGGACTGACTGGGTACCAAGAGAAGGAACATCTGCTTGGCCATCTAGTGCCCACAAGATGCCCAGAAGCACCAAGGCACCCCTGTAGCCTAGGGGGCAGTGTCCAGTCTGGAGCCAGTATCTGAGCTCCTGACAGGTGATGGTGGCTAAGTGGCCAGGGGAACTGACTTATAAAGAAGTAAAGGTGACTCTTTGGGATCCCTGTGAGGGACAATCCAGGAAGAGATAGATCTTATACCATATCTCATTAGGCAGGCACTTTGGTCAACTTAATTTGGATTTAAAAAACAAGTGTGGCCTTAGAATGAAATGTCAGGCTGAGGGGTGTGTCTGGAAGAGTCAAATGGGAAGGGTGAAGAGGAATGAGAATTGAACAGGTGCAAGGGGGACAGCTTTGTGTAAAGAGTATAACATGCACAGAAGCACAGAAGATCAAAACACCAGCCATGTTTGGACCACCTCTAGTAGATACCTCATCTTACCTACAAATAAGAAGACCTTTTATATCACTTTAGCAAGAATTTTCACATAGTTTCTCTTATGATATCTTTGCAATGACCCTGCGAAGTGTTACATTAACATTTAACAGTAGAGGAAATGGAGGTTCTGAGATGTTAAGTAACTCGCCAAGTTCATTAGCTAATAAGTGGTAGGCCTAGGATTCTAACAGGTGTCTAACTTCAGGCTTCATATTCTTGATCATGTTGTCAGCCACTAGTCCCCTGAGTGCTGCTGTGCAGGGAAGGGGTGGGCCTTGCGAGTGGTCTACCCCAGCAGGGAGGACTGATTTTGGTTTTTTTTCCCTGACATTTTTTGGGATTTTCAGCTGCATGATGGTTACACAAAGCAGAACAACTTTTAGTTGGTTTTATCTGTGGCTTAAGACTCCACAGACAATTCACCCCCAGTTTGTGCTGCAAATTGTAGCCAGGGCAAACCTCTCCCCCAACCTTCCTTGAGTAACCCACTATGATCATTCTTATTAGCTTCTATTGGGTGGTCAGGATGCACACTGGGGACCAGGAACGTGACTGGGCTGGGGCCTGGACAGCTATGGGTTCTCACTTCTTAGAAGGAAACTTGGAGGCAGAAGCCAGGAGATTCTGGCTGGGTCATAGCTTAGGACAAATATGGACCCCAGAGAACTGGAGGCTTGAGACTCAGCCTGGAGGCACCATCACAGGGAGAGCTGGAGATGGAGATGTGGGGCAGGTGGCTATATTGACGGGTTCACACTTGAGAGCTGTCCACCAGAATGTTCACCTGCACTCCATGTAGGAAAGAAGTAGACACGACACTCTCAAGTTGACATTTTCTGCACATTTGATTAATAGCATTTTCCTGTGAGAAGGTACAATTTTTGTGATAATCTTCCCCTTGGCTCCTTGAAAAAACAATCTTACAGCAAGATCATTAGTCAGGTAACTGTGTGTGTGTGTCTGCATGTGTTTATCCCAGGTGCCACAGCAAGATGTACAAAATATTTTCATTCCTGACTCCTGAGGTGAATTTTATTAGGGAAAATGGTTGGAGCCTGCTATTCCAGTCAGATACAACACCAGCAAGTTCTTGATGCTCATCTAGAACGTTCTATCAAGGTTCAGTTATCAAAGGTCTTCTTCTATGTATAGTTCATAGACAAGAGCTTAGCTTGCTTGAGTCATGGGTCCACCTTGATGTCCACTCATATGGGGACATTAGCCTAGGGCACTGTCCCTCATGCCACAATCCCAAACTGCTTTCAGTAAATGTCTGACCACAGGGGGATCAGTTTATTCATTTTCCTTGAAGTGGAAATATCTTACTGGTTTTATAAACAAAACAACCTGTGTGTGTACCTTATAAGCCCAAAGTAAAACAGAACAGAAATATGTAGAATGAACAATGAAAATCCAATTTCATTTCTTCTTCCCAAGGTCACTTCCCTCTCCATCCACGACGCTCTTGACAGTTTAAGGTGAGTCCATCTGGACCTTTCTCATGTATTATCACACATGCATTCTACATATCCAGCAGCTCTCCAGTTTGGGGAAATGATTTCCAAGACCTTCCCTGGATGTCTGGCACTGTGGATGTCTTTTTCCTGGGTGAACACATCTATGAGAAAGTTTAATTTATAAATTAGGCACATTAGGAGAGAACCAGTAAAATAAAACAATTATAACAACATACTGTTATAAAATTATGCGAATGTGAATGAAGTTCCATGAATTATTTTAAAATTTTCTATGTAAAATTTTAAGACTGCGGTTGACTAGATAAATAAAATAGCAGGAAGCAAAATTACTGCAAACGTAGTTCGTGTGAGTGTGAGTGAGTGCGTGTGCATTAATGAGAACCTACTACACTACATACATTATTCAGTGACTTGCTTTGTCCCATGGAGAATTTTCCACGTCAGTACATATAGATCTAACTTATTCTTGTAATTGATGCATACTATTTAATTATTCTCTTAATGTGGGCATTTAGATTATGGGAATGTCATATCAAAGTAGTTCATATTCCTTTTATCCTTTGATTAATCCCAATCAATTTTAAAATACTCAAAAGGGCCAAAAGACAGATTTGGGGCAACTTGAAGAGGGCACAACACTACCCCTGACACTTTTTGGGCTCTACTCAAAATCACTGAGCCCTTGAAACCTGGGAAGTGTGTCTTCATTTCCCAACCCTCCTACCTCCATTCCCTACTTTTATATTGGATCTGAAATACCCACAAAGGCCCATGTGTTAAAGCCTTGGCCCCAGCCTGCGGTGCTAGCAACTTAACAATTACTAGGTTGATTATCTCAGGTCATTTTTTTATAATAAAAGAAAACAGACAGAGATATCTACCAACAGGGTCCTCTTCTAAAATGCAGAGAGATTGGGATAAGAGGGGAGTGGGGATAAAGCCTTTATAATAGTTCCTATGCCCTAAAGATGAACATGCAGAGTACAGACACCATCCACATAGATTGCTATTTGTGTGTATGTATGTGTGGGGGCGCTGGGGATTGGAACCCAGATTCTTGTATTTGAAAGGCAAAGGCTGTACCTCTGAGCCATGCCCTCAGCCTCATTATTATTCTTACACACCACTTTATGAATCATTTTCCATTTCGATCATGCCATGTGTGGACCAAACCTTCCTGTGGATACATGCTCAGGGCCTCTCTAGGAGACAGGGGGGCCTGGAAGGATGGTGGGATTGTATTGAAGAGCTACCAAAGGGGATGGGATAGAAATAGAGGAAAAGTGAGAGAGAGCAAGCTGGGTTTCCGGGACACTGATAGCTGACACCAAGCAGCTCAGGATGTCGCCTAGGGCTGACCCTGCCCTCAGCCAGCATGTTCGCCTGCTGACTGGACTTGAAAGTTAAAATTGGTTTCTTGTGGACGCTGGCCAATGACTTCCTTGCCATGGGAGCGATTGCTTTTTGCTGGGTTTGCAAGATGTGAATTCATTCTTTTTTTTTAATATCAGTAATACACAGTAAAGAGCTTAATCCAATTTAGAAAGAAATAGGATCAGACAAGTCTTGGAAATACAATATGCTTTTCTGGCTCTGAGATGCTGTGCTGCAGAAGAGCAAGTGTCACAGCGGCCTGGAAACTCTCACCATCCTCCTTCCTGTGGGGACCGTGACACAGAAGAGAGAGGACTGGGATGGGCTTGGAATTCAGGGGTGCCTTTGGAGTTCTCATTGCTGCCTTGCAAGAAAATTGGGACATACGCAATCAGCAAGGTGCCCTATAAATGTGCTATTATTAGTCATGTTTGAAAATGAACCTCCTGACCCCAACTCAGGATAGAAACTCTTTTAAAGTTGTTGTTCATGCAGGAAGCAGGCTCACGCCCCGGGCCTGCCTTCCTGGTCATTTGTAAGCAGTGATGCTTATTTGCTCCATATGTGACCTGGGTTAGAGGTACCATGTGCCCTGGGCAGTGTGAAGGATGTGATTAAGGGTCCTGCTGGGTTTGGTTTGAGGGCAGGGATTGAATTGGAGGAAGGGCTGGGAGGTGGTAGAACCCCCTCTTATGAAGCTTCCACAGAGCAAAAGCCTATGGTCTATCTGGACCATCTCCTGATTCACTCTGACATCCTGACATCTGATGTTGTGAAAAGGTGGTTGGAAGCTTCTAGAAACCTCTAATGATGGTTAGGCAGGTAGCAGGGAAGGCAGGTTCCTGACCAGTGGTGGGATTTCCACAGGGCTTTCTTGCCATTGGAACTGCACCTATTTTTTGAACATCAGTTGAGAGTCAGGCACTGTGCTGGGCTCAGCAAGGAGTCAAACTTGGCTCTTCCCCTGAGGAACTTGCAAGGTGACTTTGGCATAGCCTGCTCAAGTTTATATGAGTGCCCGGCATAGTTTTTCCACCCAGTGTGGAAACTGAGGAGAGGCTTTGTAGAGGTGACATCTGGGCTGAAATTCAGAGAAAGAGTCAAATGGGACCATAGTTTTTAAGTGGTGGAAAGGATATTCTAAGCAGAGGAAAGAGCAAGAACCTCAAAGACACGTGGAAGCAGGGTGGCTTGCAAGACACGAGGCCAGAGAAATAGGTGGAAACAGATCATGGAAAGGCGAATGTGCTCTCCTAGCAGCTGGGACTGTAATCTGTAGGTGATGCGGCCTCTGTAAAGATTTTCACCTAGGTTGTGACATTGCTATAATTTGGATTTTTTGGTTAGAGGAGTGATGGGGATTGAACTCAGGGGCACTTGACCACTGAGCCACATCCCCAGCCCTATTTTGTATTTTATTTAGAACAGGATCTCACTGAGTTGCTTAGTGCCTCACTTTTGTTGAGGCTGGCTTTGAACTCATGATCTGCCTGCCTCAGCCTCCTGAGCTGCTGGGATTACCAGTGTGCCCCACCCTACACCTGGCTATAGTTTGGATCTTGAATATCCTCCCAAAGCCCACATGTTGTAGGCTTGGTTTCCAGGCCACAGGTGGTGGAAATCTTTAGGAGGTGGGACCTAGTGGAAAGAAGTTACGTCCTTGGGGGAATACCCTTGAAGGGGATATTGGGATCCCAGCCCTTTTCTGTCTCTTTAGTTTCTGGCCACATCCCCAGTCCTTTTTATTTTTATTTTTTATTTTGAGACAAGTTCTCATTGAGTTGCTTAGAGCCTTGTTAAGTTGCTGAGGCTGGGTTTGAACTTGCAGTCCTCCTGCCTCAGCCTCCCAAGTGCTGGGATCACAGGTGTGCACCACCGCCCACCTAGACCTTTTCTTCTTTGTAGGTTGATCATATCAGGTCTTCTGTCATAATGTTGGAAAGCTAACTAACACCGACGATGCTCCATGTGTGCTTTAATATGTCAGACTGGGAGTTATCTGGAGGCTGGAGCAATTAATTCTCGAAGCCAGAAGACCAGTTAGTAATCTGGGATAATGAACCCAGGGGAATAGAAGGTCTTGAACATGTTGGGGGTGGAGGTCAGGGGAAAGACATGTGGGGATTTGGGCTGGAGAGCCCGGGAAGGGGATTAACTAGGACTAGGCAGGCCATTAGGGTCCCCTTCTAAAAGAGACAAGGATTCCAGGAGAACTTGGGTCTTGCAAACTTGGGAAGAAAGCAGACAGGATGGGGATTCTACAGGTGGATGGATGGGGCTCTCCTGACTACCACAGAATCCTAATTCAGGACGCTGTGGTGTATTCCAGAATCTACTTTCTAATGAAGATGGGTGAAGGGGGTCTTGGAGGAGGTGAGTGGGCTGAACCTGAAGGGTAGATGCCTTTAGTCAGTGTAGTGGGATGGGGCTGAGAAAGATGGTAACTGGCATAGTCTGAACCCACCACAACCCGTCTACCTGGCCACAGTGGGTCATGCAATAGGCAAGAGCTTTGGAGCTAAACAAACCTGATTTCCAGGCTCTTTTCTTTCTTTCTTTCTTTTTTTTTTGCCCTTCCTGGCTAATTGCAATTTACTTCTCAGACTATCAGTATGCTCATTTGCCAGATAGGACGGATAGTACCCTGTTCACCTCGTTTTGTAAGGAGGGAGTTATATGAAGACTGCAAGGAAGGTGATGAGCATACAGTAGGTACATTTGTTCAGCTGATTTTTATGAACACCTACTATGTTCTTGGTACCATGCCATGTACCATCGATAAAATCATGAGTAAGACTAACAAGGTCCTTGCTGGAGCCCCCACATCAAATGCTCCGTTAAGTTAACTATCAGTTCTCTCCTTTTTTAGCCAAGTGCATATTTTAGACTAAATACCACCATGTCCAATGTCCCCTGCTCAGCCCTTCTGGAGGAAGTCACTAATGTACGTGTTCCCATATCTGATTCCTACCAGGGAGCTTTTCCACGTTTTGGATTCTGAATTGGGGCCCCCAGAGACTTCTCATTGGTGGGCAGCTCCCAAGATGATTTGAGGATGACCTTGGCCCTCCCTGCCATTGGGTACCGAAGTGAGCAGCAGAACATCAGGTTTGGCTAAATACATCATAGCAAGATAGTGACCAGACTGGGCCAATGTCAAGAACCGGGAGGAACAACAAGAAAATCTGTTAACTGTGCTTTTAGGTGTAATTATTTCCTTGAGGGGAATTTCATGGTTTTTAATTAAAGTGTTCCACTTTGATCAAAAGTGTTGCTTTGACTTCCCAAGTAGGAGACACAAGACTTGAGAGAGTCAAACAACTTGTTAAATGTAAACAATTTACCCAGGGCACCAAATAAGGCAAAATATAATAAATAATGAGCTTCAGAAATTAAGTGTAAATGTTTGCGGAGAAAGTAATTATCCCTCTTGTTATGAACATGAACCCACATTTGTGTGCTCTTCTGAGGATGTCCCTTGTTAGCCATTTCTGACTACAGTCAGGGGACTGCGGGGTGGGGGATTCTGTCTATTAATGCACTCTGGGACTCGCGCTGTGTTGTCCCCACTGGGTTGGAGTGGCAGAGGCCTCCCGGCTTCATTCCGTGTGGAATGGAGGAAACAGAGGAGCGCCCTTTTGTGAGAAGAAATGTTCTGCATTTATCACAGAACTGAAGGCTCAGAGGCCTCTTGGAGAGGCTGCATACCTGGTGGATTCCTCCCAGAGAGAGGGATTTAAGGAGGGAAACAGAGGCAGTGAACTTGTACCAATATCCTGCCCCAGAAGTGGACACTGGGGACGATGGATTGCAGCTGCGGCCAGACACGCCCAGGGAGAGGTGAGCATAAAGCCTTTCGGACCCTGTCATTTCTATACCCCTCTATTCCCAGTATCCTCCCACTAGGCCGCAGGGCCCGCCTGCAGTGGGCTGGGCAATGGACACTCTGGGGTTTATCAGTAACCAAAACCAAGATCCCTGTGCTTATGGCATTTTGCTCTAGCAGAGGGTGACAGATAACACGTCACAGCACGATGGACAAGCAAACTGGGAGGTTGTAAGTGGCAGAGGAGAGCAGGAGAAGGGTAAGAGGAGTCAGAAATGTGGGGTTCAGAGTAGGCAGGGGAGGCCTCGGGAGAAGGTGGTGAGTGGCAGACCGGGAGGCGCGAGCTGGATCTCTGGGGAAAGTGCTCAGGACGCAGACGGAGGGGAAATGTGCTGAGAAACACCCCTCAGCCCATGTGGGTGCACGGAGGAGAGAGAACAGCAGGGGGCCAAGCAGCTGGACCACGGAGGCCTCGCAGGCCACCTCAGAGACTCGGCTCTTACTCGGGAGGACGGTGGGTGCTTGGGTTTGAACATGTCTCCTGGAATTCGTATGTTGGAAGGATTGCCCCAGTGTGGCAGTGCTGGGGCCAGGGGCTAGTGGAGGGCGTTTGGGTCCTGGGGGACGAGTCCTCATAAGTGGAGGAAGGCTTCCTGGCAGCACCGCATTCGCTCTTGTTAGAGGAGTTGTTACCGAGTGAAGCTGCCCCTCATGTTTTGTCTCTTTTATATGCTCTGCTTTCCCTTCCGCTTTCTGGCACGAGTTGAAGTGGCACAAGGCCTTCACCAGCTACAGTTGCCAGATCTTGAACTTTCCAGCCTCTGGGACCATAAGCCAAAATTAACCTCTTTTCTTTTTTAAAGGACCCAGTCTCAGGTATTCTGTTATAGCAACTGAAACTAACTAAGACAGGCAGTGTTTGTAGCACAGAAGGTTTTAAATCCATCTGTTGCTATAGTGGGGCAGAATCCTTTTGTAGGAACTCAAGAGAGTGACCTTGATGCC
Organism: Callospermophilus lateralis; assembly: GCF_048772815.1. NCBI lineage: Eukaryota > Metazoa > Chordata > Mammalia > Rodentia > Sciuridae > Callospermophilus > Callospermophilus lateralis. The sequence goes on along the minus strand of NC_135312.1, from coordinate 113,999,637 downwards.
TCCAACCAAAGTGTTTGAAGTGGAGTGAACTTCTAGATGAATTGTTGAATGTGGATGGAACATGGGGCAAAAGAACAAAGTTGCATAATTGGGATGATTGAAAAGGAAAATATAAAATAAACCACACACTCTCACCATCCAATACTGGGCTATGTGTGAGAATGCTAAGGGCCTAGGGGGACACACGTGGTTACAAACATGGGCAGCACTGGGTGATTCTGTGGGGCTGGGAAACAAGGTTGGGATTTGCTGTCAGGTGGTCTTGGGTCTTAAATGCCTTCACCTGCTCTGCCGTTTGGAAGAAGAGGTTTAATCTCCAGCACCTCAGTTTCTTTACTGGTAACATGGGTCAGGAGAGGAGTCAGGCTTCTGTAGGGCTTGATGAAGATTAGATAAGGCATGTGAGATGCCAGGCCCCAGCTCTAGAACTGCAGGTTGTCCTCATGTTCCTCTGAAGGTAGTTGAGCTATCCTGACCTGAAGAGGAGGCAGGGAGTTGGTTCTGATGCAGCCTTAGCCTCAGAGACCTTCCTCTCCCGCAGATGATCCCGGAGACCAAGGAGCAAGGTGCAGGACCCGCTGGGGCCACGCCTCTTTCTGGCTGGTGGACCATGACCCGATAGACCCAAGGAACTATTCAAAAGCACAGAGTGGAGGTGTGGAGGTGTGGAGGTGTGGAGGCGTGGAGGTGTGGAGGTGGGGTGGACCAAGGGCCTCTAGGAGGGCCTGTGTCCAATTGCTGGCCTAAAGGTTTAAAAGGCAGGGAACCTGCATTTTTTAAGTGTTCTCTTTAGATATCCATGACAGTAGAGTGTATTTTGACATACATACACGGAGTATATTCCCATTCTTGTGGTTGTACGTGATGTGGAGTTTCCCTGGTTGTGTATTCATATATGAACATAGGGAAGTGATGTCCAGTTCATTCTCCTGTCTTTCCCATTCCCATCCCCACCCTTCCCTTCATTCCCTTTTGTCTAATCCAGTGAATTTCTGCTCTTCTCTCCCCGCCCCCATTGTGTGTTAGCATTCACATGTCAGAGAGAACACTGGCCTTTGGTTCTTTGGGATTGGCTTATTTCACGTAGCATGATATCCTCTGGCTCCATCTGTTTACCTGCAAATGCCATAATTTCATTCTTCTTGAGGTTGAGTACTATTCCATTGTGTATATATCCTTTCATCTATTGAAGGGCACCCGTGTTGGCTTCATAGTTTAGCTGTTGTGAATTGAGCTGCTATAGACACTGACGTGGCTGTGTCCCTGTGGTGTGCTGACTTTAAGTCCTTTGGGTATATGCTGAGAAGTGAGACAGGAACCTGTATTTTGAGGCCTCTGACCCAGTCAGTCCTCCAAACTCTGGCCCGTCACATGTGTTCATGACTCTGGGACAGGCTTTGCACCCAGTGATGGCTGACCCAAAACTAAAAGGGGTCAAAGCAACTTTAGAGTCTCTGAGTCGTCACCTCTCTGGGGTTCAGATTGGGCCCAGTGTACTGCTCTTGTCTCTCATTCCTGGTACCCTTCCCATTGAGATTTTGTTCTTTTTTCTTTTTGCCTTGGCCTGGACCCCCGACTTCTGGAATGTTCCCTGTGTCTGCCTCCTTCATCCACTTCCCTTCTTCTGTTTCAATCCTGCCCTGGAGAAAAATGGATCATCAGAGGGACCAGGAGGAGCTAAAGAGGGGCCTGGTCTGAAGGTTGGGAGCCGGTTCCTCAGCCCTTTGGAATGCCTGGGGGCGAGGGACGGAGCCTGTTCCCACAGGCCTGAGGCCCAGGGCCACCTTCCCAGAGGGGCGCTCCCACTGTCTTTCCTCCAGAAACCCCAGCTTCCATTTCTCCTGTCTTCTGCCAATAACTTTCAACATCCAAGTGAAAACTTTTACGTTTATTGGAGTCCTCGGTGGCTTGCAGATGTTGTGCTAAGAGCCTCACGTCTAGTAACTATTGTAACCAGTTGAACTGAGGTTGATTCCAGAAGGCTGCTGGGATGGCCACCTGCATGTTTAAAAGCATAAACCCTGATATGATTCCCAACGTCTTCCATGGTGCTAATGAAATGGATATTAGCAAACAAAACACAGACGTTAATTTTTTTCTTTAACCAGTGTGGCTGACATGTTTGCTGGGTTCTTTCAGATTCCAACGTTTGGTTTATCTTTAGCGATGAGAACTGCTCGTAAGGATTCAAGAGAAAATGAGGAACACAGAGACTTCCAAAGGCCTCCAGGATAATTTGAAGAGCCCCCAATCTAACTGTGAGCACATTCTGGAACTTCCCTGTTCCTCCTTTATGCCAGCTCAGTTACTCTGGCCCTGCTCTATAATTTCTGCAGCTCCTGTAGAAAACCGACCCACCACTGTGTATTCTGCATTCAAAGTTCCTGAGCGATGGGCTTGGCTTGATCTGGCAAAGTTTCACCGGGCTCCCTTGAAGGCCACCAGCCAGCCATATGGAGGGACCTGGCCCACCCAGCTGTACCATAGCGGGATCACAAAATGCCACCAGGAGGGTCAGCAGGCAGCAGGGGACTGCCGCAGAGAACTGTGGGTAAAGTGCTCTCGTGGAGCCCAGAGGGTCATGGGCTCCATTCTGCTCTGGGCTTTTTGCAGGAAATGTCTTAGTTTCTTCATCTTCAAATAGAGGAGTGGATGGCAGTGTCTTCCCTTGCCTTAAGGAGCTATGGAATGATTAGGTAAGAAGACAGAAAAGCAGCAGGTACTCCATAATTGCAGATGGGCCCGGGTGTTAGAAAGCCAGCCAACAGACCTCATCAATTCACCAGAAGACACCATTAGCACTTAGCTACAAGGCCACAGCGAGAAAACAAGCTGGAGTTTTTTATTGTATTATATCTGAACCGCTGATGCTCATCCTGCTGGCAGGAGCCCGGGTGGGTGCTGGGAATTACTTTGTCAAGCCTGGCTCTTGGGGAGGTGGGAGGGAAGACAGAGCTGGGGGCGCTCTCCGCTGCGAACAACCATAAAATCCACCTTGAAAAGCGGCGCAAAGTTGTAGCAGAGATACGGTGGTTGGGAATTGGCTCCGGTTGGCTCTGAAAAATATGAAGAAAAGAGGAGTGGATTCTCTCCTGGGAGGCTGAGGAGCAGAAGCACCTCTTCAGGAAGGGCCGTCCCCAGCAGGGGCCACCCCAGGAGACCCAGAGGCCGGGCAGTGCAAGACAGTGGTCTGCGGGCGGCGCTGCAGGGGAGGGTCCCGTGGGGAGATGGGCCTGGGCACGCTCAAGCCTGGCCCTGGAGACTGATCAGAGCCGAGGCTGGAGGAGCTGACTGCATCAGGAGCCGGAACCATGTGTGGGGGGTCAAGGCAGAGTCCAGCCTGTGGGGGAGAGACTGGGAGCAGCTGGAGACTTGGGGCCTTGGTGATGCAGCTGTAGGATGAGGATGGGAACAAGCCAAGGGCCTCCACAGTGGTCCGTCCCAGGACCTCGGGGGCATGTCACACCGGGCTCAAAGGGTCCAGGCCTGTACCAGGGGGATTTGGCTGTGGCTGAGCAGGGCAGGACCATCCGTCCTTTCTGTCCCTGGAACCTGGGTTGAGCATGGGCCCAAGACCAAGCCCCTATCATTTTGGTATAAGAAATGATTGAGCCAGGCGCAAGGCCCCATGCTTGTAATCCCAGCAGCTCGGGAGGCTGAGGCAGGAGGATGGAGAGTTCAAAGTCAGCCTCAGCAAAAGGGAGGTGCTAAGCAACTCAGTGAGAACCTGTCTCTAAATAAAATATAAAATAGGGCTGGGATGTAGCTCAGTGGGCAAGTGCCCTGAGTTAATCTCCAGCATTCCCCCACTCACTCCAAAAAAGACAATACAAGAAAAGACTGTTTGAGGGTTTGGTCTCCTTCCCTGGAGGACAGAGTTAGTGCAAGAGGAGATGGGTGGGCAGGGACAGAAGGAGAACTATGAGAACGACTAGATGTTTGTCAGCAGCTTGGAGACCCTTGGCCAAAAGAGACCCTGGGTGAGCTCCGTGGGGCAGACCCCTGGAGGCTGGAAATGAATGAGATGAAAGCAATCTGTTTTGAGAGGTCCCGGATCAGGAAACAGAGCTGAACGGAGCAGTGCGAACACACAGGAAACAGCGGAGTCTTTGGAAGTGTTTTCTCTTCTTTCTTTCTCCCTCTTTGCAAACATCTGCACCCTTATCAATATGGAAGTCTCCAAAGGGCTTGTCACCTCTGCAAGGACGGGTTCCCTGACTCAGGCAGCCCCGGCACTGGGGTGCTAGCTGAGACTCAGGGCTCCCCGGGAAGATCCTATTCAGAAGCCCAGGGGCTTACCAGGTAAGGACCAGGGGGAATAAAGGTTCTTCTTACTTGAAAAGGCACAGAAAAAAACAAAAACAAAACAATAAAGCTGAGCCCAGCTCTTAAAAAAAATGTAGATAAAACCGACAAAAAAATAAAGTAGTTTTCTTTCTCTTTTGCTGGGGCTGGGGGTACCGGGTATTGAACTCAGGGGCACTCGACCACTGAGCCACATCCTCAGCCCTATTTTGTGTTTTATTTAGAGACAGAGTTGCTTGGCACCTGCTTTTGCTGAGGCTGGCTTTGAACTCGCCACCCTCCTGCCTCAGCTTCCCAAGCTGCTGGGATTATAGGCATGTGTCCCCGCACCCAGCTTTCTTTCTCTTTTTTAAGACAGAATTTATTAACGCACATGGGGCTGGGGCTCTGAAGGGGTGTTAGCTCCGACTCTAGGGGTGCCGAGTCCTCTGGACCCTGAATGGGCTTTCATTGAAGCAACGCTGTTGGTTCAAGTGGTGAGTTTAGATTCCTCTGTGGAATAGAATAGGGCACCAGAAACGGAGAGGAGAAGCTCAGTGACCGGAGTGTGTTAAGGAAGTGACCCTGCAGAGCAGCCACCAATGGCCCGGATCTGAGAGCGTGACAGGAGGTGGCTGTGGCTTACCCTCCCCAGCCCCAGGTGACTTCCCTGGGGTGACACACCCCCTAGGTTTGGGTTTGGACCCGGTTGGAGGCTTTCTTTGTCCCTCCTCTTCTAGAATTGCCTTCCGAAGGCCTTGGGACCTTCCAGGGTGCTAGTCAACGTCCTTCCCTAGGAGTGAATCAGCCCGGGGTCCCCCAGGGCCAGGTTCCTGTCATGTATGGACACATTTCCTGGAAGCAAGCCCACAGCTTGCCCGGGCATTGCCTGGCATCTGAATTCCTTACTGCCAGGCCCACCTCCTGTCGGGATGCCCAGGAACACCCAGAGTGCGCTGGCTTCACTGTGGACACTCACACCCTCTGGAGTGGGTCTCTGTGGGCTTCCTCGTGCTGTGGCTTCCTCTTGGACCCTCCTGCCCTGTGCTGAGGGCCGGCCCTGCCTCCCACCTGCCCCATGCACCTAGCAACCTGGACCCACCTTGGAAACTTCTGGAAGATCTGATGGACAGGAACAAATACTTTGCAAATACAATGGAGACTGCACAATGTGTATAGATGAGTCTAGACCTCAGACTTACGTGCATCGAGGATGGGCTTAATTCATTGATTCATTCAGTGAAACAGTGTATGGAGGGATTACTATGTATCGGTGCTCAGGTGATCGCCGTAAACATAAAATTGCTAGTTCTTGGGAGAGTTATGATCTAGTAGGGAAGGTAGAGCTGCCTGGCATGTAAGACCTTGGGGCAAATCCCCAGCATTGCTCAAAACAAACAAAAACAAACAAACAAATGCTACGGAGATAAATAAATCAGAAGATTCAGCCAAAAAACTGTTGTGATTTTCTGATAAAGTGAGGGAAATTCACAATGGAAGGTGACACTAAGCAGAGACCTGGGGGATGTTAATGTGAGTGAGGGAGCAGCCAGTGCAAAGGCCCAGGGGTAGGAGTATGACCAGTATGTGCTGGAGGCCAGTGGGCTGGAACAGAGAAAATGAGGGAGAGTAAGTTAAGGAGGTGACTCAGAGTCTGTAGGTAGATGTTGGCTTCTGAAACGAGGAGTATCTTAGCTCAGGCTACCATGACAAAATATTGCAAATTGAGTGGCTTAAACAACAGATATTTTATTTTTCACAGTTCTGGATTTTGGAAGTCCAAGAGCTGGCGGGGTTGGCTTCTGGAGGGCTCTCTCCCTGCCATGCAGACAGGACACCTTCTACCCACATCCTCATATGGCAGAGGGGTGTCTTACAAGGGCAGTGATCCATCACAAGGCCCTGCCCTGATTACCCCCTCTAACCCCAGTCATCTCCAAAGACCCAGCCTCCTCATCCATGGCGAGGGGCTTACGCTTGAACAGGAGTTTGGGGGAATATAAACATCCAGGCCGCAGTTGGAAGCTACCGCAGGGTTTTAAACTCTAGCAAAATCAATTCCAAAGTATCTTATTCTCCATTAAACAATCACCTGCCTTGGTTTTCCCCAGCTCCATCCAGGGCTCTTTCTACAGGAGCTTTTCAGGGAATCATAATGAGTCTCGCTTAAGAAAACTTGGGGCTCCTCTGGGTGCTGCTTTGGCAGTTCAGGCAAATCTTTGTTTTCTCCATTCAGCAGAGAGAGGTGATTTTCAGCTTAGGAAGTTCAATGATGTCAGCTTTCAAGTTTTCCTTTGGTCCTGCTCCAGCGATTTTTAAGCAGCCACATGAAAGGCTGTGCGGTTGCCCCTCTGACTGTGGATTAGACCAGAGGTGCAGCTTCAGACGTGTTAATCCGACCCAGGCCTCGTGGATGAGGCTGCCGGGCATCTGGGACCACAGAGGGGCACCTTTCCACCCCACCCTTGGTTAGCCTGGCAGGGAGTTTTTCTAAAGTTTCCAGAAAAACCAACCAACCCACCAACCCACTCCAAACTATAAACATGTAGAGTTTCAGTCCTGTCTCTCTTCTCCCCCTTTAACAGTTCAATAATGAAACGATCTTCGGTGCCCAACCAGTTCATCTAATCAGGGCACAGAATTAGCCTCCCCTTTTCAAAAGGAAGGGCACCCAGTGCTGCGGACACGTGCGCTGTGATCACTGGGGAGGGTGCGCGGTGAGAGGCATGAGCCTGCGCGGACAGAGGTGGCGCTGGACTGAGGACCTGGCTTCCATTCTAAACTCGGATCGTCTACACTGCACCCAGGATGCTCATTGCATAGACTGAATAATAATGAACACAGCAGCATGAACACAGCTCCAGGATCCCTGTAGGATTCTGAACAGCCGTCGGTGCACGTGTTCCCAAGGGACTGGTCACACCCAGACCCCACTCCCACTGATCTATGTGGGTCGAGGGCCCAGCTCCAAGCCTCTCCCGATTTGCAAGGGACTCACACAGAATGCTCTAAGGTCACGAACTGGTTGTGCATGGGAAAATGTGACTCTTGCAAAGAACTGTGGGGAGAAGATGGTTAATTGTCTACTTAACATCCACTCGCACTCTCTTCCTTACTAAGAACCCCAATTCTTCTTGGGGAATCAATGTCTCACTAAAAGGTACATTGACTAGCTGTAGCTCAGCTCATTTAAATAAAATAAGTCTGGTTAATGAGTGAAGTCCTTTGGCCAGGCATACTTGGTGGATTCGGTTCCTCCTGGTGACACTTGGGCTGGGCTGTACATGTTGTTCACTTGTGGATTTTAGGATAAAATGACCCAAATCGCTGTGGCAGTCAAAGAATAAAGGTCTGAGGTAGGGAAGGGTTGTGTCCCCAGAGGAAGGAAGTTGGGAGCAGGGAGTGGCAGCTGGGGATGAAAGAGGGCGGCCGGAGACAGGCCTTTAGCAGATGAAGAGAGGGCTTGAGCGCCTGCGCTCTCTGCTCCCAGGTGCACCTCACAACACCCGGGTGCCCTCCTGGAGCCCCCAGATCCCATCTGCATTAAACAAAGTTCAGAGTTCAAGAGCAAGTAATCCAGGCGTGTTGCCTGCAGGAGGGATTATCGTGTTGTCCTGGATAATGACTTATCAACCCAGAGCTCTTTAAAAAGAGAGAAGCAGTGAGGCTGGAAGCCCAACTCCTGTTTCAAACCCGTTAACTGGACTCGGTTTCAGCCCGAGGCTTCCTTCTGGTCTGAGGGAGTTCACGTGTACATTTCTGTCTGGTGCCTCTCTGGGCAGGGCTTGAATGACAGATTGTGACCTCAGAATGCATTATCCGGGCCGGGGGTGGGGCGGCATCTTTTGTTGAAGGCAGAGAAGTCAGGGAAAAATCGACGCCGAGCATAATGGGGCACCGTGGGAACCCACTGACACCAAGCATAAATCGAGTCCCTGTGGGGATGATGGGAACCCAGGGGGATTGCCTGGTCGCTCCAGATTGATGTCAATCTAAGCTTGAGAAATTGCCAGGTGTGGTGGTGCACACATGTAATCCTAGTGGCTCAGGAAGCTGAGGCAGGAGGATCCTGAGTTCAAAGCCAGCCTCAGCAACTTAGCAAGGCCTGAGGCAACATAGCAAGACTCTGTCTCAAAAGGAAAAATAAAAACGGCTGGGGATGTGGCTGAGTGGGTAAGCACCCCTGAGTATGGAAGGAAGGAAGGAAGGAAGGAAGGAAGGAAGGAAGGAAGGAAGGAAATATCCGTTGTGCTCGGTTCTAGCCACACTCTCCTACCCTGGAGGACAGCTTCCTTGGTGGGAATGTGTGGTGTTTGTGAGAGAAGAGGGAGGGATTCCTATGGATCCCTCATAGTTTGGACGGGCCAAACCACCCCACTTCATTTAGTTGTTTGCCGAGCCCCGGACCTGGGGTGACATTCAGAGAGAGAACCCTTGGGGCTAGCGGGATGACATGCTCCTTGTGTGCTAGTCTGGGAGCCGTGCTGAGGGCAGATCCTGCCTGTTCCCGTGGATTCTGAGGCCAGATGAGCTTGCAGGTTGCGCATCGGCAAGAGGCCTGGAGAGAGGGTAGCGCGAGGTGCACAGGCTGCGGGACCCTGGAACATGTGGCTGAATCCTCTTGGGAACTGAGAGGATGGTTTGCTGTCTACTTAGCAGCCACTCTCACCTTCCTTACGAAGAGGACCCCCATTCTGCTGGAGGAAGCGATTTGCCTGGCTAAACACTACATTGCCTAGCTGTAGCTCAGGTTGTTTGTTTTTTTAAAGAAATCTGGCCCAGGAGTGAAGACCTGCAGGGTATTTTGGAAAAGGTTTTCTTTTTTTTCTTATAAGAGAAAAAGGCAATATTCTTCCCTCCTCTTGCTCTTTTACTCTTTCATATTTCTTGTAACTTGGATGAAACAGCTGGCTCCAGCAGCTCGCCCTACCCCAGAGAAGGAAGAGTGACAAGCCAGACAGAGCTTACGTCACCGACAGTGGCTAGGACCACTGGGACCGCGTCAGGCTTCTCATTGCTTCTTTCTTAGCAAAGCTGCCATTATTTGAGTTCTATGCCACCTTTGCAGCATTTTATTCCTATCGCCACCGTCCAGAAAAGCTGCCCCACCTGTCTGCATGAAGCCCACCAGCAATGTGCCAGATGAACAGCCAGCAGTGGATCCCTCCTGTGCTTCTCCATGGCAGCCACATCAGGAGAAATCCTCCTTCCCATTCCTCGTTCTTACCCCAAAGAGAAAAGGGGCTAGTGTGAGTGTAGACGGCCTGCTCCCTGCCAGCACATGACTGCCCCAGCCCAAGCCTCTAGAGGCCCACTTCCTCCCTGGGAGACACTGTGGAATAAGGCTTGCATCCACTCTGGAAAGCCAAAGTGTCTCCTTTTGATCAGAAGTATCCAGGTTTAGAATCCGCTTCCTCACCCCAGTGAGGAAAGAGGCGGAGTCGGAGACAGTTTGTGGCGATTGGGATTAGATCAATTCTGCACTCCAGAGTTAAGACGTCTCAGTAAATGGCTCACACAGTAAATCTGCTGAATCTCAATGCTCCGTCTCATGAGCTGATAGGGAAATGTTCCAGGGTAGATTCTAAGTGAGAAACCAGAATAAGGTACACAATGGCGTGCATCACTGGCACCTTTGGAAAATGAAATAGAGGAGCAAGAATTTCTGCTTTATTTGCATAAAGAACCCCTGGAAACACACACAGGGTCATCTCCGGGGGGAGGGGCAGAGTGGGAGCCAGATCTCTCAGAAGCACTTTGACATGTAGATTTGATTCTCCAACATGGAAATGTATTTACCTATTAAAAATGCTAGAGTATTCAAGTTTCTTATAGAAAAGACATTTAGGTCAGCAGATGCCTAAAATAGAAATCTCCAGAACTCCCTTGCATGCAATGAAAGCAGAGGCGGGGCTTCGGTGAGTGGTCTGATGAAGGAGGGTGCGGCTTGGCTGAGTGGCGAGCTGGGTTGCGCAAAGAAAGCACTAAGTCTGGGATCACGCATTCCTTTTAGACAAATGCTCCTCACGCTAATCCAGCCCCCTTCTTTTATAAAACTGGGAGATTTAGGTGAGTGTGAGTTAGCAGGTAACATCAGGAACCAAATAAAGGAGCTTTAGCTTTTGTTTGGGGGAAAAACACCAGTTTGTGATGTTACTTGGAAGAAGCAATAATTGATGTGTTATTGTATATAATTTATTACTATAGTATATATTATCATATCATTATATTAACATGTTAGTATATTCATATATGTAATATATTATTGATATGTTTACAACTGGACATGGGAGGGCGCATGCCTGTAATCCCAGCGGCTCAGGAGGCTGAGGTAAGAGGTTTGCGAGTTCAAAGCCAGTCTCAGCAACTTAGCAAGGCCCTAAGCTGTTGTGTCTCTGTCTCTAAATAAAATATAAAAAGGTATGGGGATAAGGCTCAGTGGTTAAGTGCCCCTGGGTTCAATACTTTATTCTCCCCCACCAAAAAAAAAAAAAAAGTGTATACACACACACACATATATAAATAATGTGTTGTATATTTTATTATATATTTAATAGCACTATAATATCCAGTATATTACATTAATATGTGATACATTAAAATATGCTTTATATATATGCTTTTCCTGAAGAAATAAAATGCCAGTGAGAAATCCAACACTTCTGTTTATTTAAGGCAAGTGTTAGCAATCTGTGGCCTGCAGGCCAAATCCAGCCAGCTAACTATGCATTTTTTTTTTTTTTACAGCCAGCGAGCTAAGAATGGCTTTTACATTTTTGCATGGTTACATTGGTTATATAAACAACAGTATAATATCATTATTATTGTCTCTCGGCCTCAAAGTCTAAAATATTTGTTCTCTGTCTTTAAGAAAACTCTTGCCCACCTCACATTTAAGACCTTCTGAGACTTGTTTTCTAAATTCTGCTCAAAAGTCTGGATGTGACATGGAGGTGAGCTTTGCCCTACACGTCACACACCCACAAACCACTATAATAGCCATTCAGTGACGAGGTAAGATTGGCCCTAATGAGCAGTTTTCACTTGGTGGCAGAGCATTAGGCAGTTCCCCTCCCCGATATGTGCACACACATATACACACTCTCCCAAACACACATGTGTGCACACACATCCCAGTTTGGAAGGGAAGCCGTTGCCTGGTTGGGTTTTTCCATTGTACTAGCTGCGTTTGGTCTCCAAGGCCTTGAAGCCCCAAGATCTAGCTAGGTCTGGTTCCAGCTGCCAGACAGAGAGCCAGCCTCACTTGCATAGCTCAGTGTGTCACCAGCCCATGAATGTGGCTCTTAAATACAGAAAAGGTGACAGCTGTCAGCCTATTGCAATGGGGTTCTGTGGCATGAAAGAGACCTCTACATTGTATGTTCATCTAAGTAATTGGAACTTGGACTCGTCACATCTTTTTTAGCAATGACACTGTAACAGCATGGACCCATCCATCATCATGTCATCCCTATGAAAATGGTTTCCAGTGGTCAGCTTGTCATAGTTAATTAGTCTTCTGATGTATGAATAGTCAGAAGCAAAGCAACTTTGAGGTTTTTCGACACCTTTGGCAGTGAACTCCAGAGGTATCTGATCTTTCCTGCCTTTTAATTAGAGCCCTTTCATCTGTGAGGGGAAGTTAGAGGTAGAGAGAGGCTGGCTCTGCCTTCCTGTCTCAGTACTGGAGAGGACTCTTAGCAGCCAGAGGTAAGTGGCTGAATCTCCGAGGTCTCAAATATTGGGAAACCAGGAAGTTCCAGAGCTAAATGTGGTATGTTGAGGGTTTTTCAAATGCAGACGGAGTTGGATTAGAAACTTCTATGAGATCAAAACTTAGTGGTTTAAAAAAGAAAAGCAAACATCGAGCTCAAGATTCTGCCAGTCCTGGGTCAGTCTGGGCCCAGCTGGCTTCCTGCCCCCCCCAGCCCCCGCCCCGTCAGTAAGCGCTGGTTAGGTTGTATGGATCTTGGCTGGGTTCTCTCATGTCTGAGGACTTGGCTGGGACAGTGGGCGGCACATCGCTGGTCCACATGGTTTCTTATTCTGCAGCAGGCCAGCTCAGGCTCTCCGTGTGACAGAGACCAGTGTCCTAGACAATGAACATGTGCGTGCAGGGACTCTGGAAGCCTGGGCTTAGTCCTGGTAAAATATGACCCCCACCATAGTCTAGTGTCCAAATGGTCCACAAGGTCAGCCCAGACGCGGAGGGTTGGCAGGCAGACCCTGCTCCTGATGGAGGGCATTTCAGAGTCACGTGGCAGGGGCATGGATGCAGGAAGGGGGAGAATTGTGGCGTGTTTTGCCATCTATCAATGGGAGCTGATGTGGAGGGGCACGCGGGAGGCGCTAACAGACCCCGGCTGCCAGTGCTGGGGACATGGCCAACTCTTCACCACCCTGAAGCCTGGACACGCAGCCTGTAGGTGAGGGGCTGACTGACCGGAGGAATCCGGTGACCTCAACTAAAGCAAGCATGTGGACTATGCCACACGGTCCCTGGGTCTCTTTGCAGACTGTAGAAGAGGAGGAAGCCTCCAAGAGAGAAGCCAGACCATGAGCAGCACCCATGTGGGTATCTGGCTAATTTAGAAAAGAAAAGGGGGGTTTTCCATATACACTAGGAATACAAGAGTGAACACGGGCTCAATTTTTGACAGCCTAGAGTACTAGCGAAAGCTTCTGCCCTCAGGAGAATTCCACTTAGCCACAGGGCAGAACAGTCTGGTGTATGAGCACAGCCTCAGGAGGCAGAGAGACTCGGCTTCTAATAGTGCAGTAACACCTTACAGACAGTGTGATCCTGGAAAAATCACTTAACCTCTCTGAGGCTCAGTCTCTATATCTATAAAACAAGGACAACAACATATACCTCAGAGGGGTGTAGGGATGATTAAAGGAGATAAAGCCTGCAAAATCTCCAACGCAATGCTGGGCCTAACAGTGGCTGCCATTAGCACTCATTGCTGCCATTTTTCTAACCTTTCTCACTGGCCACAGATGAGCTCTCCTCCAGGTATTGCATCCCGGCACTTTCATGAGGATGGAATATTCAAACCCAGCAGGCATTAGGCTGACTAAGACTGTCTCTTCAAAACACTCTCCTTTCCCAGCGTTTCTATCTGTTCATCCAGTGCCACCATTTTGTCACCGTGGAATTCTCTTTGGCTCCTTTCCTTCTCACAAGCCTCACATCCAGTCTTCAAACTATGTGAAATGTTCCTCACTGTTTTAAGTCAGCTTTTGCATCACTGGGACCAAAACACTGGACCAGGACAGCTTGGAGAAGGAAAAGTGTATTTGGGGCTCATGGTTTCAGGGGTCTCTGTCCATAGATGGCTGACCCTATTGCTCTGGGCCGAGGTGAAGCAGAGCGTCATGGTGGAAGGGTCCAGAGGAGGAAAGCGGCTCAAGTCATGGCACAGCCAGGAGGTAGAGAGAGGGAGGGAGAAGGGACCACAGGGAAGAGGCACCCTTCCAGGGCACCCCCCCGTGACCCACCTCCCTAGCCCACCCCACCTGCCTCTGTTACCCCCAGTCACTTTCACACTATGGTAGACGGATTAGGCTGCAGCTCTCACAGTCCAGTCCCATTACTCCTGGATGTTTCTGCACAAACACCGGAGTTTTCTGGAGACACCTCACATCCAAACCACAGCCCTCACCTGGCCTTGCCCACTCCATTTCCCCCACTAACTGCACAACCTGAGTTCTCACTGGGGGCTTTGAGTAGCACCAAGAGACCTTACCAGTTTACCTGCCCACGGGCTCTGGACACCCTCATCTACTCTGCTCTCATTTTGTGAAGTTAATCTTGCAAGAAGCCATCCCTTGCTCAGAATCATCACTGGTGTCTCGCTGCTTACCAAATGACAATCCAACAGTGAGCCTGGCATCCAAGGCCCTCTCCCGCCTCAGCCCAGGGCCTATGATTTGACTTGTCTTTGAAGACTTCAGGTGGAATCATTTTGTTTTATAACTTTCTGTGTCTACTTTGTGTTCTAAGTGATAATGCGAGTTGTTAGAGCAAGGTTTCCAAACCATGGCCTATGTGCAATTCTGTATGACCCACAAAACCCTAAAATATTTATTACGTGACCGGTTACAAAGAAGTTCGCCGATCCCTGCACCTGAGGGTAGAACCATGTCATAGACTCCTTTGTTTTCCCCACAGTACTGTGTTCCCACCAATAACCACTTATTAAATGGACATTTTACTTTTTGACCTTGAAGCATCCCAGTCCTCTCTTGTTCTTGTAAATCAGTTTTTCTGCATAGAGGTCTTTCCCACTGAGGTCTACCTGGACAGACCTTTCCAGTGCTCCAAGGCCCACATGGGATCCTCTGGGACACCTTTCTGACGACTCCCGCTGGCTTCCGAATCCCAGTAGCACTAAACGACTTGCTCAGTGCTCGTCTTCTGTTTGCAGGGAGTTCTGCATCAGAGTGGGTCATGCACCAGACTGACGCTGTCCTCCGCTGTTGACTGCAATGCCATCAGAACTCGGCAGACGCTAGACAAAAGAGAAAGTTTGCTCTGACTAGAAGAAAGCTTGCTCTGCTCTGCCCTTCCTCTCCACCCCGCTGAGCTAGGGGCCCCTCCTGGGCGCTCCCCCTGGACTCTCCCATGGGGGCTTGTCTTTGTGGCTGTCATCACTGGTTTACTTCCGGGGTGCTCCACTCTGATTGTGACCTTCATGACGGTCCTGTTCATTCATGTATTCCTAGCATGTGGCCTGGTGTTGGAGACCAAAAAAAAAAAAATTTTTTTTTTTGAAAAAAAGTGATTATCAACTCAATCAAGAGTCATTGAATAATTGCCTGATTGAAATATTGGTGCTCTTCCTCGTGGCGCCTTGTACTTTGGTTTTCTATTCCATCAAGTTGAGTCGCTTTCCTTAGTTACACATCCACGGCTAGTTTGTATCCCTAGTTGTCATTAAATACTCATTGAATCTTATATGACGAAACTGAGCTAGGAGAGCCCAGGGTCTTTGGCTAGTGTGACGTGGGCCTCTTGTTCCTCTGATGTGGATTGTGGGCTACTCAAACAAACCACAGTTCTTCCTTTTTATGAATCAAGTATTTCAAAGACAAAGTGAATGCTGAATAGAAAGTTCTAGTACCAAATTACAGCCCATCCACTAGGCGGCTTTATGAATCCAGCAAGAACCTTCCGCTCCACGATCACCACCTTCAAATAAGACCTAACGTCTGAGGTCATTTGTCCAATGCTGGGACGATATAACAAAGCACACACGTTATCAGAAGTGGCAAATGGCATCCTGGAAACTATGGAACTCATCACAACGGGAAGCTTTGTTGGGCAGACGACATCTTACCACTGTTGTGTGTCCCCCCACAACCTCCCATTTCTTCCTCAGAGCAGAGCTATGGCAAGCACACTCCACCCAGCTGTCGAGGATGATCAGATTCTTAAGTGCAGAGAAACTCAGGACAGGTTGCAAGTTGGCCCAGGTCTCGCAGTAAAATGGGTGAACTACAACCAAGCTTTCCATCCTCTGTACAGGTGCTTCCAAGGAGCCCTCTTCCATGGAGTTAGATAAAGTGGAAATGAAGCGCAGAAGCTCACCCATCAGACAGAGAACAGACATTTGGCATTTTAAAAATGCCTTTTAAATGTCTAGATAGATGGTATATTACCCCGTAGCCTTTTCAAAATCTGTGAGACATGCCAAGAATGCTGTTGCCTAAAAAATACTGGCCCTGAAAAACCCTGGGACGTGCCCAGGTGACAAAGGCAGTCACCCCACCGCCTGGGCAGGGAAAGTGTTCCCCCCTGGGCTGGGGCTGGGGCTCAGCGGTAGATCTCTTACCTAGCACGTGAGAGGCCCTGGGTTCGATCCTCAGCACCACATGTAAATAAATAAAATAAAGGTGCTGTGTCCAACTACAACTAAAAACCAAATATTAAAAAAAAAGAAAGTGTTCCCCCTGGCTTAGGGAAATATCTGCTTTCACAAGATCACAGGACAAGGAAGAGCTGGTAGCATGCGTTACTCATAATTTTCATCTGATCAGACATGCGTGACACAATGTAGTCTGGCCACTAACGAATATATAAGGTGGGACACTTCCTGCTTCAAGGGTAGGCAGAAAAGGATAGAGTGTCTTTAGAACAACATCAAAGTCACTTACTGCCTCGAATGAGTGATCAGGGTTGCAAATTCAGTTGAAATAGACATTTTCTCATAGGACCCAATGGTTTGAAGACAGCACCAGAGTCCAGGCTCACCTGCCAGACACCTAAGATATCTGCGGGTGTATTAGTCTGTTTTCTGTTGCTGTAACAAAATGCCTGAAACTTTCCACATTTATACAGAAGAGAGGTTTATTTAGCTCACAGTTTTGGAGGCTGAAAGTCCAAATGACAAAGCTCAGCCTCTTGTGTGGGCCTCCTCCCAGTTGACCAAAGAACCTCCCAGTGGTCTCCACCTCTTAAAGGTTTTATTACCTCCCAATTCCATCACCCTCTTTGAGTGAGACAAACAATATCTTCAAACCACAGCACCGAGGGATCAAGTGAAGTGAGAGTGGTCTGGAGTTGGTTAGGGCTCTAGTCCCTAACTCCAGAGGAGGATCATCACGAGAAATTGCTGGTGGTTGGGCCAACAGTGGGTTAAAAAGCTCACTTTTGTTTTTCCTTCCCAGAGTTTTTCCTTCCCTGAGTTGTACTGTCACCACTCTTGTGAAATTTGTCAATCCAGAATAAGCCATTGGCAAGAGTCAGGAGAAAATGAGAACGTGTGGTGGCCTCGAGGCTGAAGGCTCCTGCGCCTCTCCCCAGCAGCCTTCGGTCTGCATTGCCCCACCAGCTGGGGGAGCAGGAGAGCTAAGGCAGGGACGGACAGATGGCAGGCCTCCTCAGCGTCCTTGATCCTGGGCCATGGGTAGGAGAGTGACAAGGGTCGACTTCTGAGGAGTCCTTGCAGCTTGGGGGCTGTCCTGGCCTGAGAAAGCCTGTAAGGTGAGCTCCGTGTCTCAGTGACACCAAGAGAGCGAGGAGCCCCGCGGGACCGTCTGGAGGAGCCCCGAGCCCAGGCTCTGCGCATTACCTCTGGGGTGATCCCGTTACTAATGTCCTCTTGGTCCTTTCATCTCACCTGTAGATTCAGCAGGGCCTGGCCTCGAAAATGGGGCTGAGTTTGAATGGCTGATGTGGAGGCGAACGGGAAGTGGGAAAGAGAACCCCACTGGGCGCCTTGCTCCCTCCGCTCTGTTGCCCTGGTCAGTCGTGTTGGGGTGTCCCACCTGCGCCACCACTTGGCTTTGAGAGCTCCTGGTCCTACTCTCTTGGGGGAAGTTCCAGGCTTCCTCCTGCTCTCTCTCCCCGCTCCCCAGGTCTCCCCCATTCCCCGGCCTCCCCATACCTCCAGGCTTCTTTAACTGTGGTCCCCCAGCTGCCCTGGGAACCCAGACCTGGGGCTCCCTGGTCACCCGTGGAGACCCATCCCTTCCACAAGTTGTTCTGCAAAAGGAGGCGAATGAAACTGCTTTCACTGCCCGTCAGCGTCCAGGCACAAACACTCGTGGTGGCCTGCAGTGTGGCACCGCTGCTCTCAGGGGGGGTCTGCAGTCAAGCAAGACTGGCCCCGAGGGAGCACTGGGGAGGACGGAGAGGAACCAAGTGCGTCCTCCTTTCCCTCCCTCTCCTCAGCTTCTCTGCGGCTTTGGGGGAGAGGCCGGCCCTGCTTCTGCTTTCAGACAATCCACCAGTTATTCAGAAATGGCCACCTTCAAATGAAAAAGATGATGGTGCTTGACATTTATGCAGAGTTTCACAGTTTTAAGGACACTTTTTATCTACTTAACTGGATCACCTGGGGCCCAAGACAGAAATAAGGCAGGAGGAGTCACAAAACCTGGGTGCTCCAGTCACAAAATTCAAGTTAGGATTTCTGTCTGGTTGTGATCCAGGCTAAAGTCCATCTCTCTGTCACCAGATACTGGGTCTGACTCCTGGGCACCCTTTTCCTATCACAGCTGACTCCTCGTGCGCTGTTAGTCTGATGTGGTCATCCACATGTGCCCCGTGCTACTCCACCCGTGGCCATGTTACTGCCAAATTCCACTCTACCGTGGTGTTTTTGATTAATTCCACACCCAGGGTTATTTGCTCTTCCACTTCTCTCCTTTCTCCCTGTTTCCTCTCTTACTCCAATTCCCTTCCCTTCCTTTCCTCTCTCATCTTCTGACTCTCCACTAGATATTGTTTCTTGTCATTCAATGCTCATTCCCAATTGCATCTCTACTCTCCCTTGTACCTAGAAGCCTGGAAACTCTATTGCTCAGGCTCCTTTCTTCCAAGCAGATGTTCTCTAGGTATGGCAGGTATTAGGGGCTGCAGAAGATGTGAATGTTTATAGCAGATTCTAGATTCTACTCTTAGTCACAAATTCAGGGTCAAGAGGCAGCTGTGAAGCCAGAAGAAGTTTCTTTCTTTCTTTCTTTTTTTTTTTTTAAAGACAGACAGACAGAGAGAGAGAGAGAGAGAGAGAGAGAGAGAGAATTTTTTTAATATTTATTTTTTAGTTCTCGGCGGACACAACATCTTTGTTTGTATGTGGTGCTGAGGATCGAACCCGGGCCGCACGCATGCCAGGCGAGCACGCTACCGCTTGAGCCACATCCCCAGCCCCAGCAGAAGTTTCTTGGCCCCAGGTTGTTATTATTTTTTTTTGAAATTTTGTTTTTTAGTTGTAGATGGACACATACCTTTATTTTTATTTTTATGTGGTGCTGAGGATTGAACCCAGTGCCCCCCACCTGCGAGGCGAGCGCTCTACCACCGAGCTACAGCCCCAACTCAACCCCAGGTTATTGGTAGCAACTTCGTGATCCTGCTTGCAGCGTAACCTGAAAGCTAGAGGCGGCTCCTCTGAGTTGTCTTCCTTAAGCAACGCCAGCAGTTTTGCTCCACTTAATTCTGCTCTTCTTAAAATTAAACCTCTTTCTGCTTGAAATACCTACCGCAGTGGTTCTTCAGGAGTGGTCCTGGGTAGGCAGCCTCAGCATCACCTGAGAATCTGTTAGAAATGCCAACTCTTAGGCCCCACCCCAGACCTAGAGATGAAAAAAGAAGCCCTCCAGGTGATCCTGACACCCACTAAAGTTTGAGAGCCCCTGACCCAGTGAGATGTTGTCTTCCTAACGTGATTGATACGCACACACAGTCTCGAAGCCCTACTGCTTTTTAATAATAATAAAATTCTGTGGTTACTGTTGTTGAAAATTTAGAAAGATGCAAAATGCATGCATGAGATAAACAAAACCCCACAGATCCCACTACTGAGAGTTAACTGCCATTACTCTTTGATTTATTTCCTTCTAGTCATTTCTCTGTGCATATATAATTATGCATGCAGTGGCATAACTGTTCCATCATTTTGTTATCTGCCATTTTTTAATATGCCATTGTAATAGGAGCCTTTCTCTGTGCTGTTCAATGTGCTTGTTGAAAGCCTGCTTAGTGTTCCATGTTATGGAAGCTCCATAATGAAGTAGCCATTTTCCTATTGAGGAAGGTTTATGTTGTTTCTGGATTTTGCTATTATAGATGAGTGTTGCACTGCAATCCTTATGTGAAAACTCGGTCCATCCCTGATTGTTCCATTGGCATAGAGATAAGTAAGAATATGGACGAGAAAAGAGCTTTAGAAAGGGCAGGGCTGGGTCCCTCCCAAGGCAATGGCCCCTTGAGTGTGGGGTAGTCCAGAACTACCCCACAGGTAGTTATCCTCAGGGAACTTACCAGTGACATACAATAAATCCAAATGCTCTTGAAGCTTAAAGTCAAGTGCATTGGGATTCTAAATGGCTCCAAGATTCCATGTCCCCAGTTTTGTTTACTGAGAACTCCAGTTCACTGTATAACAGGTGCTTTGGCCATACTTGCCAAATGAATAAAAATGAAAAATGTAAGTAGATAGATAAAATATTCCTGAAAGTCCAACTATATATGTATCATGTTTTCTTCAATATCCCAAGATTCTAGGATTCCCTGTCGAGTCCCATGCCTGGAAATGGACTTGTTTCCCAACACGCATGGAACAAACAGGGGTGTTTGCCTCTTATTTCTCCTTTGACAGTCCATCAACAGATATTGAGCACATGCCTGGCATCAGCCTTGTGCAGGAACAAAGGCAAAGTCCTCCCTGCCTTCAAGGAGCTTCCAGTTTATTTGTTTATTGAAGTACGTATATAAACAAATCAACAGTCTACAAGGAAATTAAGAGTTTGGCTGATGCACAACCAGCAACCCACAAGGTGTGAGGGGTGCATGCTCCTTTGGTCCCTTCGGAGTTGCCAGTTACAGCAGTGGAGAGTCCATGGGAGAAGGTGACAGTCATATTTTAAAAGACATTTGCAAACCAATGGGCCAGGCTCAGCAAGCTTTCAATCTGGGCCCTACTGAGAGAGTGGCAGATCTGGGTAGAGCTGCAGGTTTTATACCTGAGAGGTTTCATGGTAAATCCTGGTTTGGTGGTGAGAAGTACTGGGGGTGGGACGTGGCATGACTTGGTTAGGAATGAAAACAATTTCTAAGGTTTATGTGATGGAAACCTGGTGTCCAGGGTAACAGCATTATGAAGTGGTGGGTCTTTAAGAGGTGGGGCCTGGTGGAAGGTGAGCACCACCCATGGAAAGGATGAACGCCCACTCATGGGAGTGGGTTGGGTCTCGTGGAACTGGATTAATTGTTGAGAGAATGGGTTAGTTTGAAGTGCGTTCTGCTTTCTTGCTTGCTCTTTTACTTCTGTTCTTTTCCACAATTGCTCCTTCAGCATATGCCCACTTACCCACCATATTTTGACTCAGTTAGGAGGCCCTTGCCAGATGTCAGCATCATGCTGTTTGGGCTTTCCAACCCTCAGAATTGTGAACTACACAAATATCTTTTCTTTACAAAATAATTGGCCTCACATGTTTTATTACAGTATCACAAAAAGACGAAGACATCAATATATAAGAAGGAATCAACATAATCAGAAGCAATATGCTCAATAATACTTTGATGCAAAGAGGTTCTTCTCCTATGCTAATTCTGGTCAGTTGGGAAAAGTTGTTTGGAGCAGCATCTGCAAAGAATTCCTTAATGAGAATTTCAGTTTCAGAAGGAAGCAGAAACAAAGAGGAAACAAAGTGAGTGATTATCCTTTTGACCCCCAAGGAATCTAAAGGTTGTGCATCTGCTGTGTCCTGTGCAGGACCAAATCCACAATGGGTTGCACACTTTCAATGAGTGCACAGGACTTAGGAAATGAAGACTTGCTAAATTATTAGACCAAAATATCCAGAGTACAGAATGAGTCTATCATGGGTGGTCAGCCTTCCTGGTTATGGAGGCAGCATGGATTAGAAAGAAGACTTGACTATCTGATGTTGTAATCTCCAGTGTCTAGGTTTTTAGGAATGCTTACAAACCACGTGACCTTGAGAAGGTCAATTTCTTTCCTAAGCATCAGTTTCTCCAATAAATAATCTGGAAGCTCCTTGAAGGCAGGGAGGACTTTGCCTTTGTTTCTGTACAAGGCTAATGCCAGACTGTAATCAATATCTGTTGATGGACTATCAAAGGAGAAATAAGAGGCAAACACCCCTGTTTGTTCCATGCATGTTGGGAAACAAGTCCATTTACAGGCATGGGACTTGATAGAGAATCCCAAGATCTTGGAATATTGGAGAAAATATGATACATATATAGTTGGGCTTTCAGGAATATTTTATCCATCTACTTCCATTTTTCATTTTTATTCAGTTGGCATTCATTTTTCCTTTTATTTTTAACCAGTTCAATAATCTTAGCTCTTCCTACTTTCCAAGAATTTTAAAATGACCAAATAAGATCATGCACCGGCAAGCAACTTCACTAAGTGCTGGACAAGAGCAAGCTACCACCATTAGTTTGCTGGTTACGGTGGAAGCTGCTCATTTCTTCTCCTCCCTTTCATTCTCTTCCTTACAGAGGAGACCATTTATGCACCCGCAAGAGCTGTTAAACTTCTAGGCCGCATGCTTCTCTTAGTGAAATGATTTAGAGCCATGTGTAAATAGCACATAAATTTATTATGACTTGGGTCCAAACTGGGGATGTGTCTATATATACACACACATGCAATCAGCTCTCAGCATCTAACAGTGAAAAATATCACAGCCTTGTAAAAAACAAAGCCACCTTCTCCCCAACTCCTGACAGCTAAAATGTCCTTAAAATAAATGGGAAAGTTTCAATCAACACACCTGTGCCATGGAGATTGTATAAATCAGACAAATCTTGAGCCTCTCAGGTAACGTCAGACCTGAGAATAATGCTCAGGCTCTTCCTGGTATTTTAAGCCTCACTGCTTCCTGCCCATGTCCCCAGCTGGTCGTCCAGGCACCAGGGTGTAGAACTTCTATTTATTCACTCCGAGGAAACAGACACACAAAAAGTTGACCCTGGGACCAAGTTAATCAAAAAGTTTTTAATAGAGTACTTGAAGGGCTCGAGGCAAGTGCTTGGAGCCATACACAGGTGGCACCAATCATTTTTTAGTCTTGTTAAAGAATACCGAGCGTGCTGCCACAGGGGATTATTTCCTGCCTAATTAATCTGCGCATGGCCACCCTGGCGTTTATTCACTTTGAGGCATGAATCCCATCTGTAAGTCCAGTTGTTAGAATTGGTGAGTGGAGACTTCCTTTTTTCTTTATTTATTAAAGGGGAGAAGAAGGAAGAGAGAGAGAGAGAGAGAGAGAGAGAGAGAGAGAGAGAGAGAGAGAGAGAGAGAGAGAGCCCTTATGGTTGTTATTTTAGGTTGAAGCAAACCAAATAATCCTGTAGATCTTCAGTGTTTGAAAGTAGACAACAGCTGATACCCGAAGGCCTGTTGACTCTGTATTTATGAAGGAAAAGTCACACACACACACACACACACACACACACACACACACACACTTTTTTATTTGTATTTTTTGCAGCAACATCTAATCATCAGGGCTTGTGGGTCGTGGAGCTGTTCCCTGAATGTGAAGTGAGATGCTTTGCGGCATTGATTGATTAGCCAATCCGGCAGGGCTGCACTGGTCCAAAGAGTGCCTTCATGAGAATTGGAAAAGTCCCACCTTGCTCAAGACAGCTGACTTCTATTTGCTGGAGAATTGTCATAGTACATAGAATATATTAGAATAAAACACTTGACTGCCGATGACCAGAAACTTGTCATGCTCAAAACTCAAATCTACCAATCTTAAAGGCCAAGCTTTAGGTGTGTCTTTAAATAACAGACTCTCTGAAGGATAAAGCTCTTAAAAAAATAAATTGTTCTTTTTAGTTATACATGACAGTAGAATGTATTGGAGTACAACTCTCTGTTCTTGTGGCTGTACAGATGTGGAGATCCACTGGTCGAGTATTCATCTATAAACATAGGAAAGTGATGTCCGACTCTTTCTACTATCTTCCTTGTTTGGGCTTCTCCCTAGCTGCATGGGCACATCAGGGTCCCTTCTCTCTGATGCTCAGAAGGACCTAGACTTGGTTTGATGCTCTGCTGTCTCTCTCAAAATTCTTAATCATTTTCTCTTTAAACTTGTCTTTTATTCATTTATTTTTATTTAATTTTTTTTCTTTTTTAAATTTGTTCTTTTTAGTTGTAAATGACAGTAGAATACATTTTGACATATTTATACAAACATAGAATATATCTATTCTAATTAGGGTTCCAGTCTTTGGGTTATACATGATGTGGAGATTCACTGTGGTGCGTTCATATAGGAACATAGAAATATTAGGTCCGATTCATTCCACTGTCGTTCCTATTCCTATTCCCCTTTGTCTAATCCACTGAACTTCTATTCTTCCCCACCTCCTTGTTGTGTGTTTACATCCAAATATCAGAGAGAACATTAGGCCTTTGGTTTTGGGGGACTGGCTTATTTCACTTAGTGTGATAGTCTCAAGTTCCATTCAGTTACCAGAAAATGTCATATGCATTCTTCTTCATGGCTGAGTGATATTCCATTGTGTATATATACCACATTTTCCTTATCCATTCATCTGTTGGAGGGCACCGAGTTTGGCTCTATAGTTAGCCCTTGTGAATTGAGCTGCTATGAACATTGATGTGAACTTGTCTTTCACAAAGTGAAGCAGTGCGAGCATACGAGCAGAGGAGCGATGCCCTAAAGGCAAGTCAGCCATTTCTTCCCGCCCCATTTGCACTCAGCATCAGTGTTACTTCCTTTTATTGACCAATCACTTAAATGAAAATGATGACACAGGAGGGGAAGGAAAGGAAGAGCAGTCCCGAGTTCCTCCTCCCTCAGTGCCTCCTGCTCATCAGCAAATTAAGGCAGAGTGTGGGTAGCACATGTGTCAAGAAGAGAAATAAAGACAGGTGAGCTGTTTTGTGCAGCATCTTCACTGTTCTGGAAAGAATGAGATGCGTACTGTGAAAGAGGTTAGAATCAGAATGGAGCTGCTTGTGTCAAGCCCTAACGACAACAAAACACAAATTAGCAAATAAACCCTGGGGGTCATAGAGGAGGGGAGCTCATGCACATTTGCTTCTTAACAAAAACCAACCCAAAGGACTGCAGAACCACAGCCTTGCAGGAAGACCCCTGCAACCTTACATGTGCGCACGCACACACACACACACACTCACACACACACACTCACACACAATCACACACACACACACACACACACACACACACACACACACTGCTGTAAGAACATTTGCCAAACAACTGCTGTTCAATCATGGACTGACGCCACCCTTGTTATGGATCCTGTAGCCGAGGATCATTGTTTCAGAATAACTTGGTCATTGTCCTCATTTGCCTTTAATGTCCCCCCTCCCCTTGCCTCAGCCTCTTGGAATGAACTCGGGTTTTCCCTGACCAGCAACTTTGGCATTGCAGTGCCCCCTGCTTATCCCAAATACCTACCATCATTAGAGAGTCTCCCTGTTATCTGAAGGTTGACAACATGCCCGCAGGAGCAGAGAAGAAGGGCCCATCACTGACCTAACCAACTCCATTTTGTTCCTCTCTCTCTCCATTTGTCTCTTTACATTTTTTTTTCCTTCTGAGTCACTTTTTTCCTGCGGTTGGATTCCAGGAAGCACAGGTGTGATGGATAAGCATCTTTAGGACAAGGGACTCAAACTAACCCCAAGCAATAGCCACCTCTTACACAACAGATCCCCCCATGATAAGATGCCCCCTGAGTGGGGCAATGATCCCACTGGTGGAGCCACGGCTGCCTCCCCAGACGGGAGCAGTCTTCTCACTGTGGCCCTGAGTTGTCTCCACAGAACCCCTTCCAGAGACAATGACCAACATGACCACGATGACCTGTTGCCAGTTATGTAAAACCCTCAGTCATGCGAGCCCCAATCCTTGCCTTGTTCTGTCATATCTCCATGTTTCTTCAGCCCCTTGAAGACACTTCTTTGGTCACTGTACCCCGTACCTGTTCTTCCTGCTGTGGCCACACTGATTAACCTTCCTTTCCTTGGCATATTGGGACAGGGGGCTAAGCTAGGACTATGGGGACCTCCCTAGGACTCCAGGAACAGATTGTGTGATGCCAGTGGGTTTTCATACCACTTCAATGCTCTTAAATTTGCATTTGAAAGTATCACTGCACAATACAAAGCAGAATGGTAAGATTCAGGCTAGTCATTTCACATTGAAATCTCCCTTCCTCTTTATATGTTAGCACTTTCTCTCTGCGTTAAGAACAAAGGGCCTTCGCATTTTCATTTTGCACTGGGCCCTGCAAATGATGCGCTGGCCTTGCTTATCCTGCCAACTCGTGGGTGGGGGATCCTTAAAGCTTCTTCCTTGCTTTCCCCACCCCTCCCCAAGCGGGGAGGTTGGCTGCGGGCGCCAAAGTGATACACGGCTCGGTGAACTTGACCTTCATTTTTTCTCACCACGCCACCTCTCTGTGTCTTCCCGGTCCTTGTTTGTGGCTTCTCTAAGGGCAAGGCTGGAAGAGCCATGTTAGCAGTCTCTTGACACTTCTGGGAAGGCGGCTGTGTCTGCTGACGTGGAGCAGGGTCGCTCTGAGCTGGGTGCTTTTAGAATCTGGGTGTGAGCGTTCAGAGTTGGCTTGTCTCCTCTGCTTCTCATTTAGCTGGGGCCTCTGGGACCCAGAGACGAGCAAGAAGCAACAAGAATCCAGGGGGTGGAGGAATGCAGTGCTTCCACACCAGAAGCTTCAGGAACACCTGCTGCCCAGGGCAAGGCTGTGGGCGAGGAGGCAGGAAAGCTGGGCAGACACTGGGAAGGAGGGAAGGCCCCTGGGAGGGAGCATCTCGAGCTGCAGAGACAGGAATCCCTGCAGCAGCCTCTTCAAGCTTTTACCTTACAAAACACAGGCTTCAGAATCCTTCCGGAGAATTATTCATTACCACCACACTTTTTAATTTTAGGCAATCTGCATATGTTTTATTCATTAAAAAGATAAAATATCTGTGTGCAGGGAGGCCCTGGAGGACACAGAGCCCGGGGTAGCTAATGGATTTCTTTATAATGCAGTTTAATGCAATAAGGCAACTAATGTGTTTATGCTTAGGAGGGTTTTTTCCTGGGATGGGGGATGAGGGCCTGAGAGGTTTAGACTTGGGGAAACTCAGAATGCACACCCATCCCCTGACCTAGGAGCTAGTGCCCTAAGGCTGGGCCATGAATCTGAGTGACCCATCACCAAGAGGCAGATGGTAGTGGGGCCTAGGCCACTGTCACGCCCAGGAGGGAGGCCCTGCAGACCACCAAGGAAGGGCTGAATTGTCCTCTGTGGAAAGGGTCCGTCTCCTGAGCAAGAGGAAGCCCAGCCCTGGTGGTTGGAAACTCACCGAAGTCCAATGCTAAGCCTTCTGGGAGGAGGGCTTCCCCCTTTTCTAGAATCTGAGATTCCTGCGGAGGCCCTGGAGGGGAGAGCCTGTCCTCGGAGGCGGGTGGCGCATGAGGAGCCTGCGACGCTGACACCCTTCTTACTGAGAATCTTGGGCAGTGGAGGAGAAGGACGGCCAAAGCAGCAGTCTGTCTGTGACATCAGGAAGCTTCTGGAAGCCCCTGGGTGTGGGGGTCAGGGAGAGATGGCGGGATCACAGATATTCCACAGGAAAGCAAAATTCACCCCCAGGATATTAGAAGCCCAATCACAGGGGTTGGCCAACACGGCGTCCCCGTGGCCACAGGCAGGGCCGGGTGGTGGAGGCTGAGAGAGGCCTCCTGGGCTCTGAGGGAGAAGGCTCCCCCTTTGACGGCCGCTTCTTTTATTTTTTTCTCTCTTTTCTCTGGTTTGATCTACTAGTACTTGTGTGTCCTGTTTCTCCTCCTCTCGTGCGTTTTCTACCCTTGGAGAGGCGCTGAAAGGAGACTCCTAGCAGGTGGCAAGAAGGTGGAGGATAAGAAAGAAGACCGGGCCGCAGGCAGTCAGGATGCCACGGTGTGAAGCCAGAGGTCAAAGCACTTTGAGGGCAGCGCTTCTGTTCCGCGGATCAGAGCTCTACGAGAATAATTTCCAACAACCCTTTTTCCCTCCAAAGCTTTCTGACTTAGTTGAGTAAACTCCTTTCATCCTCTGTAGCTTGTGTTGTTGCTTACCCTCCGCCTGGGTTTCTCCTTTCTGTTCTCTACTTTGTCTTTTTTTCTTGGAGTGCGGTGAGTTGTTGGGGCTGGAGAAACAGACTTGGGAATCAAGCTGCAGAAAGAAAGCACACACGATACCTAATGAAATCAGTCTATGGAGATGATCCGAGAAAGCAAGGATGATGATAATGATCGCTATTGATTAGAGTTCAATGTGTTTAAGGGCCTTCCATGTATTGTCTCATTTAATCTCTTAGCAACCCCATGAAACCTGCAATGGAGGTAGACCCCAGGAGGGATCTAGAAGTCCTGTGCACTGGGCGTGGTGGCACATGATTTGCCACCACGAGGTGGCACCTGTAATCCCAGCAGCTCAAGAGGCTGAGGCAGAAAGATCATGAGTTCAAAGCCAGCCTCAGCAAAAGCGAGACACTAAGCAGCTCAGTGGGACCCTGTCTCTAAATAAAATACAAAATAGGGCTGGGGATGTGACTCAGTGGTCAAGTTCCCCCTATACAAAAAAAAAAAAAAAAAAAAAAAAAGAAGTCACATGCCCAAATAGCAAAGGAAGAGGAGAAACCAAAGAGAAATTAGGGAAAAAAGATTGTGAGGCACGGGAAGATTATTGCATAAATATATATCACTTTCATTACTTCCCCCCTTTCTGTGCCTGTGATGGGCATGTTGATCAATCATGGCACCCAAATGGAACTGAAATCTGCTTCTCAATGCAACAACCCAGGCGGCCATTGCCAGTGGGTAGGGGTGAGCCCTTGATGTGAAGTCTATTTGCTGTCCCTAGTGTTGTTAGAGAACCAGGGAAGGTTCCTAAAGGGGAGGGGCCGTGAGATGCCAGGTGCTTCAGAGAGCCCTGAAGGTTTGTCCTCTGGGGTGTCTGTCAGGAGGGCTTTCTGTTGAGTGGTGGCGGAGGAGTCCATGATTCCAGGTGTCAGGAAGGTGATGGAAGGAGAGGCTGAGGGGCAGGTCACCTGTGTGCAGGGTTGGACAGAGATAGGTCCCAAAGCTGCTCAGAAAGGTAGCAGGGACCAGCAACAGGGAGGAACTGGGGGTATACAGCAGATGGAGGCCATAGAGAGAGAAGCAGAAAAAATTAGAGGCCTGAGTGGAAAATACTTTGAAAGTGCTTTACAAACATGCAGAAAGGAATGTAAAAATAGGCAATGGTTTGGCTCGCGTTGCTTTTACCTCATTCAATATAACAGGCAGATTAACAGTGGTTCCCAGATGTCATACGTATCAGGGGATGAATTCCCTTTGACAGACAGGACGAGGACCGCGTTGAGCAGCCGCGTTCCCTTCTGTGGCTGCGGGACGCGTGTTTCCCAGGCCTGGGTCTCATCTTCTCCGTTGTCATTTCTGTATTTTAAGAGCAGATCTGGCTGTGAGTCACTGGGAAGCGTGGGCCCACTTATGACTCCAGTTCCATCACTGTTCCACCCAGCTCGACCTTGAAGTCCACACAGATTCTCCTCTGCCTTGGCTCCTGCAGAGCTCGGCTTCAAGGGCTGCAGCCACCTCCTCACTCCCCTGCCGGTGAAGAACAAGTGACATCCCCTCTCCCAAGGCACTTTCTCATTAACACCATCCTTTATGTAACGTCTCTGCTAAATGCTCAGAGAACACAGTTCACCTAACATTCCCTAAGAACCTCGCCACAGCCGGACCTTATTTTCTCTCACAGTGACACCCACATCTGTTGACTGGCAGTTTCTTGGGCCATACTCTACCACTATGCTATACGATAGCTGGGGTGAGCCTCAGCATCCGTGAGTGAAGGACAGGAGAGGAGAGAAAGAATTGTAAGGTCCAATCAACCGTGCATGACATTTTCCTTGAGTCATATCTTCCTGGAGTTACCACAACATTTATTTTCTTGCCCAGGTTCCATGTTGAATAGAAATAGCTACAATTTAATGAGCAACTACTCTGTACCAAGTACCTTACAAAAGTGATTTCCAATAATCCTCAAAGTTTGGGAGAGTAGGTTATTGTGGTAGTCATACGGAAATGACCCCTCAGCTGTCAGCTCCTGTAGGTGTCCTCAGCTGCAGAGAGCTGGCTTGCTGAGGGCAAGAACCAGTGACTAAGTGAGGTGGGCACAGAGATGCCCAATGTGGAACATTCCACCCGGCGATGCTTAAGTTCCTGAGCTTTGGAGACTTGGAGCTTTATTTGATCTTCATCGAAGTTCAATTTCTTCCTGACCAATGTGGCATTGTCTCCCTCCCTTCATAGGTGTTGATCCTCAATAAACACCTTGTACCTTAAATTCCATCTCAGGGTGTGCTTCTAGTTCTGTGTCCTACTCCGTCAAAAGGAGAAGGACCTCCTAGGGTTATTAGGTAGATAACACAAGATTTTGCCTGTTCGAGAACTTTTCACAAGGCCTGGCATATGGAACGCACTCTGTAAATGCTGGCCCTTGTATTGTTGCCCAAAATCTCATTGCTAGGAAGTGTTGTATACAGGAAGCCAATCCACCTGCCAGCCCTAGCCTTGGCTTCCTAGTTGGTTTGGAACTCCTACTTTTTATTATACTCTTCTGTTTTATGGTTATTTGCCTATTGCTTTATCTCTGCCTTCTAGATACTAAAGTCTCAGAACAGGGATTTTCCATATTCACCCCCAACCTTGAAGGCCTTAATACAGAGGGCCAGGCTCCGGGGTTGCTCAGTGAATGGCTGTGTGACCAACGAAACCTCCAACTCTCTTACACTTCTGGAGACCCTGAAAAAAATTTATATTACTTAATATGCCCAGATTTTACTCAGTTTCTGGGATTTCCTGTCCTCTCTATAC
Organism: Callospermophilus lateralis; assembly: GCF_048772815.1. Taxonomy (NCBI): domain Eukaryota; kingdom Metazoa; phylum Chordata; class Mammalia; order Rodentia; family Sciuridae; genus Callospermophilus; species Callospermophilus lateralis. The sequence goes on along the minus strand of NC_135312.1, from coordinate 113,968,923 downwards.
CTATGTATAGGAATCTATAAGCTAATAAACCTACAGCAGATGAGAAAGAGACCATGTTGGCCCAGGTTGCAGGGTTTAGAGTTTCAAATGAGAGCTGGAATCACCCTGCACACAGCTCAGACTCCTCTATGACGTTGGATCCTGGGGGTGCCGGCCTGGGCCTGTTGCTGCCCTCAGCATGGACCCCTTGTTCTGCTGTGAGGGTAAGCAGGGAACTTCCCTGTTCTAGCAACTTCTACCTATATAAAGAGGCTTCCTGATGGGTTTCTCATTCACTTTCCTGAGCCAATTCTTGGATGTAAGACTGGGAGGATTTGTCCAAATTCTGAAAACTTGGATCATAGAGTTTCTGCAGAACAGACTCTAGCTGACTAATCTGAAAAACTCTGTCTTAATGGAAAGCCACACGCTCATGCAATGAAAAAGGTCAGCTTTGGAGAGCCAATCTCCTTTCTCCTCTTCCCAAGATTCTCCCCCGACACAAGAAGAGATGGGAATTCACTAAAATTCCCATCCAAATTTTGAGAAACACTATTTTTCCTTTCTTCATGTCAACTACTTTCCATTTATGAGGAAAAAAACTTAAACAGAACTGCTGAATGTCTTGCTCCTTCCCAGGAGAATTAAATATTGGGGCTGGGATGTAGCTGAGTGATAGAGCACTTGCCTAGCAGGTGCAAGGCCCTGGGTTCAATTCCCAGAACCCAGACAGAACAACAACAAAAATTCTTTAAAAAGGAACCCAAAGAGGGTAATAGTTAACCTAATGGCTTTAATGGTGGAATTTTAGACACAGTGACACTTTCCCACCCCAGCAGTTGCCTGCACTGTGTATTAAAGGAAGACCTGGCTTCCGGTTCAGCCGCCATGTTTTCCTTCAAAAATGTGAGATACTGGACATTGGGTAAGGGTATTATTTTGAGCTAAACTCTTTGGGCCAATGTTGATCACATAAAGGCATAAACTACAAAGAAATGGAGAAAATAATTTTTTTTCATGTGAAAATTAAAGTACAATGGAACTAATAAAATAGGACACAGTTTGAATGGCAAGAACCCTGGCTAGTTAAGGAGCTTCCTCAGAAAGTGGGAGGATAAGCCATAGATGTTGTGTGGGAATGGTTCCAAACTTTTCTTTTATAACTTAATTTTTTTCTCCTTAATTATAAAACAGTACATGTTTGTCACACAAATTTTGGTAAACAGGTAATTATAGAGATGAAAATTAAGAGCCATCTACAAAAGTTCTACTCCCTGGTGTCAGCCATTCTTTACATTTTTGAAATGTTCCCTAATGGCCTTTAGAAATTATACACCATATGTTATTTTTTTTTCCCCAGAAAAGCTTTGGCTAATGAAGTTGTCCATGTTAGTATGTAAATAATAGTAAGTAGCATACTGACCACCTTTTGATTTACAGGCCTGTTCTAACAATGTCACATGATTTATCCTCTGGACATGGGTAATATCTATGAGGACATGCTAATTTGTGTCTGTGGGTTTGTTGTACTTGGCATAATTGCCAAAATCTCTAATAATTCTGATAGTTCATATGATAATTTTCTACCTCAAAAAATAGTATTGGGCTAGGGGTATAGCTCAGTGGTAAAGTGCTTGCTAATGTGTGCAAGGCCCTGGGTTTAGTTCCCAGCTCTGAAGACATAAAACAAACCCAGAAAACCCACACCCACAAAACAGCCATATTACTTGTGACTAATGACAAGGTTATCTCTTCCTTTTAAATCCTTTTACCTCTGATTTCCCTTTTCTTGTCTTACGCTGTTCCATGACATTTCCCATAGAACAAAGTTAAATAGGACTCGAGACAAAGGACAGGTATCTTGTAAAGCTTCTAATGTTTTAAACAAGAGTCATTCATAATAAAAACTATTCACCTACTACAAATGGAATACTTTGCTAAACTGGACGAAGAACTTCTACCCAAGTCTATTGAGAACATCCTAATTTTGAAGTATATTGCCTAGGTTTAGGAAGATAAATTTATACTAATATGGATAATAAAAATACAAATTAGTATTAATTAGGATAAGCATCATTATTGGAGAAAGTATAGAGGCCAAAAGGTAAGGGATATGAGATTCATAGTGCACATGTACTAAAATGGACATCCTGCTAAATAAAAACTTTTCTGGAAAAAGTTAACATGTTTATATAATTTCTAAAGGCTGTTAGGAAACAGTCTAAAATGTCAAGAATGGTTAACTCAAGATACTGAAAGTTATATTTATATCAGAGAAGCAAGTTTTATTGCAAAAAAATATTTGTAGGAATAAAAATAACTATGAAATAACGATGGAAATAAAAATTCACTAGGAAGATAAGGCATATCAAAAGAAACTTGGTAATCTCTTTTAATGGGTGAATGTGATACTTACATTTATTTTGAATATTTTTTAGTTATAAGCATGCATTCATTTCTGTGGCTTTAGTGGTACTCGTGAATTTTTAGCTTATGTTTTTAAGAAATGGAATATTAAATCAACAGGTCGATATTCTTCAAAACAGTCCTTTGCCTTAAAGTGTTTTGATGATGCTGTCATCCAAGCCATTGCCTAATATTTTTATCTAATGACTGATACATTAGTCATTTTTTTCTGTAGAGGAGTTTTGTTTTTCTATAGTTTCTCCATTGGATGCTCATTTAGATTTACTCTCACATTTACCAATTTGTTTGCCCAATAATGCTGCATGTGTTCCACTTCTATTTTCCAAGTTCAACTTCTTTCTTTCCTTTTTGTTGTCTTTTTGGTACTTTTATTTTCAACTTATTAATTTTTTCTTAGCTTTTCTCTAAGTAACTCTCAGTAGCTCTTTTAGCAAGGGGCTGTGAGCGATAAACTCTTTGCCTTCTCTTTGTTTTGGTCTCTTGAGTGATGGTTTCTCAAGGTGCTTGGTTTCCTGTTGACCATTGTTTTTCCTGAATACTTTGATGATATCATTCCACTGTATTTGAACTGTTTTTCATATGAGCTATTCATCTATTTGTTGTTCCTTTTTATATACCTTCTTCACTATCCTCCACAGTCTTAAATTTTCTGAATTGTTTTTATGTCTTTATTATTCTGCATTGTATTCTATGTGACTTTCTCATTTATTTTTCTTTTGTAATCCTCTCTTTAGCTGATACTAATCTGTTTTATTGGGGTTTTACTGTAAACGACTATATTTCTCATACTGAAATATTTTTCTCTTCTGTTACAAACTCTTTGTAAGCATAATTTTAAATTGAAATGTACTTAACTTTATAAATATTCCTTCACTGAACATTTATTTTTGTTCACTTTTAAAACTAACTAGTAATAATGCTGGGATTGACATTGAGTATACATATTTTTCCATATATTGCGTTATTTAAATGTATTTATTTATTACTACCTGTTCCTTCAGATAAAAACCTATATACAATACAAAAAATTAATTGAGTTCAGAGGAAGGGAAGCTATTGATAGGAAAAGAATAATCAAGATACAGAGTTAGCACAGAAAAAATAATTCCATTTTTTTCTTTGAGGTAAGTCATAAACCTAAGATTCTTAGAGGCCTAAGGGAAAGAGGAAAACATGGTAAAAATATGTGTTTTACATTGTCCATAAAATAAAATGGAATGAGTTGCTTAGGAGAAGCACATTTTCCCCTCTAACGTTATGTTATTACTGATTGGGAAAAACCAAAAAACAAAGAACAATAATACTGACATGTAATCAGTAGCAGTGGCTCTAAGAAGAGTCAAAAACAGTGTATTGTCTCACATGCTCAACTCCTCAAAGTCCGGCTCTGTCTATGGTCACAATCAGAATATCTCCCATAGTCTTCATCTGGGGATTGTGAAACTTCTGAAATGATCTGCTAAGCTCGTGTGTGGTGTTTTAGGGGCATAGAGATTTGAAGCGATTGCTGAGGGTCCCTCCTCCTGATACCATTGGTTTTCTAAAACTCCACTCTAACCCCCCAAAGCAGACTCCCTTGGCAAGTGCTAGTGGCTCACAGGTGGGTGTGAGAAGGCTCGACCATCACATGGAGGAGCTATTCACTCCTCTTCTTCCAGACCTGAAGGGGAAGCCCAAAGCTCTGGTTGCCACTGGAAACCTACTGCCAACGGAATTAACAGAGGGCAATGTCAGCCGTCACTGCTGGAATCTGCTCTGCCCCTAGACTCTGGCCATTTCCATATATTTTATTCTAACTGAAGCTCTTTGGAGACATGTTTTGGATTCCTGCATCAGAAAGTATCCAATCTGGTTCAGAGAGACAGAACTCAACGAGGAACTATGACCTGAGAGACGTAGGAGTCATTTCACCACAGAGATGGGTTGCAGTCATATGAACATCACCACATCTGTTTTCCAAGCATTACGCTTGTTATTAGTATATTATGTGCATTAATTTATTTGATCTTCACAAGAAGTCAATGAGATTGGCATCAGCATTATCATCAATAACATCTCAGCTTTACAGAAGTAGAAACAGAATCATGAAGATGAAGTCAGTTGCCCAAGATCAGCCTGGTTCCAGAACCCGGGTGCTTTACCACTGTACTCTATGGTCTCTCAGTAAAGTGCAGGCACCAGCTACATGGATAACATTTCTTCCAATTTGGAGTTTTGTGAGCAAATTAGACAACACATAGGTCATGATTTTAATCCTTGGCAAAAATCTGGCAAGAATCACAATGACATAAATCAGCCATCATGCATTGCCCAGGGCTGTCAGATGACAAATGTTTAGTCACAGGAGCAGGAAGGATGGTACAATGGTTAAGAGCCGGAAAGATGTTCAGATGAACTGAGCTGAACCCTGGCCTTGCCACTTACTCTCATTATGATCTCATCTGTGGGAGCTTGATTTTCCTCAATGGTAGAGGGAAGAAAATGTAGCTTTCAAGGCTGTGTATGGACAAAATAAGACGATGTGCAGAGTAAGGTCTTCTAACTGAACGGCAACAAGTTAGAACGGGTCACCTCTGGACTCTGCCTGAGGTGGGGAGGCTTGGTGGTCTGAGTCTCTGTGTGGTAGTGGGTAAGGCAAGGTGTTTGATTTGGTGGGTGGAATGAAAATCAGGGGCTTTGTTTATATGGGGCACCTAGAACAGGAAAATTCATAGGGACAGAAAGTAGAGGGTTACCCAGGGGTAGGGGGAATGGGGTGTCCTAGTTTAATGGATCCAGAGTCTCCAGGATGATAAAAAGTTCTGGAAATAGATAACAGTGATGGTTACACAACACTCTGAAAGTACTTAATGCCACTGAAGTGTACAACTTTTAAAAAATTTAGATTGGTAAATTTTATGTTGCATATATATTACCACAATAAAACAATGAGGGGGAAAAAGACAGGGACTCGTGATAGTTATTGGTTTAGTGACAGTAGAGATGATGGTAACTGGTTAGGAATACCATGAACAGAAACTCTGGCATGAAAATTTAAAACCCATAAAAATAATGAGATTATATTTTTAGAGCACTTCTTATACATAATATCTATTTGATCATAATCATTAGTTGCATAATAAAAGAGTCAAAGGAATCATGAGATAGGAAGGATATCAAAAGGTCATTTTTTTTTCATCGCTTTGCCGTTTGGAAAAAGTGCATTTCCACCCCTGCTCAGGCTGGCTCTGTGGCAGAAGGGTTGTGACCCTCACATATCACCAAGGGGCACAAAATTCACATTGCCCAGGCCCCCGCCCTTAGATGGAGGTAAAGCTTTCTTCTGAGGACTTCCCCACAGTCCTTACTATGCATGCTGTTGACTCTCAGCCTTAAAACTAAAAAATGTCTAATAAAAAAAATACATGACCTCCTGTGACTAAAAGTAGAAAAGAAATCTAGCTCTAAACTTTTAAAAGAAAGTGCATCTTTATAATAACAATAAAACCCTCCCAATCAAGCCTTTAAGAGGCAGACTGCATCCCTATCTTTGCCTGGGGCCCATAACTATCCTTAGCTAATCTTTCTCTGACAGATAAAGAGCAGCTATATCCATTCTTATAGCTCAATTTTAAACTTTATTCAGAGAAGTGGGGAGAGGGAGCCCTGGATGAGAATAAGGAATGAGTATTTGAGGGTGGCGAGGGAAAGGGGAAGACGGGATCACTGATTTGCAGGAAAGAGGCTTCTGGAAAAAATAAACAAATCTAAGATCCACAGCCCCCTGAATTGTTCAGGACCTTAGACAAATCTCTGAGGCTGCAGGGTCACAGCTAGGTTAGTCCTCTACAGAATGCCATGTCGACTCAGGGCCAGCTTTACAGGAGGTGCAGCATTGAGGAAGGTTGTTCTAATGAGTGACCATCTGTCCCCTTCTCTTTAATGAGGAGAGAGTGAGAAAAGCTTTCAAATGCTGTAGCAAGCACAAAGGTGAGAAACAAGCAGAGAGTGTTTGTGAGAATTCTAGTCCCCACCAAAGGTCCCCGAGGCAAACTGTGAAATCTTGTGTGCAAGATATCTTTAAAAACAAGAAAGACATTTATCAGCTCCAGATGACTTCCCTTTAGCTCTGTGCTAGAGATAAATACTCTAAAGGGCCATTTGAGCTCTGGAATGCTGCGTCTTCATGAAATTGGCATTTATATCCAATCTGGACCTTGTTAGAAAGGCACTCTTGGGGGAGGCACCCCCTCAAGTTCCCGCTGGACCCCTTTCTCTCTGACCAGCCCTGGTCGCTGCAGAGACAGCCAAGTTCATACTATTTGGCCCTGTCTTCCTGGTTGTAGCTGGTGGGACCCCTGACCCAAGAAGAGCTAGTTAAATTCTCATTTCCAAGGATTTAGAATTAGGACTTGAGACTATATAGATTTGCATGGTTTGTTTGCTAGAAGTAACATAAACCCAGAAGCCATGGAGACACCATTCTTTGTCATTTGTGTGGAAAAGTGAAAAAAAAAAATAGTCTGTTTAGGGATAAAGAGGAAAGAATATTGGCTGTACTTGGCTTCTGTAAACTATGTGATCATCCTTCTGGAAACTTGTTTGTGTGTCTTAAACTAGCCAGAATTGGTTTCTACTATATGCAACATTTCAACTCAAATGTGGGGCACGAGACCTGTGTCTCTACAGAAGATTATTCAACAATGGTGTTATGGATCATCTCAAAGATAGCGGTCTCCTGAGTGTAGTTCCTATGTCAGGGATGCTCCAATGTCCCTTTTATAGGGTCACTTCCTCGGGTCCATTTAGATGTTTTGGAAAATCACCAAAAGATCCCAGACTAGCAGTTACGTTGATTATTGTTTTCTCAACTTCCCTCCCAATTATCTAATCCACCCCCAAATCTTTTGAGGCCTATTTCCAAAACCTGTCTTGAATCTTTTAACTTCTCTTTCTGAGCAGAGCTACTATCCAATTATCTTTTTTTTTTTTTTTTTTTTTGGTACCAAGGATTGAACTCAGGGGCATTCTGCCACTGAGCTACATCCCCAGCCCGGATTTGTATTTTATTTAGAGACAGGGTCTCACTGAGTTGCTTAGCGCCTCACTTTTGCTGGGGCTGGCTTTGAGTTCGCTATCCTCCTGCCTCAGCCCCCTGAGCTGCTGGAATTACAGGTGTGCACCACCTCGGCTGGCTTGGATTATTGCAAAGGCCTCCTACCTAGTCTCTGGTCTCCCTGCACTTACTATTTGCTTTCTCTCCCTTTCCAATACTTTATCCACATGGCAGCTAAATTGATCTCTTTGACGTGTACAACCGATAATGCCATTTTCCTGATTGAACCATGGTGTGTTAGGATGCAGGCTAAGCTGAGATAGCAAAGAAACTCCAAATGCATGGCTCAAGCGAAGGGAGGCATGTGCTTCAGAGCACATGGGTAGCCAAGCTGCAGTCATGCAAGGACCCAGATTCCTTCTATCCCCGTGCTCACCCTATCGTAAGTGTTGCCCTACACTCTCCCAGAGTCAAAGCTGGCTCTCTAGCCGTGTCCACACTCTAGCCTCAGGGATGGGGAACAGAAAAAAAGGACAACACAGGCCAAATTACTTTAAGAGCAGGGCCCAGAACTTGCACATGTCATCTCCTGTCACATCTAATTGACAAGAGCTTCACCACAGGGCCACACACACACACAGAGAAGACTGGAGAAGGTGTCCTCTATGGGGTGGGCATTTGCTGGCTACACCTCAAGAGGTTCTTGGACTCAAGACAGAAGAGAATGGACATAGAGGATGACCAGGAGTCTCTTTGGCACCCTCGAATGGCTCCTGATGTAACTGAACGGAATCTGAACTTTTCACCGTGGCCTCCAAGGTGATTTGTCATTTCTCTCCCTCTGCTCCCTGGGGACTTCTTTCTTTGCCTGGAACATGCCAAGCATATTCTTGCCCTGGGGTATTTGCACTTGCTCATCTTTCTGCCTAGAAAGCTTTGAAGTCAGGTCTCAGCTCAAATGTAACATCTATGAGAAGCCCCCCTGCTCACTGGGTCTGCCCTGTCTAGGGCCCGTGACCGGTCTGTCCCCAGGCTTGTCCCATCATGGATCTGTTTTGTCGACTTTGTATCACTTTTACCTCTCTGAATTTGTCCTATGTGTTTGTTTGTGTGTTGGTTTATTTGCTAATTTCTTACGGCTCTTCCTCCCACGCCCACCCTTGAATTTGAGCTTTGCGGGTGCAGAGACCTTGTCTTGTCTCTTTATCACAGGGAAGAGTCACTGTCTCATGATGAAGGTCACATGTTGGCTGAGTGAAGGGTGATCAGCTAAGGATGTGGCACCAGCACTCCTAACAGAAACTCTTCTCTTAAAATTTGGGAATACTTCACCAGCCCTGCCCTCTGCCCTCTGCAGTTGTCCCATTCAGTAGCAGATGGCCTCCTGGGATGGGTGCTGCTTTCTTACTCTGGGGCCAGGCGTGTGTCATTTGTCCTGTGATCTCATCATCTCTTGGGCTGAATCTGTCTGTTTTCCATTCCTGACATGTTTAGAAAGCCTGCCTGCTATTTACATCCCTGGAGACATGGGAACAAGTGAATTACCCCAAATAAGGGAATAGGACGTTATAACTTACCTAATTATGTGCAGAATAATTTTCGAACTGTCTTCAATTAATGCACCTTCCAAACACCACCCTCTTCTAACTCCACGCAAATCTCCCCAACCTCGACCCCCATGAGCTTGGAGGAAGGTGAAGATATCATATTTATAACAAGCAAGTCTGAGCATTAGAATTCCCAGAGTTACCCAGGAGGAGAACCCAGCCTAATAATAATAATCCTAAATGTTATTTATATGTCATTTCTCTGCCAAAGACATCTAGGTAGCTCCCAAAAGGACCATGCAGGGAAAATTCAACTGTCAGCATGTGCCAAAAGTCTTAATAAGTAAGGTTCGGGGGTTTTTAATTAAAAAGGGCTCATTCAGTGGCCTTTCCCCAATCAGAATAAAGTCTGCTTCTGGAATGTGCGCTGCCGCAGCCGGCCTGGGGAAGATGGTCCTGTCATCGTTAGGCCCATTTATCTGAGGAAGGCAGATTCCTATGCCAATCCTGAGACATCTCTGTGCCCCAAGTGGAATTCTACCATCAACGCCGACTCCGCTAGAACATTGTCATTCCCTGTGGAGGAGGGGTTGCCCAGGCCCTGAGTGTGATGGTGGAAGCTGTCTGTGGGATGTTACTTTGCAATAGTGCTTAATGCAGTATTAAGCAAAGAAGATTTCTCTGGATCATGAGTAAGTGTGGCTGTCAGTGTAACTGTCACTGTTGAGTTAAATAAAAATTGGAACTTCAGAAAGAGCATTTTAAAAACCCGGTAATCATTTTTACCCATTACTTTACAAATACCTTTCTACTTACTGATTCCTATGGGAATAAAAAATGGCATAAGGAAAAAAAAAAAAAAGCCCTTTTTTTAAAGCAAGCAGGAGAGTGAGTGTACCGGATGCCCAAGAGAGACAGTCAGGTTTCTAGCTCCATCTCAGATTTGCAGCCTCACGTTGCAGGGGACCTAGGTCTCACTGGCAAGACAGCAGGTACTTTTCAGCCAGTCCCTGATGGAAAGTCAATCCCTGAGCCAGAAGGAGAAGCTTCTGTGTACCTGCCAGTCCTAGTAGATGAGACCACTGGCGGTTGAAGATTCTGCATGTTAAGCTGTTGACCTGATGACCTACAAAGATCCAGGGAGTCTGTTTCTGCTCAGAGAAAACAGGTCTGATTGGCAATAGCAGCTAATGAATTCCTACTTGGAGGCAAACATTGACTTCATCTTTGAACTCTAAGGAGCCTGGGGAAAGCTCAGGCTACTCAGAGCTGGTTGAGGAATTTTACTTGAGTGTCGAGGATTTAGGCAAGAGATGGTCAGCGGGAGGGCAAGGGGTCAGCATCCTGCAGACAGAGGACATCACAGGTGGTGGGGTCAGCAACCTGCCCCGCCAGCAGGTCAATGCCCAAGTCAACTGCTAACCCCATTTCAAGAAATGTCTAGCATTGAAGGTTCATGTGACTTTATAGGGACCCTTGATGTTAGGGTCAGAGGGGCTTGTGACCATCTAGCCTTCTTTTAGGGAGGAAGAGGTTGAGGATCAGGGAGTGCCCAAGGTCACTGTGCTCATTCCCAGCTCAGCTCCAACGTTCCTGGTCAGAAATGTCAAGGGCTGGCTTTGCAGATGCAACAGATAAATCCAGCCCATTTTGTAGTGAAAATGCTCTGAGAGGCAGGAGCAGCTGCAGCTGCCCCTGAAGCATGGTAAGAATGCAGCCAGCACAGGTGCTGTGGAATGCAAGGGTGCTCGGGGCTGGGGGCGCATGCTCAGCTCCCACTGGGAGCATCTGCCCCAGGGCAGAGGTCTTCCCATGGCTTGGCGTGGACTCCTAAGCCTCCGAGGGAAGCCAATGGCCTCACAAGGAGGGAAAGAAATGCCCACTGGAGTTTGCAGGCTCATTGATGAAGAGGGGGCTCCCCCAACTCCAGCAGTTGAGAAATAAGAGCAGGGAAATAAAGAGGTGGGTGTGAGGACAGAGAATCCACCTGTTCCACAATAAGGGACAAAGTCCAGAGCTTACACAGCCTTTGTCACTTTGTAGGTGTGTCATCTTGCATTCTGAGGGTTTATATTGTGCGTGTGTATTACTGATGAATGTGTTCATCCAGCGTGCGATTTCCCGCTGTCCAAGGCAACGAACACAGCTCCAACCTGGAGGATCTTAGGGTCCAAAGGAGGAAGCCAAACCCCTGGGGCAACACCATGTGAAAAAGTGCCCTAGAAAGAGATTTGAGACGTTGTGGAATGACAGTGGAAAGGAGGCACTGAGATCCCACTGCAGGAATTAGGGACCACTTTGAAGAAAAAAAAAAAAAAAAAAAAGAATGTATGTCTGAGTCTTCTTTTGGGATTAAAGAATGGAGTTTTTGTGTTCTAAGTCAGGAGCCAGTTGGCAAACTTTTTCTCCAAAGGGCCACCCAGTAACTATTTCAAGCTTTGCAAGGGCGTACAGGCACTTGCTGCCTCTGCTGTGGCAAGGGAAAACCCGCTGTAGGAGACACATAACTGAATGGGTGTGGCCAGTTCCAATAAAACTTTATTTATAAAAAGCAGGCATCCAATCAGACTGATCCACAAGCCATAATTTGTCAACAATTATTCTATCCCCTTTCAGAGACCCAAACCCACTTAATGCTCTCAGCAATCTGTAGTAGGTGCCAATGAGTGAGGTCTTAGGCAATTTTCTCAGAGTGACCAATGAGCTGGGGACTTAGGCAGAAGTTGAACTCAGGCCATCTGCCTCCACCATCAAAGCCCCAACCACTCATGTGCTACTCACCTCTAAGATCAGCTTGCAGATCACCCTCTAACTTTTCTCCTTTCCTCCCTCCCTCTCTGTGTCCCCTTGGTCACCTGGTTCCTCCTGGGTTATTTGTCCTGACCCTTTGATTTTTGAATAGCCACAAATTGAATTTTTTGAATATTCAGAAGAGAGCAAAGCATCAAAAAGAGGCAACGCAGAATCCCTGTGCTCCGTTTCCATTGGTTTGTAATCCCATCGGGAAGGCGAGATGTTCCACAAAAGGAATAAGAACGTTTTGGGGGAGGGAGGCAGGTAGACACCCTTCCCTCTGAGGCTCCTTCAATGTGGAGGGAGTCCTCAGTGCAATCACCCTGCCCTCTTGTCTGGGAAGAAGCAAGTCTGGCTCAGAGGCCTTGTATAGGACACAAATGAATATTCCAAATGTCCAGGGCATTCGTTGAATCATAGAAATTTAGAAGAAAATGCAGTGATGATGGAGTCTGCTTCTGTAGCAGCAAATCCCAAACTTGGGCAGCCCCAGAATTGCGTGGGGAGTTGAGAGAAGTACAGATGTCCAGTCACCACCCTTGGAGATTCTGATCCAGTAGTTCTGGGGCCCCAGTGGTGGTGGTGATGGGTCAGGGACAGTATTTTAACCATCTCCCTAGGCGATTAGGCAGTGAGGTTTGGTACACCTTCTCAGACAAATTGATGTCAACATTTTCACAATTTGGAGCATACTGCCTCTCAAAATAGCCAGTCCTGATAATGCACTAGAATATGGCGCTGGATAAGCCCCATTGCCTGGATCTGGCTGAAGCCCTTTTAAAGTTTGGAGGGGCTTTGAGCAACACGCAAGGAAATAGCACTGGGCTACACCAACTGGTAGAGATGCGCTATCTTGCCCAATGTACCCCTCAGGTTTTAACCTCACATCAGAGAACTCCAAGCCATGTCCACATCTTCACATTTGCATTCATCTGATGACTCCAGCCTCACATTGAGACTTGACCCCCAAGGTTCTTGACCAAATATTAGCTCCTCTGTCATTTCTGACATGGCGTGACTGTATCTGTCTTCATTTCCTTTCTCTCCTGTCTTCTCTTTATGGAGGTGTGAGTGGTGTACAATGAACTGCACATGAGTAAATTATAAAATTTGATGAGTTCTGACAAACGTATGCCACATGAAGCCATCGCCCTAATCAAGGTAATGAACATGTTCACCACTCCCAAAAGTTTCTCTGTGAGCCCTGTAATCTCACTCTTTACCTCTCATCTCCCCGCAACCCATGGCTGCTCGACAGTGTTTTGACCAGGAGCAACCACCCCAGGCTGGTTACTCTCCTGATCCTTATCCCACTACTCAGAGTTCAAGGGATCCAGCCTCAATATTCTCCTCCTCCTCCTCCTTGGTTTAGCTCTTCAATGAGGGATTGCTAAGCCCTACCTCTTCCCTCTAGATGGTAACTGGATGCACCAAACTCAATTTATACACTATAATTCTTCAGTTAGTACTTCCTTTTATTTATTTTTTAACCAGGGATTGAACTCAGGGGCACTTAACCACTGAGCCACATCCTCAACCCCTAACCCCCGCCCCACCAACCCTTTTAAATTTTGATACAGTGTCTCACCAAGTTGCTTAGTGCTTTGCTTAGTTGCTGAGGCTGGCTTTGAACTCACAATTCTCCTGCCTCAGTCTCCTGAACTGCTGGGCAAAATGTAACTAGACATTCGCCCCAGCCCATACTTCATTTTTGATGGCTAATATAAAGTTACTAATAGCAACTATCACTTGTAAAGTAGCTAATCTGTACCAGGAATCAATTATGATACATAATTCAATTGTATGTCATTATGTATCATATGTAATATATAATTTTCTAATTGTCATACTAGCCATATAAGAAGGTCCTCTATTGTCCATGTCCCTAAGGGCATAGCAAGAATGATTTGCCAGAATCAAAATATACTATGTTTGTAGACTCTTCTGTCACAACAATTTGAACTCTTAGCCATAATAGTTTTTTTTTCCTTCAGAAATACACTATTTTTCTCATCAGAAATCCTCCTGGCACAGTAGACTATACCCAAGATAAAATAAAGCACTCTCTAGATTCAAAGTCCCTCATAGTATGCTATTATTCTGTATCGATCTTGTTTCCAGTAGACAAATAATTTTAGCTGTTTCATAGGCAGTCTGTATTTCAAATAAATATTGCTTCACTACTGTAAAAGCCTCTTGATATGGCTGATTTTCAAACTGATCAGAAAGATGCCTCTATTTATATTGGGCGAAGGACGGGGACGTAGGGAAAATTCCTCCTAATCCCACACGGGTGACGTGCACAGCCAATTCTCCCATTCGGAATTTACTCATATCAGACTTGAATCCGTGGAACATTTGATATGGTCTTAGCTTTTTCTTCTCATGAAAGCTGATTTTCTGGGTAAAAAGTAACTAAAACACTATAAACCTGCTAGGAATTTTAAAAAATAATAGCAAAGAGCTTATTAAAGTCATAATACACTTACTCCCAATGCAAAACAATACATTAAAGATTCTATCTGCATTGAAGATTTGGAAAGCATTAATAATGGTGACATATTTCTTTCAAGATGTGTGAGACTGGTTTATTCACTTTCATAGACCATAAGCTGTGGGCGACTCCAGCTACATATATGTCATAGTACAGACCCCTGCACCCAGCTCACCACTGGGACACAAAATGACTAACTTGTCCTTGTGTCCCCAGAATTCCCTATTAGGTCTCTGGACAGCCCAGGCTCCCATTTTCTAGGGCATTTTGTCCACAAGAGGAAAGGGGAAGAATTTACAGATTCCTACATTCCATGTGGAGTTAACTTCCTCACAATTCTGGGTTGTGCCTATGTGGATGCCAAGAATACCCTGTGACATCTGCTACCTGGCACAGGTAGGGAAGCCCTGAGGTGTGAGTGTGCTGGGAGGTGTTGCCGGGTTGTGCCCACATGACATTGGAGGGACCCCCTGCAGAGTCGGGTGCTCAGTGGCCATTGGAACAGAATATGTGGCTGAGAGCTCTAGAGACAGGATAAGCCAAAAGGACCAGAGGTGCTGTATGTGAGGGGCCTGACACAGAAAGAGTGGCCAGGGGAGGAGGCCAGCAAGGAGATGATTTTTAAATAAAGGCCCGAGGTTGTGTGATTACGGGGGATAAGCATTTCAGGAAGAAAGAATAACAAGTGCCAAAGAGATGAGGCGAGAGCAACTTGGCATGTTCAAGGGACGGGGTGACTGGGAGGCCAGGGCAGTTTCAGAGATGTGAAGAGGAAGGAGAGGGAGAGGAGGAGGTTAGAGGGGTAGCTGGCGGTCAGCTCAGGCAGGGCTGCAAGATGCCGGATGATGCTGGGTTTGCCTCCAAGTATGATGGACAGCTGTTGGGCAAGGAAGCTGAGGTCAGAGGTAGAGCTGACCTGACCAACATTTTAAAGGGATCACTCTGGATTCCCGAGTGAAGAATGGACCGCAGAGGCCAGGGGAGAAGATTGACCGTAAGGAGGCTCCTGGGGCATCCGAGTAAGAGGTGCTGGTGACTCGGTTCGCCACCTCCCACGAATGCTATGGGCTGGGGACCAATTCTTTAACATGAGGGCCATCAGGGGACACTTCAGATCCAAACTATTGCATATATATATATATATATATATATATATATATATATATATAAATATATATATATGTATGTATTTTAAAATAGGACCTCTACTAATCCTGCAAGTTATATGCGTCTTTGGGGTTTTTCTAAGTCTCATAGTGATTCCCTATTCTTGGGCAATTTTCTAATTTTATTTTTCCATATTTTTGTCATTCTTCATATTTCTGTTTTCAGGAGATCCTCCCACAGTTTGAAACTTCTAGCTAAAATGTAAAGTTGCCCACACCACATGCCTTCCTGTCCTTCCTGTGCAGGTATCTCGTTCTGGCAAGTAACAGTTACCAGCTGTGATGAAAATATGGAGCCAATGCTTTCGGGCTGACACAGAAGATGGTCTTCCTGCAGGACAGATGGCGCCTCCAGCACTCCTCAGATCGGCCATCGAAGCTCACGTTGCCTTGGATGGCTGCCTGAGGTCAAGGGTCCAATCAACTTGCAAGTGGGCCCCGGGCCAGCGTGACAGATGGGCGGGAATGGCTATGGCCCGCAGGCCACATAGGGCCTAAGGAGAGCCTGTGCCCAGGGAGCGGTGGCATGCTTTACTCTCTCCCCAAAGGGCCCCTGGGACTAATTTTGGTGTACCACAGGCGGGAGGCGTGTAAAGAGTGACTTCTGCATGTCCCCTGTTGAATGCCCTAAGACGAGGAGTCGAGTGCGAGAACTCAGAATCCCAGCCTTTATCTGAATTGACCAACACAACTCCTGGGGGGCAGAAAGCTGGGACTTGGGCAATCTGATACCATCCTCCTTTCTGGAAAATTGAGAGGGTAGAGTGGGTACTCTGAGCTCACGAGGCGCTCCCTGATCTGGACGCGGGAATGAAGGCCCAGCCTGCTGGCTCTGGGGGCAGAATGGGGAGTGTCAGACAGCCCAGGTGCACAGGAATGTGTCTTCAAGACTTTCTCTTTTCTTCTTTTTTTAAAAATTTATTCTAATTAGTTATACATGACAGTAAAACGCATTTTGACACATGATACATAAATGGAGCATAGCGTCTCACTCTTCTGGTTGTACATGATGTAGAGTTACAGACCATGTAATCACACATGCACATAGGGTTAGAATGTCCGATTCATTCTACTGTCATTCCTACCTCCAGGACCCCTCCCCTCCCTTCTCTCCCCTGTGTCTAGTACAAAATACCTTTATTCTCCTGCCTTATTGTGAATTAGCATTAGCATGCTTAACACCAAACAAAACAACAACAACAAAAAAACCCCAAATCAATAAATAGGGTAAGGAACTGAACAGACACTTCACAGAAGAATAATTATGATTGGTCAACAAATATATGAAAAATGTTCAACATCTCTAGCAACTAGAGAAATGCAAATGAAAACTACATTAAGATTCCATCTTACTCATGTCAGAATGTCAATTATCAAGAATACAAGCAACAATAAATGTTAGTGAGGATGTGGGGGAAAAGGTGCACTCATAACTGCTGGTGGAACTACAAATTGGTGCAACCACTCTGGAAAGCAGTATGGATATTCCTCAGAAAACTGGGAATAAAACCACCATTTGACCCATGTATCCCACTCCTCAAAGGACTTAAAGTGAGAATACTACAGTGACGCAGCCACATCAATGTTTATAGCAGCTCAATTCACAATAGCTAAACTATGGAACCAACTTAGGTACACTTCAACAGATAAAGAAAATGTGGTACATATACACAATGGAATATTACTCAGTATTAAAGAACAATTAAATTATGGCATTTGCCAGTAAATGAATGAAATTGGAGAATATTATGCTAAGAAAAGTAAGCCAATCCCAAAGAAACAAAGGCTGAATGCTTTCTCTTTCTCTTTTCTTTCTTTTTTTCTTGGAGTGCTGAGGATTGATCCCAGGACCTTGTGTATGTGAGGCAAGCACTCTACCAACTGAGCTGTATCCCTCTCTTCCTCTTTTATGGCATTCTCCTCCTCTCTCTCTCTTTCTGTGGTAGAGCGTCTATTGTACAACTGAAGTTGTCTCTGTGGCAATTGACTGGCCCTGGGTCCTGCCAGCCAAGTGCCACAGTGTCCTTGTGTTATTCAGCTTTCTGTTGCCATAACAAATACCTGAGAAAAATAAATTTAAAAAGATAAAAGGTTTATTTTGACTCATAGTTTTGGGGGTTTTAGTCCAATGTCAGTTGCCCCATTGCTTTGGCACATGGTGACCAGAACATGTGGTAGAGGAGGCTGCTCACCTCGTGGCATCCAGGAGTCTAGAAAGAGACAGGAAAGGGCTGGGGTCTCACAGACCCCTTCAAGAACATGCCCTTAATGATCTATCCACCTTGAATAAGGCCCCACTTCTTAAAAATTCCACCACCTCCCAATAGTTCCACAGGCTGGAAACCAAATCTTTGGGGGACACTTATCCAAACCATTGTACCTTGCACAGGGCCTGGGCTGAGACATTGGGTGCAGATATAAATATATATTTGTTTGACAAGCACTGTGCTTATCTGTCCAGAAAGTTGGAAATGCAGGACTTCCAACGTGTGCATTCTGGTACACCCGGGTGAATTTCTAGGGGAAATTAGAAGAAAACTTCAGGGTTTTGTAGCTGGAGAAGGAAGGAAGAGGGACCCGGTGTGGACAGACAAGCCAGAGAAGGCTCTCTGATGGGAAAGGAAAGGCACCGTGACATAACCTGCTCCTTGTTCCGGGGATTGAGGGTGAGATAGGAGCTGTCTCCCCAAAGCTCATGAGAGAGACAGTTGAAGAATGATCAGAGGTGAATTGATCCGATTATGAGAGTTGTAACCTGATCACTGGATTAATCCACTGATATGGATTCACTGGGTGGTAATGGTAGGCGGGTAGGGATGACTGGAGGAAGTGGGCCCACGGGCATGGGCCGTTAGAGCTTTTAGTTAGCGAGTGGAGCTCTCTCTCTGCTTCCTGCCGTGTCCTGAGCGGCCTCCCTCTGTCGTGTCCTTTGGTCACGATGCTCTACCTCATCTCAGGCCCAGAGCAATGGAGTCGGCCGACCACAGACTGAGGCCTCTGAAACCGTGAGCCAAAATAAACTTTTCCTTCTCTGTCCTTGTTGGGCCTTTTGGTCACAGTGACAAAAAGCTGCGTAAATACCAGGTGGCATAAAAGGAGGGCAGTTAGAAGAGCAGAGTGAACCGGTAGCCAAGCGTCTCAGACTCCCTATTTTGGGCGCTGTGCCGGAGTGTGCAAGGCGTGACTTCTTCCCACCCGAGGATGTGTCTTTCCATGGTGGCCCTATTTGTTAGGACAATCAAAGAACAATGACAGAAAACCTGGGAAGTAAGCAGTTCCTAGCACCACAGGCATCTTCTGGCTGAGGGTCCTGTTGACACATGGGTGTGGAAGGCACTCAGGCCACGTTGGACACTGGCCCGTGCCTTGTCTCTTTAGAACTTGCTCAACAGACCTTTATAAGGCTTACTCTCAGCCCTCCCGACGTCAGCTGGTTCAGTTCTCATGGCAACCGGGTGATGGAGGAGCCACCATCATCCGTGTTGTACAGCGTGAGGTTAAGGGACCTTCCCAGGGTCACGTCATGGCAGGTCTCACGGCCATGAACCAGGCTCTGCCGCTTCCTGTCACTGAGGAGGCTTTGTTCCCCACTCTGTTGCTGTAGCTGGTCAGCAGTGCCCAGGTCCAGGCCCTTCTCCCACCGCAGGGGGAAGGGCCAAGGATCAGGCTGGAGTGACCTTTGCCCCTCCTAGCAAGCCACTCAGCGCCTGCCCGCTGGCTTCTCCGTGAATGCATTTTGCAGCCACAACTCCTGGCCCCACCGGCCAGGCCGTTACCTCCTCGTGGCACAAATTGTAGAGTAAACAGCTCTGGTTTTCATTTTGCATCCCAGCTGCTGCCCAGACTGTTGGCCACACTCCTGGGGCTGGTACCCTGGCCCCTCCTGGCTGCCGATTGTGGCAGGAAGCAGCTCGGGGAAACAGGCTGTCAGCTAGGTGTGACCCACCTCTGGACTCTGCTTGCTCTGGCCACCCGGAGCCACCCACGGCAAAAAGTGGCTCTCTGGAAAGCACCTCCTCCCCCAGACTGCTCTCCTCTGCCCCTGGGACGTTGCCTAGCAACCCTCCTCTTCCCTCTGCCCCAGGTTCAGTGCACCCCCTCCCCCTCCCCTCCGCGCCATCAACCCCTGCTTCTCTCCGCTCCTCAGGCCACTCAAACTCCCACTGCACAGCAGCTTCGCCTGACCCAGAAGCAGCCCCTCACTTCCTTGCCTCTGACAGTTTGGTGGGATCCTTCATGCCATCCTTTTAATGTCAGCCTCAAAACTGAACTCCCCAAGGAGGAGGCAGAACCAAAAATAAAACCAAACAGAAACAAATTCCAAAAAAAGCAAATGACTGAATTTTCATAAGGTATTTTTCCAAGCTCTGAATAACATGATAAGATGGTTCCAGTATATAATATAAGATATGGAAGCGATGTCGTTACTTATTCTGTTGCCTGCTTCAGAGCCTGGAAGAGAGCAGAGCTCCTGTCTGAGTCTCAAAGGCCGTCCAGCAAGTGGGAGTGGTGGGAATGTTTGCCGCCATCTTGGCTCAAGGACAGCAGGCCATACATGGCCAGCCCCACCTGCTCCACACACAGAGGCAGGTTCTCTGGGAAATAGAGGGAGAGTCCCCTTTCTCGGTGCTGGACCGAGACATCTACTTGGCCCCAATCTTGAGTTTTCACCAGCGGATGTAGCTCTCTTGGCTCTGACTTTAGGTCGTACATCAGCCGCTAGACAGAAATTCGGGGTACCACCATGCCCAGTTGTCAGGAGGAGGGGGAATGCAGAAGAGGAGCTCGGGGGGTGGACCTGGGGCTTTAATTCACCAGGGACACAGCCCTGACCCTCTGCTTTCTGCAGCACATAGTGAACATCCCCCCCAGCCCTGAAGTGGGGAGTTGAATGCAAACACTGGGGTCTTCCTCACTGATGCCTGGTATTTACAGGGATCTTCAGATTCGGGAGCCCCAGAGTTCTCCAGCCCTCTCTGTCTTTAGGCAGGATCTTGACATCTGATCAGAGCAGAGAGAGGCACAGGGAACTTCCAGGACAGCACAGCCTGGTGTACCTTGGGAATTTTGAACCCTTTCAGGAGAGTTATGGACTGTTGTTTAGGTCGCATACCACACAGCCTCCTGGACCTTTTAAAACTCTGTTATTCAGTGAGAGGGGGAGACTTTTATGCCTCCACTTCACTGTATTGTTTTTCTGTCCTTGAAATCTGTTCAATGGGCTGAGGACGTAGCTCAGATCACGAGCTTTGCATGTGAGGTCCTGGGTTCAATCCCCAGTACCGGAAAAAAAAAAAAAAAAATCTGTTCTGTCTGAGCAAACAGCCATTTGTATAACAACATCTAACATTTGCATCATATTAGAATTTAAAGTAAATTTTAAAATGTTCTAGTCCATTCTATTTTTTTTTAACTGAGGTTTTCTAGTAAATGAGATGCGAAACACAGACAGAAGCAGGGGTGCAATCAGATCCAAGCCCAGCCGCACCTTTCCCAGCTAGAGACAGACCCCCTTGTTCTCCTCCCAGGGGTGCACCGCACCGTCCTGTGTCTACATCTAGATCTGACAGCAGAAGTTAGGAGCCGACAAGTGGGAGAAGCCGAGTCCCTCGGCCAAAGAGACACGCACAATTTAATAAGCGTCTCTGTGTACCCTCCTCCTTCCCATGGGGTCTCACGGGACTAGTTAGGTCTCCGTTATCTCTTAGGCTCAGAAGGCCAGGCTCTGTTCAAATTGCTGCCATGAGCCACGCCATCAGGGTTGGAGGGCACAGATATAGGAGCAGAGTGACTTCGCACACAAATTTGTCACGTCCAGAATTAATTCTTCACTACAGTTTTGCAATTCAAGCAGAATTTCAAGGCGTAAGGTCTGGGCTTTGGGAGGAACTTTGCTAATGGTACAAACCTGGGGGAGAAATGTTCTATCCCCCTGGGGAGAGGGAGGTATGGTATTCGTTGGACGTTGTTATTATCATGTGGATGATAATAACTACTATCGACCAAGCGCTTGCTCGATGCCACTCACTGCAGTATTTTTTTTTTTTTCACTCAGTTCTGTCAACAATCCTGTGAAATAGGGACAATTACTTTCCCCACAACACAGATGAGAAAACCGAGGTTCACAGAGGTACAATGATTCCTGGTGGCTGGTGGGCACCCAGATGCCAGACCCCAAAAGCTTCTTCCAAGTGACTTCAGGCTAACATCAATGATTCATTCCTCTCAGAAGCAATTCCTTTCCAAATGCAAAAGCAAAATAAATAAATAAATAAATAATACAACCAAATAAAAACCAAGAAACCCTGTTAATTGCTGATGTACGCAGCAGCTGCTGGGAATGACAGCTCCCAGACCTCTCGAGCTCTCTGGTTACTCTGTTAGTTTTTCATAAGATCTTTCTCTGCTCCCGCGCTCTGTCTGATACACTGCCTTGGAGAATGAATAGCTGAGTCATTTCTAGGGTCTCCAGGAAACCCGTTCCCCTCCATTTCTCTTCCCAGTGTATGGGGCAGAGGAGAACAATGCGATCTCCAGATCAGGAGAGAACACGTGGGATGGTGCTGTTCCTCATCCGCAGGGCTGCTGCTCCCAGGTCTGGCACGAGGGAGGGAGGTCAATAACCTCAGAACCACCCCATTTGGGGAAGAAGTCAAATGAGCTACCTGGTCTTGGAGCTCAGAGATCTCAAAGGAATGGAGACAGGGAAGAACAAAAGTCAGCCTTCTTCTAGGTTCCAGGTCCCCAAAGTATTGACCAATCACATTAACATTTGGATCAGACCCCATAAGACAAGTTGCTACTCTTCTGTAGGATGGCTCCACACGGTTGTGCAGGTTGAACGCCGAACAACCTAAGGAGCACCATCATGAACATTGAAGATGTGGGTGTTTATAGAGTAAATTTCTGGCAGAGAGCCTCAGAGGGTCTTGATGAAGGAGTGCCTCCTTCTAACTTGTAGAACAGGGCCATATGGGCTAGAAGGGACTTTGCTAGTACTCCTGGTGAAGAAGGCAGATGGCTTCAGTGGCAGGAAAACCCTGACGTGGGGAGAGCAGTAGCCAGTATGTCTATATGGAGAGGGGAAAGAGCACCTGGGTATGGAGCTCGGTTAGCTATTCACCGTGGTCAGCCTGCACATGTCCCTTAGCCTCTGTGACTCACTTCCTATTTATGTCATGGGAATCATTATTCCCATGCAGAAGCAGTGCTACCAGTGTGTTGTTCAGGCTAAGAACGTGTGCGTGCGTGTGTGTGCCTTTGTGGGCCCACGTGCAGCCTGGTCTACCTTAGCCGCTTGAGAGATTGTGCTGTCATAGTATTGTTAGAAAGCAGAGGAGTCTATTGAGTTAAACCAGGGTTCTTGGCAACAGGCCCCGCAGTTCTGCCTGTGCTCCTCCCAATCAGGAAAACGACGCCAAGTGATGAAATTGGTCAAGAAATTCAATGGACCATCAAGGTTATCTATGATCAATACCAGACCCTTCGATGCCAACCGAAAGGCTTGAGGGTGCTCATGGCTTGCTATGATGAAATTCTGCTGTGCTTCTGGAGGACGCTGGGGCGCCCAGAGACAAACACTCTTTTTGCAGTTTTTTCCCTCTGTGGCCAGAACTGGGCTGGGGGCTGGGAGCAGAGTGATGGCGGAAGTGTAGTCACCTTAACCAAGGGGTCAGAAAGGGCAATGCCTGGCCCTGCACCGTGAGACCCTGCACCTTCCTCCTGGAACTGTTCTGAGAGGGGGACCGGGTGGGGGAGCAGTTCTCCTCCCAGTTCCCTCCATCTGTGACTTCTTGGTCATCTGCAGCTGGCCAACCCAGGACAGAGGGCCGAGGAGAAGTACTGAGACAGGGAGCAGCTCACACCTCTGCATCCGCTCTGGAGAGGACCGAGCTGCATGGCCAACCACACTGCGAGAGAGCCTGGGGGACACGGTTCAGCTTTGTGCCCGAGGAGGGGCAGGACCCAATGACTGGACAGTGAGTGGTGATCTCATGAGACAATCCCAAGTGACAGGATCATGCCACGAGACGACCAAGAGGTTCTGAATATGGGAAAAGAAAGCTGGAAGGCACTGTGGGGCTGTCTTCTCAGACCGGCCCAGCCACCATCCAGGGGTCAACCCAGGTTCTGCTGAACATGCTTCAACTCTGTCTTCTGTGGGGACAGAGAGGAGGTGCTGATGTTGAGGGAGCTCTGTGGGAAATGGGCACCATAAGGACCAGTGTGTGGGACTCAGGGCCTTTGCTGACCTAGCTCTCAAGCTCACACAGAGACCTGTTGGATCACCTGGATCTGGGTTCTGATCCCTACAGCTTGCTACTCGTGGAGGGGAGAATTCTGAGATAGCCTCTGTTTTAGTCAGAGTTTTGGGTGCTATGGCTGGAAAGATCTGAAGAGAACAATTGTAGAGGAGGAAAAGTTTATTTAGTGCTGCAGTCTGGCTGGGCACAATTCAGGAGCCACTTGTCAAAAGAAACGAACTTTATTTTTAGAACCACACACACCAAACGAAACCGCTCCTCAGGAAAAACCCTCAGAGCCCAACTGCCACCACCGGCTTCCCACAAGCCACTCCCCCCCAACCCCAGCCTCTCCATCTCCCACAATCCTCCTGCTCTTGAGGCCGATTGGCTGGGTCGCATGGGCGGAGCCAAAAAAGTCCCCCAATGAGCAGCTCCGTGGCCTGAAAGGGCAGGAAAACAGCCCAATGAGCATCACCGCAGAGGAGCCAATCAGCTAGATGTTGCTGGGGCCGCTGTGAGCCAATCATCAGCTGGCAGTCTGAAAGTTTGCTGGGGCCCCTTCGGCTGTGGCTCTCAACAATTTAGGAACTCAGGGTTTCAGAGGTCTCAATCCGCAGAAGGCCAGCTCCATTCCTTGGGCTCAAGGTGAGGCAGGACATCATGACGGAAGAGTGTGGCGGGGGGAAGCAGCTCACATGGTGATCAGAAGGCAGAGAGAGGCTCCACTGGCCAGATACAAGATATATACCCAGAGCCAGGCCCCCATTCCCCGCTCCTCCAGCCACACCCCACCACTTCAGTTACCAGTCCGTTCATCCCACCAGAGGTCAATTCACTGATTGGGTCCAGGCTCTCACAGCCCAGTCATTTCTCCTCGGAACCTTGCACTGTCTCACACGTGAGCTTTGGGGGGACACCTCACATCCAAACTGTAAGAGCCCCCAAGATTCTCATTCCCTGGTGTGCACACTCTGTGTCGCCTCTCCCCTCGAGAGAGTGTGGGATCTGTGAATATGATGGGACAGTGGCTCCCTTGATTCGTTCACATTAAAGGGCAAAGATGCTGCATTATTATTTGCATCCTAAACGTCCCCCAAAGGTCCATATGCCAAAGTCTTGGTCACCAGCCTGTGGTGCTCTTGGGAGCGGCTGGAAACTTGAGGAGGAGGGACCTAGTGAAGGGAAGTTAGGCCCTGGGGGCATGCCCTTGAAGGGGACTGGGGACCCTGGCTCCTTCCTTCTTGGCCGCCATGAGTGTCTTTGCTCTACACCTGCTGTCCGCCATGATGCTCTGCTTCCCCACAGGCTCAAAAGGACCAGGCCAGGCAACCAGAGGCTGACACCACTGGAATAGCCCAAATGAACCTTTGTCCCTTTCAAGGTGACTTATCTCAGGAGTTTGTCACAGCAATGGACATGTGACTGATTCATGCCAGGATAGTCACTGCTGTTAACCTACCTTAGAGAAGACTCCATCATTGCCAGCTGGAGAGAGATTCTCGGACGAAGACCTCCAGGAGCCGAGACTGACCGCGGTAACGGCCAGGAAGAAAACAGCAAGAAACTTGACTCAAGTTCCAAAAGAATTTGGAGGAGAACCCTTAGCCTCACACGAGATTCCAGCCCCTGCTGAGATCTTGATTTCAGAGCAGGGAATTAGCCAACTTGTGCCTGGACTCCTGACCCACGGACACTTTGATGTAATGAATTGGAGTTGTTCAAGTTGCAGAGTTTACGGTCATTTCCTACACAGCCATCAAAAGCTATGAGAGGGTAGTTAGCTAAATCATTTAGTTTTTCTGAGACTCCAGTTTTCTTAATTTCTGTTAATTCCTAAAATGGTCTTCTAGATTTATTGAGATAATGTATCTAGAAGAGTTTTATAAATTATCAAGTCATTAACACTGGTGAAAAGGATGTGTTAATAATAGGCAGTAACGATAAATTGGCCTTGAAGGGAAAAACAAGGCACTAGGCATTTGTTTTAAAAGTGTATATTTAATTAGTGCTTATTTTTAGAAATCTTCCTGGTCTTCTTTGCTATTTAATCATCCATTTTTTTCCCTACTTAGCACTCAGAGTCAGCAAGGCCCTCTGGCATGAGATTCTGTGTAATTCTGGGGAATGTCTCTGAGATGGATTGGATGGTGGTCATTCCTAAGAGGTAGCTGCAGGAAGGTTCTGGACATACTTTACCTCTAGTCTTCTCAAGTTCCAAATCCTCTGGTGGAGTTGCCTTCACAGTGATAATAAGAGCTCACCTCATGACTTTGAGACAGGACAAAACCAAGACAAACCATTAACGCCATTGGGTACAAATATTGATACACAGTAGTTTGGAGAATTTGGAGGAAGAAATAGGAAGAGCATATTCTCACTGGTTAGTCACTAGGATGTCTTTTTCTTTTTTAAATTAAAAGAAATAAAAATCCCCATCATTGCAATTGAAGAATTTGCAATCTTCATTAAGAATTCAAAATGGCCGCCAAACCTTGGAAATCTTTATAAAACTAACCACCAATTGGAACGTATGTGTGAGCTAAGTCCATGTCCCCTGAGATTATACAAAGTAAAGAGCTATTGTTAATGAAACATCAAATTTGCATATGGATTTTTGGCATTCTAATTACTTTAATACATTCTATACACCTATTAGAATAGCTGAAATTTAAAGGACTACCCATATCAAGTGGCGGAGAGGATGTAGAGAAATTGCAACTCCTCCACACTACTTTGGAAAACAGTCTGGCAGTTTCTTAAAAAGCTAAGCATATGCCTACCATATGATCCAGCTGGTCTCTCATTTACTCCTGGGCATTTACTCAGTGAAATTAAAAAAGAGGTTCACACAAAAGCCTATACCAGATGTTCAAAGCAGCTTTAGTTGTATTAGCCCCAAACTGAAAATGATCCAAATGTCCATCAACAGCTGAATGGGTAAAAACCCTGTGGTATATCTATTTAGTGGAATATGACTCAGGGATAAAAAGGATTGGCTTATTGATACAAACTACAACATGGATGGCTTTTTAAATCATTATGTTGAGCAGAAACTTCCTGTTAGAAAATCACATACGAAGTGATTTTGCTCATACAAAATGCAAAGGAATCTATAGTGACAGAAAGCAGGTTATCATTGTGTAGGGAACAGGGGCTGAAAATGGTGGAGAAAACTTGGGGATAATGCTTGTGTTCATTACCTCGACCATGGTGATGGCTGTACAGGTCTGTCTAGCTGTCATCACTGTATGTGGAATATGTGTAACTTATTTTATTTCAGTTATACCTAACAAAGTGTTAAGAAAAGTCATTTTCACAACATCATCCAAGTTTCATTCTCACAATAAAACTCTGAAGCTGTTAAGGAAAATATTAATTTCATCTTTCAGATGGGAGAACTATAGGCCCTAAGGGAAAATACATCCCAAGGTCTGAAGTGAGGACTCAGGTCTCTGTTCCAGGAAAGCGCTGGCTGCCTGGAGCTGCCTCTGTGGCTGCTCAGTACCAGATCACCCCAGCTGAGTCCGCGGCCCCTGGGGTGCTGGCCTCTCTATGGCTTTGGCTCTCCAAGTGTTTTCTGCTGACTTCTGGGGATCCCCGAGATCTCTCAGCGAATCTGTCAAGGTCAAAACTAGTTTCATTATATTGCAAAGATGATGTTTTCCTTTTCCAATGCCTTGACATCGGTCCTGGTGGTGCCAGGTCATCAGTGTAGGATTGTTCCCTTAGCATCCATGGCGGGAGTGGTCAGCAAGCCTTACAGGTGGTCATTATAGTCACTGCCAGGAAGCCACAGTAGAACAAACCAACATGAAAACACAATAAGGCCAGAGGACTCCCATTTTAGAGTGTTTTTGATGATGCAATAAAATGATTGATTTTATTAATTCTCAAATCTCGGGGATATGTCTTTTCGATATTTTGTATGGAAAAAAGGGATGCATGCCTACGGGCCCTATGTTGTACACCAAGCCAGGATGATTGCCTCGAGAAAAAACACTTGTGAGGCCGAATTGTATACCAAGCAAGCATCTTCTGTCCAATGGATCATCATTTTTAATTTGAAAGAATTGCTAATTATGGCTGTTTAATTTCCGTAATTGGAAGACATTTTCCCAGAAATGAGCTAGGTGAGACCTTTCCTTCAAGGACAACTGAAAGGGGTTGCTGCCAATAATAACACTGGTGTTTTCAAGCAAAAATTAAAACTTTGGAAAACTTGTTGGCAGTTTTTCCATACTTCATAACTTGTAATGATACTAAGAAATATAATTTCTTATTGTGTATTGAAATGTATTAACATGTGATTGATCTGCCTAAGTGGGCCAATATTTCCCAATGACCAGTGTTGTGATATGATGTTATAAAATCATGCATTGGTAAAGGAGTCATTTGAAGTAGATCATTGCGGTTGATCTATAGAACAGTTCATAGATATATTTTCATATTTCACTTTGCAACTAACCCTTAAGAAACTATTTTGCTGCATTTTGGTATAGTGTCAAAGAAGAATATCCACAATAAATTGAAAATACACCATTAAAATACATCATTAAAACACAACATCTTCCTCTTCTTGGTATAGTAGGGAAATCTGGATTTTCTCCATAGACTTCAACAACAACAACAAAAAACACAACAGATATGATAATCCACCTGTCTTCTGTTGATCTAGACATTAAAGAGATGTGTAAAATGTGAGCTAATGGTACTCTTTTCACACCTTTCTTTTTGTATTGGAAAATATAATGATTTTCATTGAAATATGTTATTTGTGTTAATCTGAAATGGATTTGTCATTGTCAAGTGAATTGATTAATAAATAATGGTTAACAAAAATAAATTACCCAATCAATAAGTGGGCTAAGGAACTGAACAGACACTTAACAGAAGAATAATTATGATCGGTCAAAAAATATATGAAAAAAAATGTTCGACATCATTTAGAAAAATGCCAATTAAGACCACACTGAGATTTCATCTCACTCTAGTCAGAATGGCAATTATCAAGAATATGATGTATTCAGACGTGAATTGGGTATCAAAATACTTTATATACAGAGATATGAAAAATTGTGGTATATATATATGTAATAAGAATTGTAATGCATTCCACTGTCATTTATTTATTTATTTAAAAAATCAATTAAAAAAAAGAATACAAGCAACAATAAATGTTGGCGAGGATGTGGGGGAAGCAGTACACTCATACTTTGCTGGTGGAACTAGAAATTGGTGCAACCACTGTGGAAAAACAGTATGAAGATTCCTAAGAAAACTTCAAATGGAACTACCATTTGATCCAGGTATCCCACTCCTACATTAATATCCAAAGGAATTAAAATCAGCACACTACAGTCATGTAGCCACATCAATGTTTGTAGCAGCTCAATTCTCAATAGCTAAGCTATGGAACTAACCTAGGTGCCCTTCAATAGATGAATGGATAAAGAAAATGTGGTGTATATACACAAAGTAATATTACCCAGCCTTAATGAAGAATTGAAATTATGGCATTTGCTGGTAAGTGGATGGAACTAGAGACTATCATGCTAAGTGGAATAAGCCAATACCCCAAAACCAAAGGCTGAATATTCTCTGATAGATATGCGGACACAAGCAGAGGATTAGAGGTTCACTATATTGAACAGGATGGAGTAGGGGGAAGGGAGAAGGGATAGGAATGGGAATGACAGTAGAATGAATCAGACATCGCTTCCCATGTTCATATATGAATACACGGTCAGTGAAACTCCACATCATGTACAACCCCAAGAATGGGAAGTTATACTTCAAGTATGTATGGTATGTCAAAATATATTCCACTGCCATGTACATAGGATACAAATAAAAAGAACAAATAAAAAAATTTTAAAAGAACAATGATTAAGTCCCGTTGGTTTTAATTTCTAACGTGGTAGACGTTACTAGGCATAACCCACATAACCCAAGCTCTTCAGGCTCTGTGGTGGGCTCAATGATGGCTCACCAATGCTGTCTGCATCCGAATACCTGGGGTCCATGAATGTCACTCCAGATAGCAAAAGGGACTTTATAGATATGATTATGCTAAGGATCTCGAGATGGGAGATTATCTGTAAGGAGCCATGTCATCACACAGGTCTTTGTAAGAGGGAGGCAGGCAGAGTCGGTGTGAGGCCAGAAGCAGAGGCTGGAGTGGGTGAAGGAGGAAGAAGCCAAGCCGTGCAGGGCCCTTCAGGAGCGGAAGATTGCCAGGAAGGCCTCTCTCCTCAGAGCCCGGGAAGGGCCAGCCCTGTCCGCACCTTAGCTTTAGCCCAGGGAGAATGATTTTGGACTTCTGGCCTCCAGAACCATTAGGTGGTCCTCTCACATTATTCCATACCACGGAGTGGGTGGTGATTTTTCCAGTAGAAATAGGAAACTAATGAAGCGTTCTCAATAATTTTTAAGACTGTAAAATTGAAACCAGAAAGTCTAAGAATCACTCTTCCATGGCCACCTGACCAGGGCTTTGATGGAATCAGACACTGGGCAGAGCGGAGGGACCCCAGTGCTAGCCCAGGTCCCAGAGAGATCATGGTGGAAGACTCCATGTCCTCTGGAGCCCCAGGGCACCCCTAGGTAACCCCAGAGCTCCTTCAAGACCTGGCACATAGGAAGGGCTCCACAAACAAGTGTTAAATAAAGGAACGAATATATCAACCGTCCTCTTACTCTTTGTCACTTAAACAGGCCATTTAGGAGGATAATATGACTTATGGGGCTCCTACTGAGTGCCAGACCCTTTCAGATCCTTAACTCTTAGTACCTTCACTCCATGCAAGGCTGCAAGGGTGGTCCAGAGTGGCCAAGGGACTTGCCCGAGTCACACAGCCAGGAAGTGGCAGAGCCAGATATTAAATCTGTCATCCAGGTCCTAGTGCCATGTTTCCTCCATGGGGACCTCTGGGAAGTGCATGAGTTTACCCAACACCTCATGGGTACTGAGGTACAGGTGGGTGGTATTTATGTAGTGCATCCCTCATTTATATCTGGGTAGAAAATAAGGATGAACCTAATCCTACCGAGAGACCAGGCGGGCATGGGCAGATAGGAAGAGGGACTGATGGCCACCAAGATCACCCCCGACTTGCAAGTCCCCAGGCAGCACATCTTCTCTGTTGGCAAAAAAAATCTCAAAGACGATTTATCCCCAGAGCAACTTGTATTTATCTGGATGAGTTTATTCCCCTGAGATTTTAAATGAAAGGAATAACGTTGATCGTGAGGGAACAATGGACCCGTTGCTTGTACCTCTGTGGCGAGCACTATCTAATGCAATTTCCCAGAAATTGTTATCATTACCACTTGTCTCTTGATGTGGCGCGGCACTCGGAGTGGAGTGTTACCATGGTACCTCTGATCTTTAGCGATTTTTCTTTTTGTTCTGTTTTACTTGGTAAATATATATGTATATATTTTTTTTAACTTCGCTCTTAAGTTGCAATGACATGGAAGAGGACTGACCGATCCCCGAGTGACCTTTAGCGGTCTCTCCACTGTTGGGTGGCTAATAAGTTAATCAAGCTTCCTGTTAATTAACTTTAATAATTAGCTCTGATATGGTCCTACCAAATGGTTATTACCTTGGCTATGGACGGTTAGCTCAGGCTGTCAATCAGAACGCGGGCCCACGTTGCCAAGGGGCAGGCTGACCCTGTTGGGCAAGAAATAGAGGACTTTGCCGGCTTCTTTTGTCTTTGGGAGAACAGGTTGTCTCCAGCCTCAACGTCCAAACTGCTGGTCCTCTTAAGGTCTCTCTAATTTAATGAGGCAATGGCGGAGTGAGTCATCTTGGCTTAATTTAAATCTGATTCCAAAAGACAGATCTGAGTTTAAAAAAAAAAAAAAGTTGACAGATGATTTCAGAGATTTTTTTTCTTCTTTTAAAGGAACATTTCCTCTTTTAGAAAGTCTGACTCACGCAGAAGCCACTGATGACAAATCAGTGCCTATTCTCAGGTGGCCTTTCGAGTAACGTATCGCCCTTCCCCACGGTGGCTCGCTTTGTCCGTGCCTGGAGACCAGCGCTGCCCTGCGAGGACACAGGCAGAAGAAGCCCATGAATAATGAACGGGGGCCCGAAGGCAGCACGGAGCTCTCCCTGGTCACCACGCTCCGCTAATAACTTTTTGAACTGCTGGATGTCAGGCTGCACGTGTGGTGGAGAAGATGCTTGTCAGCTCATTTGGCTTCTAATTCTCCCAACATCCTGACGGCTCTGAGGATTTTTCCATAGCCAAATTGTCTTGCCTGTTAACATTTGCTTTGCATTTAGGGGACTTCATTTTATGTGTTGAGCAAGATGGCCTTGGTCATGTTAGCGCTCTGTTGGGATCTCAGTGGACCTCTTGGAACCGGCAGATGACGCTGCCTCAGGGTGTCAGCGTGGGTGCAGGGGAGCCAGACATGCTTCCCAGCTCCCTCGGAGGACTTGGGGAGGTTCTGTTCAGGGCTTCAGAAAGAAGAAGAAGAAAAAAAAAAACTGAAATGCTGATATTTTTAGTTCCCACACACTCCTTGACTATGAATAGGAATATGATTGAAATTTCCACCAGTCTTCAAAGCAGACTTACCTTTAAGCAACTGGCAAGGGTTTGAAAACTCATTCTAGATAGAATAACATTTGCATGAACAGAGGCAGCCTTCAAAAAGAAAGAAAGAAGGAAAGAAACAAAAGCCCCTGGGCTCTCAGCAGAGTTGAGTTAAGGTCTCCCTCCCTGCCCCATCTGCGCGGGCACAGACAGCGGTGCCCTGAGACAGGTGCATGCTGCAAGGTGGACAGGTTGCCAGCGGGGGGTCCTGTGGCCCACAAGCCTCAGGGGCACGTCACACTCTCAGGGTAATTAGGGCACTGGCAAAACCAGCTCGGTATTCAAGGAAATGACCTACAGGGCACGCTGGGGCAGATTCAAATATTTTCTTGTCAACCTACAGGCACCTGGGACTGCAGGGAGCCAGGTTGGAGAGGGGGGTAGAGGAAGGTGGGGGAAAGGGAGATGAGAAAAGCAGAAACTCAGGACTAAAACAGAGGCCAGGAGCAGGGACACGCTCACGCACACCTGAGCAGGGGAGGCGTCTGTTCAAAGCTCCTTTGGCTTTTCGATGTGTGTCCTCGTGCCTAGGATAGTGGAGTACCCATGGTGGCAAGCCAAACCAGGGTGCACCCTGCAAGCTTCCACGACCCCATCCCCTCTGCTGCCTGCAAAGTCTGCTAGGCGCACGTCATTTCCAACACCATCTTTTTGGGCCACGGATACTCAATAGCATCAATGTCAGATACATCAGTTTTCTTTTTCAGGTCACAGGAGAGACATCATCATACTGCATCTATTAAATGAAGAATCCGGAACCCATGAAAAGGTTCCCAAGACCACACAGAGCCCAACACAACACCGAGCAGGCGTCTGGAGTGTTTGCGCTCTTAGCCTCTTCGATTTCCTTGCTTCTATAACCTTCCAGACTTCTTGGATAAAATTTCAAACTTAGATCAACTCTGCTGTCAGTATGACTTGTTCCCGTACCCGGTTGGCAGTAAACGGCACCCCGTGCTGGGTGGAGCCACGGGAGACCGTAGCCCTTGTTGGTGCTTTGCATTCCCTTTCCTGAGCCGTGGGGTCCCTGCCTTCCTCTTGGGTCCCATTTCACTCTCTTGCAGGAAGCCAGGTCAGAGGTCTGCAGGATTTCCCAAGACTTGTTCCTAAATCTCTCTTCTATCCACATCCTTCTCCCGGTCTCTACAACTGCAGGCTGGGTTTGGTACTTAGCCCTTTTTGCCAGAGTCGTCCACTTGCTACCCTCCCTCCCTGTTACTAGGATCCCTTCCCAGGGTCAGGCATCTCCACCTGCCCTTTCTCAGACTTGGAGGTCAGTCAGGACGAATGCAAATACATCAAAATCCCCCCCCTCCGAGGCTCACATTTGGAAGTAGAAATGGGCCAAGGTCAGATAAACATGAAACAAGATGGCCCCGGGGAAGACATTGAATAGCACCGGGCTCCTGGGGAAGCCCTGGGAAGCCACATGACTGAGCCTTGTGGGGGTCAGGGAAATGTCCTTTGCTGGATCACAAGGTGGAAATGGTATGGGGGCTGCGACCCAAGGTGAGGGAGTCACAGATGTGAAGTTACATGTTATTGAAGAAACACAATTAATCTCTTTAGGCATCTGGATTTCTTAATAAAGAAAGAAAGAAAGAAAAAAAAAAAAAAGCTCCGAGCTGCCTGCTCTATTCTATGATATACTCTCTGTCTTGCTCATATTTTAGGCTAGTTAATTCCCACATGACAAGAATGTTATACACCTCACAGAGCTGGTTACTTAGCTGGTGTGTATTGGAGTATTTTATGGCAATTTTGCAAGTGCAAAGTGACTTTAAGAAGAAGAAAAACCTGGCCACCTTGTGAGTCCCCCTGGGCATGAGGGTGTTCCTACGGAAGAGCAGCAGCAAGGTGCAAGTTAGGGTGGACTGGAAATTCTCCCCCCGTGCCTGTGGTCTCACTGAGAAAGGATGCTCTAGGTTAATGAGAGGCTGAGGACCCCTGCCACCTGGGTCGCAGATGGCAGGGACTACACCACCCAGGCACCATCCTCAGCCAACTTGAGTTTCGCCGTCCTCTCCAGAGATGAACCCACTTCTTACTAGGAACCTTGTCTTCTGAGTCACCACACCGCTTGTCTTTCTCACCTGGGGTCTAACTAGAAGATTCCAGAAAAGATGAGAGCGATTCACAGATGCATTAGGTCTTCATTCTGCCTCAAGCGGGGCCGTCCTTGAAGACTGGGGAGCACCGTTCCGTTTCCCTTGGGAACTCTAGTCCTTCCTCTATTCCCACCCCTTGGGGGTCCTGTGCTCCCTCCACACACGCCCGTGGGCTGTGGTCTGAACACCTGTGGCCCCCACAAAATTCTGATGCTGGAGCCCAGCCCCCAAGGTGCTGGCATTAAAAGGTGAGGCCTTCGGGAAGTGATCAGGTCAGAGGGCTTTGCCTCATGGATGGGGTTCATTCCCCAAAGAAGAGGACCGAGGGGACTTGCTATCCTTCCTACCCTGTGAGGACACAGCAGGAGGCCACCATTTATGAGGAAGGGTTCCTCCTCAGACACCACATCTTGGAACTTCCCAGCCTCAAACTGGGAGCAATAAATCTCTGTGGCTCCTAAATGACTCAGTCTAGGTACTTTGCTGTGGTGGCCCACGTGGAC
This sequence comes from Callospermophilus lateralis, assembly GCF_048772815.1. Lineage (NCBI taxonomy): Eukaryota > Metazoa > Chordata > Mammalia > Rodentia > Sciuridae > Callospermophilus > Callospermophilus lateralis. Next base: position 113,934,010 of record NC_135312.1, on the reverse strand, counting down.
TCAGACACTGTGGGGGGCTCTTCACAGACCCGGGCAGTTTCAGGAGGGTGCACATCCACTGGGAGATGCAGCTTTTTCTCATTCTTTTTCTGTCCTGGTTTGCATCTAGGTAAAGGCTTGCTGAAAAGCAAGTTCTTCCTGGGCGGTATGTCCTTTAAATAAAAAAGAAAGGAAAGGAAAGAAAAGGAAAGGAAAGGAAAGGAAAGGAAAGGAAAGGAAAGGAAAGGAAAGGAAAGGAAAGGAAAGAAAGAAAGGAGGGAGGGAGGGAGGGAGGGAGGGAGGGAGGAAGGAAGGAAGGAAGGAGCTCTGAGTGGTTTTAAATATGTCCACACATTCTTTGATGCTCCTCCTTTCAGAAGGCAGAGCCTAATTCCCCTCCCCTAGAGTGTGCTCTGTACTTGGTGACTCACTTCTAATTGATAGAATGTGGTGGAAATGCTGGCGTGTGACTCCCCAGGCGAGGTCATAAAAGTGGCTGCGGTTAGTTCTTGCGTTCCCGCTTGGATCACTTGCTTGGGAGGCAGCCAGCCGCCATGTTGGGAGACGCTCAGGCAGCCTTCTGGAGAGGCCCTTGTGGCAAGGAACTGAGGCCCCCTGCCAACAGCTGCTGGCCAGGTGTGAGGAGACCCTCCAGCCCTGTGGAAGCAGACCCTCCCACCCCTGTTAAGCCCCCAGCTGCCCGTAGCCACGGGCGACATCTTAGCTGCAACCTCGTGAGAGATTCTAGGGCGGATTCACCCAGCTAAGCAGCTCCCAAATTCCTACTCTCAGAAACTGTGAAATAATAAATGTTTGTTGTTTTAAGCTGCTAGGCATTGGAGTAATTTAAAAAATAACAGTGGATAAATAATACACATTGCACTTGGATTATTTCCTGTGGGGACTACAGGGCTAAGGTAATGTCACTCTGTCATGTCAGCACGGCGAAGGCTGTTAAAACACTGACCAAGGACAGGGGTTATTTAGGAAATCTAAGCTTGAGAAGCTTGGCCCAAAGGCAGATAATAGAACTTATTTCTTTTCGTTTATATTCTCTTCCCATCACTCTGCAAAATGTATTCAAGGGAGCCCATAAGTAAATATAAAATAGAAAATCAGGATCAAACACACACACAATGGTGGTAACCAAGCACAAGGGTCAACATAGTTTCAAAAGTTGAAGTTTAACAATGGCTCTGAGTTTCCTAGTAGCCATGGCAAGAGGGGAAATTTTTTAAAATTTTATTTTTTGACAGTAGGGTGAATTTTGACATATTATGCTCACATGGGATATAACTTCCCTTTCTTGTGGTTGTACATGATATGGAGTTACACTGGTCATGTATTCATATATGAACATAAGAAAGTTATGTCTGATTCATTCTACTGTCTTTCCTATTCCCATCCAAAAGGGAAATTTAGTAAGTTCCGTAGCTCTTATTATTGGAAGAGAAACTAAACTTTCTCAAGCATTAAATTTTGAAACAAAAATTTATTGTGGACTTTAACACAGATGTTGATCCAGGGGACAAGACAAGGCTCTCAGTCATACACTAGGGAGATAACACATTAGCAAAATTAATTCAGCTGTTACTGGATTCTTTAGTAAAGGATTTGAGATAGTGATAGGGCTGAGGATGTTGGGTCAGCTTCTACTGGCGTCTGCTTCGCCGGCACCATCTCTGTCTCTTTTTAGTTCTTCTCAAAGCAGTCATTTTATAACATGTGTGGGGTCACTTGATTGAAGTGGGATTTACCCTCCAGCCATCTCTCGGCATCTTCAGGGGCCTGGTTCCAGGATCACCCTGGGAGGCCCACCCCTCTGGGTGCTCAGGTCTCTTAGGTAAAATGGTTGTTTATTTGCATAACCGAGACACAGACCCCGTAGATCACCCCAAGATTACTTATGATGCCTAATACAGCATGAATGCTATCATGCACATAGTTGTTAGATCCTATTGTTTATGGGATAATGAAAAGAAAAATAAAGTCTACCAAAGTTCAACACGGATGCATTTTTTTTTTAATCCTTTCCATCCAAGGTTGGTTGAATGTGGACCGTGCCTGAGGGTCGACGGTGTCTGTGTGTTGACTTCCCTGACATGGGAACCTGTTTCTGGTCATGTTTATATTCCCAGGACTCAGGATGAGACTAGCAGGCATCAGTGATCTTTAGCTGAATGAACCAATACATCAATGAGTGAAAAGGTCTAGTTCTGTAGTCTGGGTCAGGTGCAGGGCAGTGGCTTACAGTCTGCGGGTGGTGGGGATGGACTCTCTTCTCCAGGAGGGCGTGTTCAGCACTGAGGAGACCACGGGCATCTGGGCCTGCTGAGGGATGCCCAGGGACCAGAGACGCCTCCTTCTCATGTCAAACACAGGAGAGACGACTGGCCAGTTTGGGTGGCCTCAGAAACGAAGCCCCTTCTTCCAGGTCTTTCTGAGCGCTCACGAGCTACCCGCCTAGGGCTGCCATGCCAAGCACTGCGGCTGGGTGGCCAGGAACTGACACTGTGCTATTTGCATTGTGCTGTTTAGCATAACAATCATCTCATCTCAACCTCCCTCTGAGGTAGGGACTTCTATTATTCCCAGAAGGAAATTAAGAAGAAGTCGGGGAACTCCCCTCAAACTATGCAGCTCGTGGGTAGCAGGCCTAGAAATTGAACTCCCATGGGTCTGGCCCCCAAGTCCTTGCTTTTACTGTGAGTTCTCATTTCCTTTTGGTTTTGTAGGTATTTTAAGCTGCGTCAGGGCCGGCTCGCCAGATGGCTTTTTAATCTCTCTCCTGTTGCTACATTATTAATCTCTAAATTGTTTCGTGGAGAGAAGAGCTGGTACATGGGAGAAGTTTCCTGAAAGAGCTGCTGACATTTCACACGGGCCTTGGAGGGAGGCTTGGCTTTGGGGAGAAGGAGAGACAGAAGCACACTTAGCACTGAGGGTACCACAGTGGAGTCTGTCAATATGTCAGTTGACACTCCAGGGAACAGACGGACAGGCCCGGGTTACCGCCATGCGCAGCTGCGAACCCGATGTAGTCAAACACTTAGTTGGTGGTCGCTTCCTGCTATTGTCTGCTCTGACGAGGATTTAAAAAAAGCAAAAACAAAAACAAACAACAACAACAAAATGTTCTGGAATCTTCCATTTTCTGAGAATCCACAATGCCCTGGATTTTGATTCTTTCCGGAAAATGCTGGAAGCTTCTGGCAGAGTCCTGCAAGTAACCGAGTTCCACAGCCTGGAAGCTCACCCTGGGCACGCTCCCTCCTTGGGATGCATCATGCTAAGCCCGGAGACAGGCAGCTGCCTCGTGCCCTTTGAATAGGCTGTGTGTAGGAGGCCCGTCGAGTTGGATGGGGCTCTCTGGTCCTTGCATCTCTGCAGGACGGAGTGGCTGGTGCCCTCACAGAGAAAAATTGAGGGAGGCTGGAAATCTGAAAAGCTAATTTATTCTGCCAAATATAAAGCATTTGAACTTACTCCACCCTTCCTATTTTCCATCTGTCTCATTATTCACCACAGTAATATTTGGGCACTTTGAAAAGAGTGATATTTTAACATGAAGCTATTCCAAGGAGAAGGAAAAATATCCTCATTTGGCATCCACCAGCCATGCAAATTAGCCTAAATAAAAATAAGACTAAAGGCAACTTAGAATATTATTGTACTTTTCCAGGCTCCTGTCAGTCTCTGCTGTCAGCTGCAGCATCCCTCCTTCTTGGGTGGCAGCTTACGTTCTGGGTCAGGTTCATGCTCAAGGACCCACACAAAAAGAATGGACCTCAAGGATCTTTGACTCAGGTTGGTTGGAACAAGCCCTGAAGGTGACATAGCACACCCACTTCCACTTCCTGGAAGTTCCTGCTGGGCTGCCGATGGGCTCTGAGCTCGGTTCTCTGGGTTCCCAGGAGACCATTTAGGTACTGTGGGTTCCGATGTGTGTATGAAGGGCTGGTGCTATGCAAGGTACTCAGAAGCATTGTTTTTTTCTTCTGGAGCAGAGAACATAATATTTATAAGACCCTGGGAACAGGAAATCTTCAGAGCAGGGTTACCAAATCTCAATATCTCTCTCTCTCTCTCTCTCTCTCTCTCTCTCTCTCTCTCTCTCTCTCTCTCTCTCTCTCGTGGTTGGGTGGGACCTTGGAATTGAACCCAGGACCACTTTACCACTGATATGTATCCTCAGCCTTATTTATTTATTTACTTACTTATTTTTGAGATAGGGTCTTGCTAAGTTACCAAGACTGGCCTCAAATTTTCGATCCTCCTGGCTCGGACTCCCCAGTACCTGGGATTGCAAGTGTGTGCCACCACACCTGGCCTCAAATCATTATTCTCATGCCACTCATGCAATCAGTGATTTGTGTCAAAAGTCTCAATATTTTGCATGCTCTTTGATCCAGTAATCCCACCTGGTGCTATTTGTGTTTGCATGAGCAAATATTTTATTTGCTTTCTCTCTTTGTGTGTGTGTGTGTGTGTGGCGGGGGGGGGGGGTGGTTACCAAGGATTGAACTCAGGGGCACTTGACCACTGAGCTACATCCCCAGCCCTATTTTGTATTTTACTAGAGACAGGGTCTCACTCAGTTGCTTAGTGCCTGCAACATTGCTGAGGCTGGCTTTGAACTCAAGATCCTCCTGCCTCTGCCTCCCGAGCAGCTGGGATTTCAGGTGTGCACCACCGTGCGGGGCCCTCCCTTCTCTTTCCTCTTCGACTGTCAGTCTTTCTCTTGGCCTCTCTCCTTCCTGCAGTTGTGGGTGTGCCCTCCATTTGCTCTGGGTTCCAGTCACTCCAACTTGAAGCAGTAGCAAGTCCAGAATCGAGGACATAGTCTTCAATGACCCAAGACAACTGTGATAATTTTACTATGAATTCCTTAGAGTCCTGGTTGAAATGGCACCATTGGATTCAGTCCCCAAATCCTTCCTCCAGCCTCATTTTATTTGTGGACGGTTCTGAAAGTCCTCGCCTGCTATATTTATTCCAAGGCTCTATTTTAATCAGAATTTGAGACAACTGGGGCAACACCCTTACTGGACTGGTCACAGAGGAGAAGGATGTGGCATTATAGACCCCTCACAGCTCTGATTTCCAAGGTCATAAGGTCGAGGTTGAATGTCTCCACTGCAGTTGTGATCGGCTGTGGACCTTGCCATGCTGCGCGGAATCAACAATGTGGACTTCTGAACTTCTTTAAGAATTTTTTGTTCCTTCTTTCATTCCATCCTTCCTTCCTCCCTCCCCCCCCTTCTTCCCTATTTCCCTCCTTCTATTGAGACTACATCTTGCTGTCTGTGTTTCATCTAAGAACTATTTTACTGAGGGAATCTGCTCCGAGATCTATGGAGACGTGCAGAGTGGTCCAACTTATTTAGTTTTCCAGTGAAAGTGAGGAAATAAGGGAGGAGACGGTTGAGAGTCCCAAAGTGGTACCTGGACTCTCTTCCTCCAGGGGGTTTACTTATAGGCAAAGCTTTTCTCCTTAGTTAAATGCTGTCAGGTCTCCTGCATCAATGGTGGTTTTCACATTCTCGCCAAAGAGGCTCATTTTCTCTTCATCTTTCCTATTACCACAAGGTCTCACTCTTTCCAATAGATCAGACTCCCAACTTGAGCTGAATGGCTGATTGGTATCAAAAGTCTGGTTATTTTGCATTCTCTTTGAGCTAGTAATTCCACATAGAGCTGTTTTTTTATGTTGGGATGTGCAAATATTTAAGCATAATGGTGACCATCAGAAGATATTTGTTCAATAAATTATGAACACTGATGAAGTGGAATATTATGCAGTCATTTCAAATGACGTAAAAGATTAATGATATGAAAAAATATCTCCAATGAATTATTTATTTAGTAGAGACAAAAAAGATAGTTATAAATGATATTGTCACATCTTATTGAAAACATGTACATATAGTTTTTAAAAATAGACTATTTATATATATATATAAATGTAGATAACAGTTATCATTGAATAATAGAGTTAGAGATAATTTTTAACTTTCTACTTTTTTATTAATGTTTTGATTTTTAATGTTTTTGCTTACTTGGATCTTCTCCTATGTCTGTACCTAGCATAATTCTCAATTTATTTTTAAAATAAATGTTATACTCTTATTAAACTATAATTGTCAATTTTTTTTCAAAAAGTCGGGACTGAAAAATAAAAGGAAGAAATTATAGAAATTGTAGGAGAAGAGTAAAGAGAAGAGGAAGAGAGAAAAGAAAGAGGCACAAACGAAGAGAAAATTAAATATTGGCACAGGCTCCCACCTAGCGTTCACGGTCAAGTCAGAGTTCAAAGGCAAACCGTGATGATGATGGGGAGGGTAGAAATGGGATTGAAGAGAAGGGAAGAGGGAGAAGAAAGAAATAAACAAAAATGGCTGTTTTGCAGTTTTGCCAGGTCTACCAAGATCTTGGTCCATCTTGGGGTCCACAGCAGGGAGGCCAGCCTTTCTAAAGAGACCAAACAAACAAAAACCCAGGGTGACTTCAAAGTCTGGTATTGGGCGCATGAAGAGGACTTCTGCTTAGACGCTGAGTCCTGCACGCCTGGGAGATGCCCCTGTGCCTCGTTACTTTGGAAACAGTGGAATCAGCATTAAGAGCTGGATTTATGAAGGCACAAAAATCTAAGCCATAAGAGATTACCAGAGGCCACTGCCGGGAAGTTAGCCCATGAGGATGGAGATTTTCCAGGCAAACCCACTTGCACTGTTCACGACCCTCTCAGGGTGGAAGGCGTGTCCTCTGGTCAATCCACACACGTGGCCAAAGCCTGGACCAGGCGCCCCCAGAAGCACCAAGGGGAGCAGGTCATAGCCCTCTGGTTTTCCAGATTCTCAGAGCTTTGGAGTTTGTCAAAGGGCAGATCAAACTCCAGCGTCCCGAGGGCACTGGGATTTCAGAGGAAGTGCAAGACAGACCAGTAATGATTCTTTATAATATTTGAAAGGAGAAATAAGGTAACGCCGGCTAACTCCTACCAGACAGATGAAAAGGGGTAGAACAATCTTTTGCAGAGCAATAGGGAAAAAAATGAAGTCCAGAGGCTTAATTTAATAAAAATAGTTGAATCAATTTGGGAAATTGAAAAAGCACCAGAAGCAAAGTCAAAATGACAGCGGCGGAAAATTCTTTTTTTTTTTTTTTTTAATGGAGAAGTAAAATCTGTACTCGTTGGAGTTTAAGGAACCCCAATCCTAGATTCATCAGAGAGTTCACACATAAGGGAAAATGCAGAACGTTCAGTCCCAGCAGAAAATTCTTGGCAGAATCAACCACCGTCGGATCTGGCATGGCGATTCCCACATGTTTGATTCTTTGTGTTTCAAAACTTTGGGTGCTTGAAAGTCAGCCCCATGCCCACACCTACGGTTTAAAGTGACGGCCCGAGTGTTGCTAGATTCTCAGCCACCAAAGCACTATTCCTTCCTGCTTAGGCTAATCTTCTTTGAATGGTGGCAACAGCCACTGTTCTACATTAGGAAGAATTCTCAGTCGCGGAGGTAAAACATCAAAGGGGTTTTCTGTGATTGTTTTTCTTTTTTGGATAAAGCTTCCTTTGGCAAGAAAATTAAACAGAATATATTGCATTCACTTATGTATTCAGGCATTCAGCCACTCTGTCAACAAAGAGCTATTGAATGTGCATTATGTGCCATGCAGAAGTGCTGGTGTTAAGGATCAAGATTAAAGCCCGAGCTGGGCGTGGGGGCGCACACCTGTGATCCCAGCAGCTGGGGAGGCTGAGGCAGGAGGATCTAGAGTTCAAAGCCAGCCTCAGCAAAAGGGAGACCTAAGCAACTCAGCAAGACCCTGTCTCTAAATGAAATACAAAAAAAAGGGTGGGGGATGTGGCTCAGTGGTTACATGCCCCTGGGTTTAATCCCCACTATCACAAAAAAAAAAAAAAAACAACAAAAAACAAAAAACAAAAACCAAGGAAGATCCAGTTCCTGCCCTCAGGTAGTTCACACTCTAGACAAAGCTACCCACCCATGGAGGCTTGGATGAAATGTACCAGTAACACGGCTACAAAGTCAGATGGAACTGATTTCAGCAGTTTCCCCAAATGAATATTTCCACTAGCTCTGCAACGCCTTTGAGGTAGCATTTTAAAAATGTGAATTAATGCCCCAGTGGTGCGGCTGACTGCCCACTGCCCCTCCTGGTCTACCGTCTCCCCTCTGCATCCTGTCCACCCTGGGCTCCTCTCTGCTTGCCCTCTGGCTCTTGGGTGGCTTCAGCCAGGGAGAGAGGAGGCAGGAGATGGACAGGAGAGGGGACCGTATGGTGGTGTAGGTTTGCCCAATCCCCTCCCCTGCTTCATCTTTCTACAAAGACCCCAGCAGGGGACCCTCTCCAGAAGCTGCCTTTCATGCCGCTATTGCAAGTCAGGGCACTGCCCATCCCCTGAATATGGCTCCCGCCTTTGTGAATAGTCCCTGTGTTGAGTTCTCCTGGAATCACCTGGGTCGACTTATCACCTGTCCCGTGCCTTCCTGATACAGAGGGGGGAGAACACAAAGGCTCCTTTCTAGATGGCCCCTGGGACCAGCATTAATGGAAGACTCAGAGGAAGCCTGGATTTAAATGACCTTTGCTTCTCATTGTTCCTGTTCTGATGTGTAAATCAGCAGCTTCTGAGGAGACGTTAGTGGATCCTAGATTTTAAAGTCTTTCTGTCTTGTTTATTTCAGCACCTGGATACCCCACCCATCCTGCCCCTATGTCATCGCCAGATTCACAGCCTTTATATGGCCCCTTGATATGGCAGCAGGTGACACAGCCTCCCATCTCAGGTCCCACCCAGCAGGGGCTCCCATGGACCTGACTTCTGCATGTGGGGGGGGGGACTCCAGGCCTGCAGGCTCCTCACCTGGCTGGGCCTCCTCTTCCCCCATCCTTTCTCTAGGGGTCTGTCTACTCTGTTTCCACTACAGTTCAAGAACCGCTGTTCACTTTTACAGACCACAGGTCGAAAGACTCACATGATTTAGAGGGTGAGAGATATTCAGACTTTTGACCCCATCTATAAAATGAGGGTATTTCTGTCTTTCCACTAACTACAAAACTGTCCCTGATTTGCTGATAGGGACTTAATAAATTCTTTTGAATTAAAACAGCCTATATCAAAGCTTTGGCGACAGCTTGCCATCCATTCAGCAGATTCTAAAGTTTAATTTATTTTAATAAAGCTGCTTAGGAAAGTTTTTATGTACTGTTTCGCTGATGCTATAGTTTGGATCTTAAGTATCCCTTAAAGGCCCAGGTGGTGAAGGCTTGGTCCCTAGACTGAGGGAAAGTGGTAGAAACTATTGGGAAGTGTTAGACTCTGTAGGGGGTGGGGCCTAGGGGGAGGAAGTTAGGTCGTTGGACTGTGCCCTCGGTGGGGATACTGTGAGCTCATCCCTGGTCTCTTTTTGGCTTTCCAGCTGTATTAGATAAGCGGCTTTGTTCCCTCCTGGGTTCCTGCCATAGGTACTGCCTTGCTACAGGCCCCAAAGCAATGGCCCATCAATTGACCATGGACTGAAATCTCTGAAACCATGACCAGAACAAACCTTTTCTTCTTATCTTCTTGTTTATCTCAGGTATTTTGTTAGAGTGTAGGAAAGACAACCAACACAGGTGTCTTTATTTATTTTATTTTTTCTTAATTCTATATTATAGAATTAAGAACTTTGGTTCATGTGTCACGGGCTTGGTCCTCAGCTGGTGGCGTTATTGGTGGAAACTTTAGGAGGGGGGCCTAGTTGGAAGAAGTAATTCCCTATTAGAGCGTCCATTAGGATATATCTTGTCCCTGGCCCTTTCCCATTTTTCTTTCTTTGTTTCCATCTATCATGAGGTGAGTGGTTCTGCTCTGCTATATATCCCCACTCCACATGATGTTGTGACTCATCACAGGCCTTGGCAATGGGGCCAAGTGACCATGGACTGAAAACTTTGAAAGTATGAGCCCAAACAGATCTTTCTACATCGAAGTCATTTTCCTCAGGTATTTTGTTACAGTTATAAAAAGCTGACTAACACATTCATAATTGGTAATTTGATTTGTATAATGACTTATCTTAGTATTTTAAAAGAGAAGACAGAAGGTAGGTACAGAGGGCTTCTGGCCATTACTTTACAGACAGAATGGGACAATAAGGCCAGATATTTAGTCTGCAGAGTTCACAGCCTATTGAAAACATTAACAAGTTTTTATTGCATTCCCAAGGTTAGAAATAATGGCTTTGTAAACGGGAGACTGTTCAGAGTAAACACATCAGTAATATCCACTTGGAAGCAAGAGACAGGAAACAGAAAACATGACTCTGGATTCGGGTTCCATTACTTTAATCGCTAAACACCACTGAGGTTAAGCTAAGGAGATATAATGGCTCATTTGACAGAAGCCTTCACATCAAGATTAGATAGGAGCTCTGAAAGTCTAATGGTGAATCTTTCTTCTCTTCTATCAAGGATGTCACTCAAACTCTTTCCTCTCTCCTCTTCTCTGACTGATCACACAATTCAGTTATTCCTGCTGCAACCCAACACCCTCCGCAGGTGAACCTTGCTTTACATGAAGCACCTGTGTGTAAATAACATGGTAATGATTCAAGTTGTATTCCAAGTGCAGCATGGGGACCTCACTATTTAAAGGAACACTGAAATAAATGCCTTTGTAAGGCAGAATACCCCTTTTGTAATGTAAACAATAAAAGCCTAGATAAAGCTTCCAATTTACCTAATTTTAGATTTTTGCATATCGGATTTCATTAAGGCAGAACAGATCTGTACATGAAAATATTTTAAGCCTCCACCCTTTGCCCATCATAATGGTTTTTAAAATTCTCATTACAATAAAACCCATCAGTTTGAATAATTAAATAAAAACTGCTTTCCGCATGTATTGAAATTTCTGATTTTAAAAGAGAGAATGCCTTGTTTTTAAGCTTCTATTTCAATCTTGTTTTAAAATGGCAAACAATATAATGACTAGCATTCTGCAGAAAGTACATTTGCAGAGTGAGGTGGTGACGGACAAAAGAGGTCCATTACCAACTTGCAGGGACAATAGAAGCTGATAAAAAGGAGTGGGATCCGGTGGGGGTGCTCCATTGCTTGGAGGACACACCTCCTGAGTGCCCCATGTCCATCGCAACGGACAGCTGTGAAGTTCTAGGAGGCAAGGAGACTGAGAAATGTTCAGTGCCGTGTCCAACGTCACCCAGGTTCTAGGCAGAGATCAAGACTCACGCTCTCATCTCCGCATCTGAAGTAAGTCCTCTTAACACCTCTGCCTGTTTCTGAAGAGGCCGAACCTTAAATTGCATGTATCTGAACACTTTTGTCCAGCAGAGGTGGAATTTCCTATGGTTCACCCCAACCTCTCTGCCACTCGGAAAGCAAACCGGGAAGAGGGTAGTGATGACCTAAAGTGACGTGAGCCTGTTTGGTTGGACCAGAAAGAGCCCTGTGGCTGTATCCACCCTGCAGTCCTGCACCTGTCCACGCTCCTGTCACCTGCCTTTAAAGTCACCCTTCCCAGAGCTGCTTTTATTCAAGAAGGTGGGTGGGCTCCATCTGTGGCTGGGTCCTGGGTGAGGTGCTGGGGACGCCAACCTGAGGACAGCTCAGCTGGACATGGAGGGGTCTTCCGCTGTGCTCATTGATTTTAGGATGGAGTCAGGAGCGGAATCCGGGGCCTGCTGTGTGCTAGGCCAGTGCTCCGCACTGAGCTCCATTCTTACCCTCAAGGCCCAGACGTGATGGAGAAGAAGTCAGTTCTAGGACAGGCCCGGGGCCCAAGTGGCAGCAGCCGCGTTGACCTCCAAGGGGAGGTGAGGGCAGCTGGCCACACTGCCCAGTCTGTCTCCCCCCACCTCACGACCTCTTTAGGTCCTCCTGGGGGCCAGAGTCTCCCCACCCTGATGTCCGGAGAAGGTCACGGAGAATGGATGAAAGAAGAAAATCAAATGTCCGGACCCCAAAAGGGAATGCTGGTCACCCTTGATATCTCACTTGTCCCTCTAAAGACCTGTCACTTCATAGGCCAAGTGAGGCCACATTTCGCTGCAGGTTATTTCCTAGAAAACTGAAGCCAAAAACACCATCTGATTTCTATATCATTGTGCTATATTTAAATCCCAGTGCTACAGTTTGGATTTTAAATGTCTCCCAAAGAGCCACATGCCAAAGGCTTGGTCATCAGCCTGTGACACTGTTGGAGATGGTGGAAGCTTTAGGAGGTGGGGCCTAGCGGGAGGAAGTTAGGTCATTGGGTTAATGTCCTTGAAGGTGATATTGGGACCTTGGCCCCTTCTCTTTTTGATTTCTGGCTGCCATGAGATAAGCAGATTTCCCCGCCACATGCTCTTGCCTGATGTGCTGCCTTGCCACAGGCCCAAAATCTATGTGGCCAACAGACAATGGATTGAAACAGTAAGCCAATGTGGACCTTTCTTCTTTATAAGTTGATAATCTCGGATATTTTCTTATAGCAACAGGAAACTAACACACCCAATAAGTAAAGTAATTTGGAAAAATGTGGAAGTTAATGTATACCTAAAGACTCATATGTGCATTATGGAGAGTTTACTAAATAAACTGACATTTCATGGAGCTTTAAAACCAATCAACCAGTTACTTCTTCCAGAATACTGCCTGACAGAACAGTGGATGGCACACAGCCTTCCAAAAGTGTAAAGAATTTCATACATTTCTCATAGATTGGAGATGTTTTCCTTCAAGAACATAGTCTTTTCAGATATTTATGTCAGGCATTAAATTCAGTGAGTTATTGTGATTATTTCAGGGCAGAAAACAGACTTACCTACAATATTCCAGGCAACTTTTGTTTGTTTGTTTGTTTAACGGAGACATATCCTTCACTTATGACTGGCCCTTAGGACTAATAAAACAAACTCTCATTTATTCTGAGTATCAGGGTGGGATATCACAAAGTTGGTAATTATTAATGACAACTAATGGTTGGTAGTTATTAATGACATTTGTGAGAGCAGGATAAAAATAATAATTATAATAATGTGAAGTGTCGTGAGGGAACAGTAATTGCAATAATGATTGCTATTATAATAATGAGTGAGGAAATGATTTGAGGCTATTAAATCAGTAAAGATAAAGGAAGGCTGCACATGGTCCATGTCTATATGATTGTGGAAGATTGCCAGATAAGAATAATCGTCACTCTTGGTGGAGGACTTACTCTATGCCAAGCTCTAGGGAACAGACCTTGTTTCATTTAATCCACGGTGACTCTGCCAGTGGATATTATGGGTACTGTTCTTACCTTCCTTGTACTAATGAGAAGATGGAGGTTTAGGGGAGCTGTGAAACTTGACAACAGTAACTTAACAGGTGGTAAATGGCAAAAAGGAGGTTTTCAGTGAGTCTGGCTAAAACCAAAGTCCATGCATTTAGCTAGTGTTCTATGTCAACTGAGAGTCAGTTGCTGTGTCCTGTTATCTAGGATGACATTGGCACCTGCTCAACTGCCAACTCCTCTGAGGGTGGGGGTTTGCCCGGAGTCATCTTGGACACAAGGACTCCAGCTGGCTTTGGTCAGTGTGGTGAGGACCCCATAGGGAGGGTCTGCAGAACTTCCCAGGATGAAACACAGGGCATCTCTGTAAAAGAAGAAGAACCCACTGCTGGACGGGGTGCAAAGCCTGGTAACAATGGGCTCCTTGGGGTTTCTGACCACACCTGTGATCTCGCCGCCACCTGTTGACCCACACTCCCTGTAGGCAATGGAAACTCCTGGCTTCCAGTGACCCTGTGTCGTGCGCCCAGAAGAAGCCGTGTGTGTGTGTGTGTGTGTGTGTGTGTGTGTGTGTGTGTGTGTTCCCTAAGAATGTGAACAGGGATACCCATCATGAATACATCTACGGCATTTGCAGTAAATGGATGGAGCTGGAGAACATGATTATAAGAGAAATAAGCCAATCCCCCAAATACAAAGGCCAAATGTTTTCTGATATGTAGATGCTAATTGTGATGAGTTGGGGGGCTAGGGAAAAATTGAGGTAATTTGGATTAGGTAGAGGGGAACGAAGTGAGGGGAGGGGGTATGGGTAGGAATGACAGTAGAATGAACCAGACATTATTACCCTATGTACGTATATGATTACAAGACCAGTGTAACGCTATATCATGTACAACCAGAAGAATGAGAAGTTCTGCTCCGTTTATGTCTGATGTGTCAAAATACATTCTACTGTCACGTATAACTAATTAGAACAAATAAAAAAATGTGTAAAAAAATTAAAACCCTGAATCCTTTGGTGATTTGTTTTAAAAGTTTTTCTTCTACTTCCTGTTCTCAAAAGCTATCAGTCGGTTTTTGTTCCTTATTTGACAATGGGATAATAGGACTGTTGGCTAATATTTTATCTAACCTGGAGTTACCTCTATATCAACAAAAAGTTATCAGTTTTGCAATGAATTAAAACAAAATCACATACACTTAATCCTAAGCCTGTGGCGAGTGTTATTTAATCTTTGCTGATTCTACAAGGTACTTCAGGATCTCATGGCACCTTGGAGTCGTCATTAAGAGCATCTCTTGTGACTGTGAAGGAAAAACACAGCCACTTGAGCATTGGACGTGGGCTTCTGGATAATGGGGCACTCATTACTGACTTTGAAAAATGATTCATAACAACTGATAAGAGCTCAAGGTGGTTGAAAATTCACTTTAATGCAGACGAAATACAAATAAACGTTTTTACTAAGAGCACAATAATGTGTCTTTTCTCTAATGAACATCCAATTATGTGCTACAGCAAATGGGCCTGAGTGGGAGTGACATGGACTACCGGGCTTTGGAGTTCATCCCCTCTTATTAGTGGTTCAGCAATTTATGGTCTGATGGAGTCTTGTGGTTCCAGGGTGTTGGAGTTCTTTTTCTTAAAAGTTTATTTCCATACCAAAGAAGGAGACTGCTTGAAGTACCATTCAGCTGGAAGCCATGATGAGCCATAAGAAAAGGAAAAGAGAGCTCTTTCTTTGGGGTGGCTCCCGGGAATTGAACCCAGGTACGCTCAACCCCTGAGCCACATCCCAGCCCTGTTTTGTATTCTATTTAGAGACAGGGTCTCGCTGAGTTGCTTAGTGCCTCACTTTTGCTGAGGCTGGCTTTGAACTCACGATCCTCCTGCCTCAGACTCCCAAGCCGCTGGGATTACAGGTGTGCGCCACCGTATGCAAAAGTGGGGGCTGTGGGGTTCTCACACTCTTCTATGTGGAGTGAGTTAACTCAGACAGCAAAACAGAAGAATGTAGGTACCTCCCATGAGCAAAGATGGGCATGGTTCCCAAGAAGTTGTGCCAGGCTAAAGTTATCATTCTGATCTTTAGGCCAATATCGTCTGCTTACAGGTAGCTTCTGTAAAAAAAAAAAATAAACAATAGTGAAAGGCACGGAATGGCCAACATTTTGAAATTTGCAATTTTCCCATCTCTTTGCATCCTGTGTTCAACTTCTGTTATTCTGGCCAGGCTTGCATAGGTGTTGAAATAAAGCAGAGCGTGTGCAGAGCCTGCTGGGGTCTTCCTGTTTGGTGATGAGAAAGTGTCGCTGCATACATGAACAGGTGCCTTTGCAGGAATGTGGTGCTTTTGGACAAATCACCGCTTCTCATTTGTTCTTCATTCAAGTCTTCTGAGGTAGGCAGGGCAGGGATTACGTTTATGGCGAGAGCGATGTGATAAGAATAATGGGAACAGAGAGTTTCATAAAATTGGTAAAGCTCAATTATAACTCAGGGTCCCAGGACGCAGGGCAGGAATACACTGAGATGCTCAATAGATGAAGCAATTTGCCATATTTGGAAAAAGTTCTCATTAGCAATTCCCTCACCTATCACAACTTCATAGATTTTACTGTCCCTTCTCTTAGTTATCTCCACCAGGAACATTTTCATCAAAACTGGGTATTTGGTCCTTAAGAGTTCTCCCGACACTGCTTCTTACTCACCAAATAGAGTCATAATCCTTAGTATGTAACTTCAGAATCCTTGACACAATAACCGATTGCTTCCTCAAAGAGGATTGTGACTTTAGATGGAGAATAAGCTGCTGAGGGAAATTAACTCTCAAGAAATGAAAGTCCTGTTTTGGAGGCAGGAAAAGAAAAAAAATCCAAGGCCATCACGTAAATGCCAAGGCTCTCTTCATGCTGCCTATAGAATTTCAGGGCCAGACAGTGACTCACAGGCTTCCTCCACCTCTGTTCCAAGCTCTCAGGCAGAAGGGAACGGTGGCTCCCATTTCCTGAAATCATTAGGCCCCTTTCAGTAAATTTTCTGAGAGGCTGTGGTTCTTAAAGACCTCCCTAATTCCCTCACTGAAATGATATCTAAGCCATTTCATTTCTTTTCCACTTTAGATTCTTACCCAGTAGCTGAATATGAAGCGTTTCCGGTTTTTGCACTTGAGGAGGAGGGCAGCGGGAGGACTCTCAGAAGTACACGGAAACCAGCACACGCCATTGGGTTTGGACTGGAGAAAGCACCGACTTCCTTTCTGAGACTCCGTGTGAGCATTTTACATGATTAGCACGTTCGCCCTCAAGGTTGAATTAGCAGAGATGCAAGCAAATCCACGGGAGCAAAACAACGCCGCATCATGTCAGGCAAATCCTCCATCTCTTCCTGTGCTTGGATTTTGCAGGGACAGTGATCCACTGGGTGGGCGAGGGGACGGAGGTGAAAGATCCTGTGACCAAGGCTGCAGTCTGAGTCCCAGCAACACTCAGGGATGAGCCTGAGCAGGTCAACTCGCCTGTCCCTCCTGGATGGATTTCTGGTCTGGACCCTGAGGCCTGGGATTGTGCCTGCTCCATCCTCCTTCAAGGGAATGTTCTGGAAGTCAAACTAAATAGTGGATGTGTGTGGACTTTGTCAACAGTACAGTGAACATCCTTGCACAAGACAAGGTACCCGGGTATCAAGGGGTGCTCCAAGGGGTACTCCCTGTGCCACGGACCCATGCCATTTCTCAGCCCAAGGCCCCTCCACTGCCAATCTGTGCCTCAGGTTCTTTAGATCTATTGAGTCATTTGATGGAACCATTCTGTGTGGGGTTCCCAGCCGCAGGTCCTGAGACAGGACTTCTGTGTAAGTGCTCATGGCAGGGGCAGTCCCAGGAGAGGGAGGCAAGCCAAGGCATGGTTTCTGTTGAAGTCCAGACTCAGGTCATCCCACACTCACCCTGGGGCTTGGCAATACACCCAGGGCCTGCCGTGCTACCCTTGCTCTGGACAGTCCCTGACCAGAGCAAAGTTGGGATGGATACCCGAGCACCCCTGGCATTTTCAGGTGGGGCCAGAGGACAAATTCTCCAAAGGGACAGCTGACATTCACAGTAGCCAATGGGACTGTGTCGTGGCCTGGCGTGGACCACCAGTGGCATTACTCCAGGTAGGAAAAAGAAGGCACTGAGAGACTCTGCTGCAGTCTGGCTGGGCACAATTCAGGAGCCACTTGTCAAAAGAAACGAACTTTATTTTTAGAACACACACACCACACCACACAGCTCTTCAGGAAAAACCTTCAGAGCCCAACTGCCACCACCGGCTTCCCCCAAGCCTCCCAACCTCCCCCACTCCTCCTGCTCTTGAGGCCGATTGGCTGGGTTGCGTGGGCAGAGCCAAAAAAAAGTCCCCCAATGAGCAGCTCCATGGTCTGAAAGGGCGGGGAAACAGCCCAATGAGCGTCCCCGCAGAGGAGCCAATCAGTTGGCGGCTAGAAGTTTGCTGGGGCCGCTGTGAGCCAATCATCAGCTGGCAGCTGGAAGTTTGCTGGTGGCTGGAAGTTTGCTGGGGCCCCTTTCGGCTGTGGCTCTCAACAAGACTCTATGGTTTGTCTGTGTCCCCCAGAGCTCCTGTGTTCCAAGCCTACTCCCCAGTGCTTCAGTGTTGGGAGGTGGGACCTAATGGGAGGTGAGCAGGCTCCTCCTTCATGAGTGGATGAATGCTGCTATCACGGGAATGGGCTGATTATCATAAGCAGGTTTGTTTTAAGAGCAAATGTATTTTTCTCTCACCGTAGCCCTCTTGCATTTCTTCCTTCCGCCATGGGATGACACAGGAAGAAGCCATCACCAGATGCCAATACCATGCTCTTGGGCTTCCCAGCCTCCAGAGCTCTGAGCCAAAAATAATTTTCTGTTCTTTATAAATCATTCAGTCTCAGGTATTGTGTCATAAGTAGTACAAAACAAACTAAGACACAGTAAGGAACTCAGTCTCAGGACCTTCTCTTCTGCCTTTTCTTTCCTCAACAGTCCTCACCTCCTGCTTCACTTACTGGTGGTGTGAATTTCAGCTCCAATGTCACTCTGTTCAGAAAACCCTCCTTCACTCACTCAGATTAGGTCAGTCCCTCTGGATGCTCTCACAGATTTTCCCACAAATTCTATTAAGGGTCGGGTGGCCCTTTTCCATGTTGAAGCTATGCTATTCGGACCATGTGGCCACCAGGGGCACCAAATCAGGGACACAGGGTGATGGAGAAGCCACGTCAGCTCTTAACTAGCCTCCTCCTTGGGGGCATGGATCAGAATTATAACTTAAATCATTCTATCTGCGATCATTTATATGCCATCTACCTTTTCAAATGGGTTGCAACCCTGTGAAGACAGAGGCCATGTCTGTCTTAAGTGGCCCTTCTCCATTTTGAAGCCACGATTTCAGCAACACATAGCTTCCAGGATCCCCAAGTCAAGGAAAACCAACCCCTGGAACCCGCAGTGTAGCTCACTTCTGGCACACAGTAGATGTTCAGTAAACCTCTGTTGGATGAAAAATGGAACACAACTGGTAAGGAGGAGTTCAAACCAGATTCCTCTGTCTCAAAACCACATTCTGTGCCCATTCTGCCTTCAACCATGCAAAATCCTTATTTGTTTATATGTAATGACTGGAAATCCAGTCTCAGAAGTCAGTTTCCTGCTACATTTTAATTTACTACCATACCTTATGCCAACGGTGAACCTGCTGTAGAGCGTAGTGCTTTGTGTGTTTTTACCTTACAACTCTCTCTTTACGCTCCTTTGTATGGTTTTGAAGTTTCAGGGAGCTGGAGAGTCTCTTCCCTCCCCTCTGGCCCCTTCCTGATAGAAATCCTCTCATCACCTCTTTGTGCTTTCAGGATGAAGAGTTCCAATCTTTTCAGCTTCTCCTACAAGAATCACATTTCCTTCATCACTTTGGTTCTTCTCTTCCGGTCATTTCCCACTCTTTCTTTCTTGAGGGCACATTCAGCTTTGGCAGGGCTTTGAGATCCCTCACTGACTCTGGTTGGCACAGGCCTGACAGCGATGGTTTCAGACCCTGCTTCTCAGCTCTGAGGCACTCCGCACCGAGCCAGGCCAGTGTCAGTCTCTCACCTTTGCTTCCTCCAGAACCCCTCAACCTTTCTTCCACTTCCGGGTCAGAACTGTTCGACTTCCTAAATTCCATTCTTCCCTGAATCCCTGCCAATGTGGCTCCCAGACTTATCCCTTCCTTTTCTCTCATCTCATCTTCTCCTTAGACACAATAATTATATTAGCTGTTTTATGAGAAAACAACCCAAAATTTCAGTGGCTTAGCACAACAAAGGCTTCTATCTCACTTTCACAGTGTCTGATGAAGGTTGGTGGTTCTTCTCCGTCTTGAAGCTATGACCTCTGGCACAGGTGACAGAGGGTGATGGAGAAGGCATACAAAGTTTCACATGTCACCCCTGCTTACAGTCCACTGGCCAGAGGTAATCACGTGGCTCCATCTATTTGCAAAGAAGGATGGGGAACCTCTTTAGAGAACACCAACCATCTCACCTCCCTCCTTTGCCCACACACACATTCCCTTGGGCTTGAGAAAATGTTGCCTGGTTCTCTTGGACCCTCAGTGAGAAGCTCTCTAAATGAGTGTGTGCTCCTCCTCTGTGCATTTCTTTATCAGTCAATCTGTTTTTACCCCCTGCAGTATGAGCTACCCCTGTCCTTTGTCTGATATAACCCACTCTGAGAGACCACCGGTCCCTCTTTCTCACAGACCCACTTCTTGGGGCCATTGCAAGCCTAGAACACACCAGGCTTCCTTTCCTGGTGAGTTTCTCCCCTGCCTCAGCAGATGTCATCACCCAGCTCTTTCCCTGGTATCCCTCACACACCTCTGTCCTTCCTGGTTCTTACCTGTAGACAGTTGCCCAAACTCAACCATTGGCCCTCTGTTTCTTTGGTTGTACCTTCTTTGCGCTGAATAACTCACGGGTGTGCAGGCCTCTGATTATCACCTCTGTGCTGCCCACTCCAGGAAAGAATATGGGCTTAAAGTCAGGCCGACCAGGCCTTGACGCAAGCTTTGGACAAGCTACATGGTTCTCTTGAGCTTTGGTTTCATCTGTTAAAATGTAATAATAAAGCATACCTCTGAGTGTTCTAGGAAAGACTGAATAGAAGTAAAATACAATAGATGTTCGTTTCTTTTCTTCATCACTTCCATTGGGCATTCCACCTGAATTTGATTCATGCAAGTGTATCACTCACTCATTCATTCATTCATCCTTACTTCAACATATCAAACATCTCCTACCTGCCAGATACAGTGCTAAGCCCTGAAGACAGAGACAGGAGTCAGGCAAAGCCCCATGTGCATGTCCCCAGGGGGTAGACTAGGAACTAACTCCAAGGCAGAATGTTCTAAGGAAGGTTTAATTCTTTTCTATGCAAAACTAAGACAAATTTAGATTTATTAATAATTCCTGTTTGTAGGGACAGGAATTCTTTTCTTGGTCTGAAAGTAAGTCACAGATCACGTGTGCTCTATGGTGGCCCTCAAGGGTTGAATGGACAGCTACGTGAGACAGTGTGTCTCTCACCCATGGAGGCAATTGCAGCCCACGGCAGCATATCCTGATTCTAGGTGCCCATGTGGTGGACTTATGGATTGTATCATCTATTTTAAACAAGTTGGACAGGTTGGCTTAAAATATTTCCTGAAGTAAAACTGTGAATTGAAGATAATCATGGTAATTAGGGATTATCTTCTAATTTACCCAAACAGGGACACTCCTAGGGAAAAGGGGGCACTATTCATCATCATGTCAGGGAACAGGTGTGAACTGGAATGTGCTAATGAGACCCTGGAGGAAAATAATGGCATTGTAGTCTCTATAATGTAGCTACATTACTTTTATCATAAAAAATTACAAATACAAACAAATAAAATACTTCTTTAATTCAATTGAATTGAATTGTGCCCATCCTACTAATAATACAAGCACAAGCAACCAGGAAGAGTAGCAGGGCTGACCCTTCCAGCCCAGGAACAAGCTCTCCATCAGCTACACTCCAAGCAACAAGCAGTCGTGATATAATGTCTTATCAAGAATACACCCAGAATATTTGAAAAGGATATTTGAAAGATGAATGTATATTCTTGGTCACTCACAAAAAGTTCCCTGCTCTTCGGATTAGCAGGAGCTGATCAAACTAAGCCAAGCACATGGCAAATATTTTAAAATATTGTCATTTTGAATGCAATATTTCTTTTTTTTTTAATTCCTAATTTTTACAAACAGCTGGTAATCTGTGTATTATGTTAGCATGGTAGCACAAGTACAATTTAATAATAAATCATAACAGTAAATCATGGGGTATATGCTGAAACAAATTTTGCTGGCAGGGGAATATGATGAAAAATGTTTGAAGACCACTGACTTCGACAGTACCATCGGAACAAACCTCGTTGTAGTCTCAGTGTCCCAGTGTCACTCTGGACACAGTAAGTTAAAAATGGAGTATGTGCTTTCTCCTCCCAGATGACTCAATTTTGACTGCTCAGTTTTATCACTGATTCTCCCAGATTTTCAAGAGATTCTGAAATGAGATTTCCAATTTCCTTCCAAGAGACCTGACTCTGTCTTTTCTAAGATTTTCCAGTTCTTCTTCCCTCTGCTCCATCCGACACCTCTCTCCTTCCCTTTCCATTTCCTGCCATTGTTTTCCTCCAGGGTCTTGTTGCATCCTCTCCTCAATTATTGCAGTTATTCCCTAACTGCCCTCCAAGCCCCTCCCCTCCAGTCCTTCCCACTCTCTGTCACCATGTCCGCCTTTCTCGATGCTTATCCTCATTCTGTGTCTTCCTCAACCCTGACTCAAGAAGTGCCAGAGGAAGGACCACGTGGTCCTTGAATTGAAAGATCCTTGCGGGTCTCAAAGAAGCCTCGTGAGAACCATGATGTGGCTTCACCCTTTCCTTGACTTATTTCATCAAAAACTATCAGTTGGGCATCTCTTTTTCTTGGTGGGGGGGCATTAAGTGGGTCCCTGGAGATTCATGAGTGAAAAACAGAATCACAACGTATGACGTACCTACTATGTGACAGATGCTGTTGTGGTGAGCAAAATTATATAGATCCTTCTCCCAAGAACTTTCCAGGCTATGCCACAGAGGCGTGCACTCTCTGTCATATCTTATATGTGATTCTCCTTCTTTTCCATCCAGTGGCCAAAATTCTTGTTCCTTACAAATACGCTGGATTCATTTCCTCCCTCTATCCATGCGCTAGCAGCCTCCCCACCATATCCTTGGAGGGGCTGCTCATTGACTCTGACCTTGTGAGGCTCTCCTTGACCTCTAATCCTTATTCAGGTCTTCCCTTAAAAGTCCTGTCCAATCCTCTGGGACTGTCTCATTCTGCTTAGCCGCATGCTCAGGGTGTAGGGTCTCCCAGGCAACCTGCAAGCCTCTTGCCCTCTGCTGTCACTTCTGTGGCTATCGGTTTCATCACACTTGTAGACGTGTTAAATGTGACATTCTTAACATGTTAATTCTGTTACACAAATGGACACAGTGGTCTTGTTAGGACAGGGGGATTATGGGAGTCTTGGTTCCCCCGATATATTTTTCATAGTCTCTATAATGTAGCTGTATGACTTTTATGATAAAAAATTACAGGTAAAAACAAATAAAATACTTCTTTAATTCAATTTAATTGAAATCCAGAAATAATTGTTCTCATTAGGTAACTAGACCTTGGAAGTCCAAGGGCTAATTTAGATCAGATTAGAGAAATTCAAAAGTGGTTATTAGCATACACCAGTTCCTCCAAATACAAATTGCCCTTTCTTGATGACAGACCAGATTTTCTGGGGCACATCTAATTTCGCCCTACTTTTGGATTTCCTAGAACCCCCTCCAGGGTCAGGCCAGGAGTGGCTGTCAAAAACATCAAATGTCAGGACTTGGGTATTGCCTGTTAAACCTATTTTTAAAAGTAAATGCATATGTGTTCCTAGCAGTTGTCCAATGAATCTTAAAGGACTTTTGCTGTCAGGGTAGCCTATAATGGTATCTTGGGAAAACGAAAGAGACCCAAATTATCAGTAACAGTTGGAGCAGGTGCACCGACGTTTGCTCCTATGACCGTCAAAACAGAGAAGCATGATTTGCATAAGATGATGAATATTCTTCATTTAACCGGCTAATGTCTTAAAGTAATGAGAAAGAGGAGTGGGTGTGGAGGTGGACCTCCTACAACATTAACAACCAGCCTGAATTCTGCAGCCACATCCAGAGGGTCAGGGTGACGCTGAGAAGTGAACAGGATCCCCAGGGAGCAAATGCGCACTTCTCCACCACCAACTCCCTCTACCTTCTGCTCCTCCGAGGGACTAATTGAGCAGTGAGTTTTATTGCTTTGATCATTCATGTCATATCTTTTTATCTCTCTCCCGCTTAACTCTCCCTGGTCCGTGAAGGGCAGTTTTGATATCTAGCCCTGTTGAAATTTGCAAGACTGGCTCAACAGACCGTGAGTCTGGAGTATTAAACTACTCACGCCTCTCCCCACTGGAGTGCGGAGAAAAACACATTTTCACCCAATTTTTTGGATAGAGAAATCCCAGAGCGTTGCGATAACTTTGGCTGCAGAAAATAAAAGGGCAACGCTAAGAAGCTTAGAGGACAGGAGGACAGGCTGTGTTTCTGCTCAAGGAAGTTCTTTGTTTGCGATCCTATCATGGGAGTGTTGGGAGTTATGAATTTAAAATTTCTGGATCCTACAAAATAGGCACCTAAAATTCTTCACTTCTCCAAAAAGGTATGACAATCACATTTGGGAGGGGATGAGTCCCAGAGGATAAATGCTTTTTTTCTGCTCCAGCTCCCACCTCCTCTCCCTCCTCCAGAAAAGGAGCACACTGTAAACTCCTCTCCCCGTCAGTTCCAATTGCGAAATGAACTGTGGCTGGGACAAGATAATGTGGGGAAATCAGGTGTCCAAGGACTGCTGATTTCAGCATTTTCCCTCTTGCCATCTGAGCCAAAGGGCTTCCAGGGAGCAGAGAAGCCTCCAAGCGTGAATCCAAATCAGGATAAACGAGGCAAGCTGCCAATGGCCTTCTTTTCCCTAGCAGGGTTTCGTAAGCACCTTCCCACTTTTTCAAAAATTAGAAGCTCTATTGATTTAGTGCTCACCGTGTTTCTGTGTGATTTATGACCCAGAAGATGTTTGACAGCATTCAGCCTTTTGGGGGAGGTTCCAGGCCAAAAACACAATGAAGAACTGTAGAAGGAACTTTTCGTCACTTGCAGATAAAAACCCTAAAAGTCTTATCCCTATCATTAAATTCACCTTTGCTTGAGGCCCCCTTTGGATAAACCGTGGGGGAAATGGAACTTCAAATTGGACCACTGTCTCTGTAAATGACTTGTATTTTATACCAGCGCCACAATATATTTATGAGACCCATAAAGATAAATGAATGAAAACTTATTTTTCCTCCAAAGAACTGGTGATATAGCAGGTGTGTCACAGAAATCAGTCATTGTCTGACAGACTTCTGTAACTCTTCCACAGCATAGAATATCAGTCGGGGGGGGAGCTCTACATCCGGGGGCCACATTTCCTAACCTCCTTGCACTTAGATGAAGCCAAGAGACAATTTCTATCTCTTCATGGGAGCAGAGTTGTTGGACGTCTTGTGGCCTTGGCCCATGAATTCATCCAGGTGCACACACGTGCATATTGTACCCTTCTCCACTCTCTCTTCCTCTTTTGTCTGGGTAGGGTGGAGATGAGTCCTAGGGAAAGCCGGAAACCACAGATTGAAAACAGCAAAACTTCCATCAGCCTGGGTCCCTGAATGACTGTGTGGAAGAAGGATATCTGCTAACGTATTAACCTGTTATGAAACCAGGAAGAAATACCTTGCTATGAAGTTTGAACCGGTATATAATTTTTAGGTTTATTAAGGAGAGCAGTTAGCCTACCCCACTAACATGAAGGAAGAAATAAATGTATTCAAACGATAATGATGCAACATTGTGAGCAAAATAGAGGAACGGGGAGAAACACGGAAGTGGCCAAGGTTCTAAACTAGGATGCTTTTTTAGTGAAAGCCCCGGGCCAGGAGCAGTATATTATTGTTAAAAAGCCATAATGGGCAAGACATCAGAATGGGCAAAGGAATCCTCTTCACTTCAAATTTGTGTTTTCCAAAGTGCTAATAGGAATCAGAAGAGAAAGAAGTTGTTACAGAATTGGGTGGAACAAAGCCTGACAGATCTCTTCCTGTCAGATGTCCCCAAAGACATAACATTCTGATGTACACTGGATAAAAGCTGCTTAAAACTCCCCAGTGAGGGTGCCAGGTCTTGGTCATGTGTTCCCCACAGGCCTGGTCCCCGGAGTGGGACTACTGAGAGAGAGAGAGAATCTTTGAGAGGTGAAGTCTGCAGGTCATTGGGGGAATGCTCTCCAGGGAATTCGGGACTCTATCCTCTTCCTCTCTTTCTTTGGCATCCCAGCCCTGAGGTAAGCCATGATGTGCTGCCCGACCACAAGCCCAAAGCCCTGGGGCTAAGGGATCTTGGACTGGAAGCTCCCAAACCTGAGTCAAATATAAGTGGATTATCTCAGGTATTTTGTTACAGTGACAGAAAGATGACAAACACAGACTGCCTGTTCTAATCAGAATAAAAGTCAAGTGTTCATCCCAGTCTACAAGAACTTACATGATCCACTCGCCGTCTTTTTTCTAACCTTACCTGGTGCCATGATCCATGAGAATTCAGACACCGAATTCTTGTTCATCATTGTGTCCCCAGAACTCAGTTCATAATTTTTTAAAACACTTTTTTAGTTGTAGATGGACACAATACCTTTATTTTATTTATTCATTTTTATGTGGTGCTGAGGATTGAACCCAGGGCCTCATACATGCTAGGTGGGTGCTCTATCACTGAGCCACAATCCCAGCCCCTCAGTTCATAATTTTTTAAAGCATTTCTCAAACTTACTTGAGAAATCTAATATGAAGAGCATTCAGGGAACTAGTATTCTTTGGGACACATTTTGGAAAAATCCCTGTAATTTCTTAAGTACTCAGTAAAGTACATGAGAACACAGCAAGAGGTTGTAGTTCATCTTTTAAGATACCAGGGATAAAGAAGTGTCTTTTGACCTGCCACATTGCCACAAGCCTGTGATTCCAGTTACTCAAGAGGCCGGGGCAGGAGGATTGCAACTTGGAGGCCAGCCTGAGCCACTTGGCAAGACCCTGTCTTAAAATAAAATAAAAAGGACTGTGCATACAATACCCCTGGGTTCAACCCCAAGTACTGGAAAACAACCCCTTTTCTGCTCTGTGAGAAGCCCTGCAAACAGATTCCCAAAAGAGGTGTGGAATGGAGAGTCACATGCTCCAGGACTATAGGGCTTCT
Organism: Callospermophilus lateralis; assembly: GCF_048772815.1. Taxonomy (NCBI): domain Eukaryota; kingdom Metazoa; phylum Chordata; class Mammalia; order Rodentia; family Sciuridae; genus Callospermophilus; species Callospermophilus lateralis. The sequence goes on along the minus strand of NC_135312.1, from coordinate 113,907,288 downwards.
CTCTCAACAACAGAGATATGAGTGATGAATGTTTTGCCAGGTCCAAGACTCCCTACTGGGTTTAGGAGCCAAGTGTCAATAGCACTTAGCTTATTTGATCTCTCAGAATGGCAGATCTGACCAGCCACTGGGCTCTGAACCAACTTAGTTATTAGTAGCTTCTCTAGGCAAAGTGGAAAATGGGGTCTGCTTGGTTTGGATGAACCCCCACTTTCCTTGTCTAGCTTTCACAGCTCCCTCCAGCACTTCAGAACAGACGGGGCTCGCCTTCCACATGTGTTATCCTGCAGGGAGTGTAACATTTGCTGCAAAGTCCAGTGAGTTCCACCCTCATCGTTACCATCATTGGACATTTGCTGATCACCTCATCCAGAGCTCTGCATGCCACACATCTCTACCTAGCAGTCCCCTGTGAGAAAAGAGAGAACCGATCAGTTAATCATGAGCAACCCCCATCTGTTAATAATGTACATGCGACAGAATTCATCATCTGCTTTTGGGGACACAGAGGTTAAGTGCTTTGTCCCACCCTGGCAGAGTGGGACAAAGACACGGACAGAGCCTGGAGTGGAGTTGGGAACATTGACAGCGCCCACCTTTTCTCTCCACAAAAGTGTGAGCAGCTAAAATACCTCCATCGTGGAAGTCAGCAAATGGCGGTGAAAGGCAAACTTAGAGCTTCCGGAGCAATTGACTGATGCTTGCAGTAAAACTAGGAGAGAGATTCCAAGTAGAAATGTTCAGTCAATAGCCTCCAATCTTCTCCACATTGAAAGGCAAGTTGGATTTGCTAAATTTCATCCCACCCAGACTATAAAACAAATGAGTGCCATTTAAAGAAAGGGTTTCAAAATCCTCCAATCACATCGACTCATTTACTCCTCATTTCCAAGCTTGTTAAATAAAGCAGAATACCATCTCATCATATCAGAAAGCGGTTCGGGCAGGATCTAAAGAAATATGTTTCCTGGACGTTATTCGTTATATGACTTTTTCTTAAAGTGCCACAAGGTAGAAAAAACAAAGACAAAACCCAAAACCTAGAATGTATTAGTTGGAGTTAGCCCCTCCCCGGCTCCCAGCTTTTGCCTGGCAAATTTTATATTATATCATTTAGGGAATTTCCTAAGAAGACAGCTTCTCTGGGTCAGTGGGCCTCAGTGTGGGCGTCTCAGGTCTCTTGAGGCCCAAAAGATACCGATTGACTTTTCCTAAACTGGATTTCAAGTTCTCACTGGGGACAACTGTTTACCTGCTAAGCCCCTTCCTTTTCTCCATCACTGAGCTAGTTTTCCAAGTCAAAGAAGCTGCTAAACGCATGGATCTATGAAGCTGAGTTGGAGACTTGATCCTCAGGTGGATACACTCACCTCTCTCTGTGTCCTAGGGAGAGAGTGTTCCATCTTGGAACTCCATTAATCCAGAGAGCATGGAGTGAGCAAGTGTGGATGGAACCCACAGAGGGTGATTGCTATGGTTGGGATCTTGAGTGTCCTCCAAAGGACCTTGACTTAAAGGCTTGGTCCTCAGGGTGGCGCTAGTGAGAGGTGGTGGAGCCTTTCACAGGTGGGCCTTGTGGGAGGCCTTTACCTCCATGGAGGCCTGTCCTCAATGAAGATGGTGGGACTCTGGCCTCTTCTCTCTTTTCTGATCCTTGACTCATGATAAGCAGTTTTGCTCTACCATCTGTTCCTGCCATGATGTGCTACCTGGCCACAGGCCCAAAGTAACGTACTGGAACCTCCAATTCTGTGAATCGAAAGAAACCTTCTCTCTTTATATGTTGATTATCTGAAATGTTTGTTACAGTAACAGAAACCTGGTTAACACAGCAAACTTCCTTCAAAGGCAGCTTGTTACCTGTAAGAGCAAGTCCAAATTCCCTAGGAGAATTGAAAAGACCTGCCATGACCTGACCTCCTTCAGTATCTTAATCCTTCACCTTTTATCACTCTTTTCTATGAATCCTGACCTCCAGTCTTGTTGATGTGCTGAAGTTGCTGGGATCTTCTAGGCCTCTGACTTTTAAATGTATTTCTTTGCCCTCTGGCTTTTAAATGTATTATTTGTAGTTGCTGGGAATTCTTCAAGGAAATTCGAATGTCCCTTCCTCTGGGAAGCTCATGCCAGATAGAGTTCAAGTCTTCTACCTTTGTGCATTCATAGCACCTTGTTCTACATCTTTATTTCATAACATGTTTTATGGAATTGCTGTGTTTTCATGCTAGTCCTCCACTAAATATGGGACTCCTGGAGGTAAACTGGGCTAGGCACTAGCACCTGTTGAACAAACCTTTGCTAAATGAAGGATTTGATTATTAGAAATGTAACTTAAAATTATTTTCTGATGACGGTGGGCTGGAAGTCTCATGTTTCCTACATAATTCCACCTATAGGCCTTGGATATTCATTCTATAAATCTTTCTATTGTGGGTCTTGGCATCTGCTAATGACCCTCTGGAATTACATGGAAATAGCCTTATAAATTTTATAGAGAAAAAAAAAACTTTAAAATTCTTATGGAAAAATATTTCAAATCACTCTTTATTTCCATCCAGTGCATTAAATTAGTGACAGTGTGTACCATATTAGTGAGATTCCATTTCATCCCCGTCCATCTGTGAGAAGTTGTGGGAGAGGAATTCGTCAAGAATAGAATGGTAGAGTAAGTTGATACCAGTACATATGATTTTTTAAAGCAGCAAATATGGAGGAAAGAATGTTCCTGAATGTGTTATTGCATGATTTATGATGCTCTCAGTCCTAAGAAGCAAATTAAAGTCTAGCAGATGGTTCTCAGAAGCCCTGTAACTATAGTTACATGTTTTAAAAGTCAGAAACATCCTAGTGAATTGTTATTGAGTTGTTGAGCTTCTCCAAGATGCAGGCGGGCGTCCGCACCAGGAAGCGAGAGTGGGATCTGTGGCAGCCAACCCTCCGGCTCATTTCATGGCAGGTAGTTTCCCAGTGGCCCTTCTTAGGCAGCTCCAGTCTCCAGGAACAAATCCTGCGAGTGTCCCTGGTCCCAGCTGATAGATGATGCTTAATGTGGACTCCTGTGTTTTGCACAGAGATAGATTTGTATTGGGTGTGTTCACAGAAGTGACCCAGGTCCTTGGATAAGTGTTGGTGCACAGTAACTGTTTGTTAATGAATGAATGAATGACAGAGTGTGACACTGGACCTCTTGGGGCAGCATCTATGAGCCCACGGTGCCCCTGTATTTTCTCCTAGGAGGGATGGGATGATGGAATTCCTGGCCTAAGTTCTGGAGTGCCAGTCAACTCTGCCCTCCCCACCACACACCCAGCCCAGATTTTGCTCGGATTTCCACTCAAGATTCACTCCCCTGATGCACATGTGTTCTTCTTGATCTTTTGAGAAAACTCTTTGCTTCTCGAAGGCTTCAGATGGCTACTGTTTGCTTGGATTACACTTTGCCACGAAGCACCAGCTTCCTCTGTGCTATGTAATGACAGGTCTGGCCTTGCTTAGGCCCCTCCTCCCTGGGAGTACACAGCCGTGCCTGTCCGGCCGATCCTCAGGTAGGGCAAGTTTTGGAAGAAATCATGAGCCACTGACGTCCTGGCACTGAAGCAAAGACAGTCTTTGGAGACCTACTGATGCATCGATGCAATTGGATGCCCGAGTTATTTCTTTACATCGGTTGATACATTTTTCCGATGTAGTCCTCCTTGCTTGAGACGTAAAATCCCAACCCCAGAAGACTCGACTTCTCCTTTCAATGGAGTTTTTCAGACAAGACCCTTTAGAGATTACCAAGGGTCATTTTAATCAAAACGAAAGGCATCTCTTATTAAGATGGCTTTGCTGACAAATAATTAAGATGAATTGCTAGCATGTCCTTGTCCCAGCTGTCTCCTTGGTGTCCATTTGGAGTAAGCATATGAATGAAGTTCCTAGTCCACGCCTCAGCTCTTTAAAAGCAATTTATAACCCAACTTGCCATCCTAACTACCTCAGAAGATTTTAATCCTAAACCTGTCACCACCCATTATTTTCACGGGGTCCTGACAGTTCTACATTATAACAGTTTATAAGTAAAAGTTAACAAGGCCTAGAGAGAGTGATTGATGCTTCTGTGTGCGAACCAGTCAACATGCTTTCCCTGGCCCCAGATACCCTGCAGCTCTCTATGGGCTGAAGGAAGAAAATCATCTCAGAAAGATGAATGGCTTGTGCCGCTGGGCAGGTGGCTGATGTGTGGTCCTGGGCCCCAGGCCTGGCAGGAAGCGAAGCTTATGAGTGTAATGAACAAAGCACAGCCTCACCCGACTTCTTTCCTGTCACCGTCACCCTGGGTCTATGTCACTTCTCAGGTACCTGGCGGTATGAAGGAGGAGTTGGCTTTTCTCTGTGTTGAAATGTTGGAGAATTACAAGTGTTATTGATTTGTCAGTGCCTGGAGGGAGGGGTCATTAAACAGAGTCCTATTTGCCCCTGACAAATATGGATAGGTGATAGGAGCCAGGAAAGTCATCACGAAGTTGACGCTCAGCTCTTCTCCCAGCCTGTCCCCCAAACCACACACCAGAGACCTCAGAGGAGCCGAACGCCTTCACTCTTGAATCCTGACCGCCCCCCGCCCCCCGGCCCAGCGTGGTGATGACCTTCTGAGAATTTAGCCTTTCTCTTAAAAAGACACCTCGTCCCCACCCCAGCACATTCATTGAACTGTCATAACAAATTCTATAGTTGGGGTGACATCAGCAACAGGGATTTATCTTCTCACAGTTCTGGAGGCTGGAAGTCCAAGACCAAGGTGTCCACAGGCTTGAAGGTCCCTTTCCTTGACTCTCAGACGCCAGCCCCTTGCTGTGTGCTCCCATGCTCTTTCCTCTGTGCCCAGATGTCCCTGGGGTCTCAAGGTGTCCAAATTTCCTCTTCTTATAATGACAATAGACAGACTGGTGGGGGCTTATTGTCACGGTCTCATGTTAGCTTGATCCTCTGTCTCCCAAACCCACTCGCATGCAGTCTGAGGTCCTGGGGATCAGGGCTTCCACATATGAATTTGGGGTGTGGGGACACAATTTAGCCCATGACACCAGCCAACTGCAAAAGCCATCCAGCCGAAAGCACTTGCCGCAGAAGTGTATCAAGGGGTCTGTCTCACTCTTGGTGTGGTCCAAATAATCCCCATTTTTGAGAAATGGAAGACAACTGTTTTAGTCAGGGTTTTTTTTATTGTAGTTGTTTTGTTTTGTTTTATTTGCTGCTGGGACTAAGAGGCCTGACAAGAACGACTGTAGAGGAGGGAAAGTTTATTTGGGGGACTCACAGTTTCAGAGATCTCAGTCCATAAACAGCCAGCTCTATTCGTTGGGGCTTGAGCTGAGGCGGAACATCATGGCGGAAGAGTGTGGTGGAGGGAAGCAGCTCACATGATGATCAGAAAGCAGAAAGAAAGTCCACTCACCATACACAAAATATAAACTCCAAGACCTTGCCCCCAGCGCCCACCTCCTCTACCCACAGTCTACCCACCTTCAGTCACCACTCGATTAATACCATCAGGGGGTTAATTCCCCGACTGGGTTAAGTATCTCATAACCTAGTCATTTCACCTCCGGACGTTCTCGCACTGTCTCACATTTTCTAAACCATAACAACAACCATCTTCATAACGCGAATAGAAGCCCCACATTAGGAAGGAAGCTATCAAAGAACTTAGAAAGAACTCAGGAAGACCAACTCCTTTGATGCAACCTCTGTCCAATCTCTCTCTCTAAAGAAGGGGGCTTTTCCTTTCTCCTCTTATTCAATCACCTCTCTCATTAAGACAACATCCTGGGCTGGGGATATAGTTCAGTTGGTAGAATACTTGCCTGATACACACAAAGCCTTGGGTTCTAATCCCTAGCACCACACACACACACACACACACAAAAAAAAAAAAAAAAAAAAAAGACCACAACCTGCCTTGGTTGCAAATGCATTCCATTTTTGGTACCCAACTTTCTAAATGTGCACAGAAACTAATTTTGGGTGCTCAGTCTGAAGCTGGAATGGTAGGTATTTCTCCATCCTTTATTTCACATTATAATAAGGGCCTGTGATCAGAGTGACTCCCAAGATAAGCAGGCCATAATATTTTCATTGTCACCATGATCACAGACTGAGATAAGAGACCAACATGCTATTTTTATTCTCTCTCTCTTTTAACTCCTGGTGTTAAATGCAAGGAGAACAAGTTTAAAAAAAAAAAACAAAAAACAAAGTACCGCAGCTCCCGCAGCTGCATACAAAACGTCCGGCCGCCCCTTTTTCAAGCAGGCCGTGATGTACGTCAAGGATGACACAAATACTATTGAGGTGATTCTGCGCTGAGGAGATGCCTCTTAATTGTGTTTGCAGCCCAGAGCAGAAAGCATGCCTATTCGAGGTACTTGTTGTATCATTTTTTAAATCAAGGCCATCTTTTTCTCAGTGGTAAACGTGAAATGTTTTTAAAGGCCAGACTTAGCATAAAATCTATTGGTTGCCATGGATACCACTTACCACACAGGACTGCGCTCTGTGTTCAACTGTGTGATTTTCTCTATTCAAAGGTTCAGCATTGTCAAAAACCAAATTACTTTTTCTGTTGTTTATCGCAAAGTTCATTATGGGAAAGGCAATAAATAAGAAGATATTCGTGTATCAAGGGGAGCCGCGTGGGGAGTCACTTGGGCGCCAGGCCTCAAAAATTCAGTATTTTACAATAATTATAGCCAAATTGGCTATTGTTAGGAAATAAAATGCATTTTGATCTTTGTGTGTGTGTCTGTGTGTGTGTGCGTGTGTGTGTGTGCGAATATAAAGTAAAGCAGGTACTTGGAAGTCTGTTCCCAACAAAATTACATGGTAATAAGGCTTTTCACACCTACACAGCACTTAGTAACCAAGCTCCGAAGGAGTGAGATGGAGCCCTGATTGGTTTGAAACTTGGTTCCTGAGGCTCATGGCTTTCGTCTTTATGAGAGAAACTGTGGGTTCAGGACCTCATGCTCACTGAATTATTCATGCCGTCTATCCGTCCCCTATCTTCAGGTTGAAGCCTGTTCGGGTATTAGTAAGGGCACAGGTCCACCCCATTCCACGGGGCCCAGAAACCTGCACCCTTGCCCCTCTCTGCTAATTAGCTTGATATTTGCAGTTGACGACTCTTTCCAATCCCTTCACCTCTCCTTCCCTCCCACCTTCACTCCTTAAGCAAAAAAATGGGAGAAAAAAAAAAATCACACAAGGAACATACAGAAGTAGCTAGAGAGGGAGTTTGTCAAATTTCTGGAGGGTATTCCAAGATAATCTGGTGTCAGCAAGTTCCCCCTTGGCTGAAGCCTGCTGTATCTTGCTATAACTCCCAAGTAATCAAGGAATGCCCTGAACATTGACTCGTTACTGATTTAAGCATCTCCCATCCCCTCTCTGGCACTTTTTAGACACCTTGGTTTGGGCAATTTGCATGACAATGAGGTGAAGGAGAGACCTTAATGAAGGCATCTGTTTTTTAACGTGCTTGTGGTATTAGATTCCTGTAATAATAGCCCAGAGGGGGATGAAGTTCTCAATTCTCCTTTGGGTTCTCCATAGAGCAGTCTGCTGATGATTGCTAATTTGCAAATTCCAACTTGTCACCTCCATGATGCCTATGGTAGAGTTGTAGAGGCTGCAGAGTGACAGTCAAATTGCCACCAGGGCATAACCCACTTGCAAGATGCACTGGTAATTAATTTACATATTGCAAACATTAAAAACAGGGCAGGATCCAAGGGAGAAGGCCCCAGGAAAGTTCAAGGGGTTACTGGGAATCCCCTCCTAGCATACTTGCCCTGGTGGGAAACTGGCTGGACCTTGTCCCGGAGTTTCAGGCACCAAAGTAACTGACACGTGAGGGACTTTGAAGCCAGGAGTTTTGCTGGCCTCAAGTCAAGAGGTGATTCAATATTATGGGTTGGATCTTAAATGTCTCCCAAAGGCCCATATGCTAAAGCTCAATAGCCAGCCTATTGTGCTTTGGGGAGCTGGTGGAAGCTTTAAGAGGTGGGGCCTAGTGAGAGGCAGTTAGGTCTTTAGGGTGTGTCCTTGAAGGGGCTGTTGGAATCCGTTCTTTCCTCTCTCTCTCTCTCTCTTTCTCTCTCTCTCTCTCTCTCTCTTCCTGTCAGCCATGAACAGAGCAGCTTTGATCTACCACATGCTCCTCACCATGGTGTGCTGCCTTTACAAGGACAGAGGAACCAACCTACCACGAACCAAAACCTCGGAAGCCATGGGACAAAATAACCTTTTCCTCCTTTAAGTTTCTCCCTTTAAGTTGTCACAGTGACAGAAAGCTGACTAACACAGGCAGGGTCCTAATCTGTTTTGTTTACAGAAGTATCCCAGTGCCAAGGACATTATCTAGGTAAGAAATATTTACTGTTGCACCAAACAGTAGGAGCAGAAGCAGTTGTATCAGTTAACATCTCTATGGCAACCAATAAACGCCCACTCAGCGTAGCCTGGGCTAACACAGTACTTACAGTCATGGAAAAGGAAAGGGGACCAGCCAGACAGCAATCAGGGCAGCTCCAGGAACCCAGGTGGCAGAAGTGAATGGAGGACTGTTTCAGGATGCCACCCCTTGGATGGGCTGGCTCCAAACTCTTTCCAGACTTCCGTCATTCTGCTCAAGATCCATTTTTTTTTTTTTTTTTTTTTTTGTACTGGGGATTGAACTCAGGGGCACTTGAAAACTGAGCCGCATCCACAGCCCTATTTTGTATTTTATTTAGAGACAGGGTCTCACTGAGATGCTTAGTGCCTCGCTTTGGCTGAGGCTGGCTTTGAACTCACCATCCTCCTCTCTCAGCCTCCCATGCTGAAGATCCAAATTTTAAGGGAGCATGTTTGAGGGAGAGCATCCTTTATCTAATTTGGGTTATATATCTACCTCCTGACTAGAGTGTGGCTCAAACACACGGGGGTCTGGCTAGAAACTACACGTCCCAGCTTCCGACCACCCAGTATAGACATGGGATTCCCACCAGAAGTTCAGGTGATCCATCACCATTTACAGACCTGGGCTAACAGTGCAAGGGCTAACATTCCCCCACACCCGCTTTCCTTCTGCCTGGATGGAAATAGCAAGGCTGGGGCAGCTGTGGACCCCACGTGTGAGGGGCGGCAGAGCTGTCCTGCTAGTCCAGGTGCCTGAGTGACTGTGTGGAGCAGAGCCTGGCTGCTGGTCTTCATGGTTCTGTGCAAAACAACCTTCTGTCTTGTCTAAGACATTACACTCTGGGGCCTCTGTGCTCTGGCCGCTAAGCCCCCACTTTAAAACTGGATGAAAAGAAGCATCCCCCTGTCCCAGGCAACCAGTGGGATGGCTTTCATCATTATGGTATTTGTTCTTGGCAAAAGGATCGTACTGCAGGAGCCACAGTAAGCATGACTATTCACAGTTCCTGCTTGTAGATCGGACTGGCTGGAAATTCCTACCCAGGAAGCATCTATGTCTTTGCTCCTCAAACCCAGGTCTTCCTCTCCCAGCTAAAATGCCAACCACAGGATCCCTCCCTTGAAAAACTGATAAATTCAGTCCCAACCCACTATAAAATGAAAATGATTTGCTCTGTGCCTGCCTTCTGGTGCCCAGCTACCAGCACTTAAAACACAGTGCAATCCTCGGCATTGATAAGCACCCGCCCAGCCTTTACCAGCAGCATTACCGCTAACGACTCCTAAAGAGAAGCCCTCGCCACTGAGATCAACAACTCATTAGTCAGGGAGAGAACGGTCAGCGGAGACATGGCTCCCTAATTTGTATTTGTATTTTGTGATTTATTTTTGGTCGATCAGAAAGTTCTTATTGATTGCTTACTCTGTGCCCATCACACCGCTCTCCTTTTGAGTAGAATAGTGTATTGTTTTCAACAGGGGTATTGTTAATGCCTAATAAAAATAAGTTACTGGGTTTTTTTGCTAGTAAGATACCCTCCCCCACCACACAAACAAACTCAGGGGCTTGCTTCACTCTCGCCGCAGTGTTAATGGCAAAGTTGGAATTTCCTGTTGAAAAGCAAAAGGAAATGGGATTTATTGACAGTAACTTTATTCTGGAGTAAACTTTTTCTGGAATATGGCACTTTCATTGGTGAAGGCTTTGATTTTTTTCTCTTCTTTCTTTAGTTTACTTGTATCCTATTCCTGAAGGAGTCTCTCTGCCCGTATTCTGGCATTAAGAAGACTGTGACCTTTTGTCATGAGCTGGACAGGCCGTCAGCCTCTTCAAGGCTGTCTTCATGTGAGGGAGTCGGACTCACTGTCCCTCAGTCCCAGTCTTTAATGTGTTCCTTCATGCTTGGCCCAAGTACCTGGTTCTGATCAGCCCAACTCTGGTCACCGCTGTCTGTAAAATCTTCTAGACCCTTCACCCAAATCCATACCTTAGATTCCTCTGGACATCGACCTGGTGGTTCCCGTGGGGGATAGCTTGCTTGCTGTCCCCAAAAGAAACACAGGAAGAAAAATAAAAATCACTCCAATTCTTAAATGTTTTTCCAGAGGAAGACAATTCTGATCCTAAGTGGAGAGCTGGCCCTTTGATATAAGGGAAACCAAAGAATGAGCCTCCCTTATGTAGAAGTGGGTAGAGATTCACCTAAGTGAGAGCTATCTAAGTGAGAATCAAAAAGAAATTATGGGAATTTTTTTGGTACATTAAAAAGGAATGGGTGTGGATGAATGGATAAAAAATGTGGCATTTATACACAATGGAATATTATGCCGCACTAAAAAATAATAAGATCATGGCTTTTGCAGGGAAATGGATGGCATTAGAGAAGGTTATGCTAAGTGAAGTTAGCCAATCTCCCCCCCAAAAAATGCCAAATGTCTTCTCTGATATAAGGGAGGGGGTAACTCAAAATGGGGTTGGGAAGGAAAGCAAGGGAGGAAGATTACCTCTAGATAGGGAATAGGGGTGGGAGGGAAAGGGAGGGAGAAGGGGAATAGCATGGATGGTGGAAGGAGACCGTCATCATTATACAAAATACATGTATGAAGATGTGAATTTGGTGTCAACATACCTTATATACAAACAGAGATTTGATAAATTGTGGTATAAAGGGTATTAAGAATTTCAATGCAAAAAAATTATGAATGTAATGCACTCCTCTATTGTAGTGTATGTAAGAAATAAAAATAAATAAATTAGTTTTTTTAAAAAAGGAATGGGGATTTGGGAGGGGGTTGGGAAGGGGCCAGAAGAGGATCAGGGTAGAAAGTCTGGCTCAGAACTTTCGATAGCTCCACTGGCCAACAGAGTGGGCACCCATCACAAATCACAATCACAAATGACTATTGAACACTTAATTTTTTAGCCATCATTATTATTTTGGTACTGGGGATTGAACTCAGGGGCACTTAACCATTGAGCCACATCCCCAGTCTTTCAAAATTTTTATTTAAAGATAGGGTCTTGCTAAGTAGCTTAGGGTCTCACTAAGTTGCTGAGGCTGGCTTTGAACTCACGATCCTCCTGCCTCAGTCTCCCGAGCCTCTGGGATTACAGGTGTGCACCACTGTTATTTAATTTTTACTAATGTGAAATTTAGGTGGCCCCATATGTAGCCGGTGACTACTATTTTGAGCAGCATGGGTCTAGATGAGGAACCTCAGCAAATTCAAGTTGAAGGCTTAGGGAAGAAACAAGCAATGGAACTGGCTGTGGTGGGGATGGCTGAGGAACCCTGGCTCTGTGTCCTGTGTCACGACGTCTGCCTCACAGAGGCAGATCTGGGAAGGGGAGAGGGACAGTGGCTTGGAAGGGGACAATGAAATAGGAAGGGAGACGCTTGTTGCAGCAGATGAGAGGAAGGCACAGGGAGCCTTGGGCCAGCCGCGTGGCCCCTGCCTCTGGCTCCTGGGCTTTGCCTCTTTTCTCCAGGACTCTGATGACTTGAGGCACCTACCTGTGACCCAGCACTGCCTTTGGCTGGTGTGAGATGAGCTTGGTTGGGAGGGAGACCAGCACTCTCAGAAGCCTACAGTATGCAGCACGCAGCAGGAACCCGATAAGAACGCAAGTAAAGTTTCCTCTGCTTGTTACCCACAGCCCTTAGACCCCGGTTCCCAGGCGGTCCACCTCTATCTGGGCTCAAGAGACAGCAGAGGAGGCAGAGAACTGCAGAAGAAGACTAGCTTCACTCTGTCCTCCATTCCTTCCTCTCCCTTAGCACATGTCCTGAACGCCCACAAGGCGGGTGTCTCCCTGGGCTCCTGTTCTGTCCTTCCAGTGCTCAGTGAAGTTCTGGTGTGAATGTCACAATCATAAACTCCTATTGGCTCGGAAAACACTGTGCATCAGAGGGACGGCACTAGGAGGAGGGGCATTCTGGAAGAAAAGAGATTTACCTGCAAGTAGAGAGATCGTGAATCTCCAGCTTTTCCAAGTTGTGACATAAAGGTTACCCCAGGCCGGGAGCCATAGATGATCCAGAAATAGAGAAATAAGCATATTATTGGTCTACGTGGCGGTAGCCACAGGAACCAAGAAAATCTTTGCTCTAGGAGTGGGATAAGAGGATTTTCCTTTTCACTTTGTACTTCTTTGGAGAGTTTGAAGAATCTGTTCAAGCAGAGTAGGGAATCTAGCCGTGTTTAGACGAGTGACTTAAGGTTGGAATCGAGGAGTGGCCGCCGATAGTTGTGGAAGACTCTCTGAGTAAGAATAGAAAGCGAAACTCTAAGATGGTATGTCTTGGGCATGATATCTAATAAGGGCAGAATGTATTCCATGTTTTTATAACTGTTTTTATTAGTGCATTACAGTTGTACATAATTGTGGGTTCATTTTGACATAATCTGGTCTGCAGAGAATATGATTTGCTCCATTTCATCTATCTTCCTCTTTTCCTTCCTCCCCCTATTTCCCTTCCTCTACTCTCCTGGTCTTCCTTCTATCTATTTGTTGTTCTTTAAAATCAGTGTTTTATAATATTTACCTCTCACACACACACATCAGATAGAGCACTAATCTCTAGGATATATAAGGAACTCAAAAATCTTAACACCGAAACCAAAACAAAACAAATAACCCAGTCAATAGATGGGCCAAGGAACTGAATAGACACTTCTCAGAAGAGGATATACAGTCAATCAACAAATATATGAAAAAATATTCAACATCTCTAGTAATTGGAGAAATGCAGATCAAAACTACTCTAAGATATCATCTCACTCTAGTCAGAATGGCAGCCATTAAGAATACAAACAACAATAAGTGTTGGTGAGGATGTGGGGGAAAAGGCATACTCCTACACTGCTGGTGGGACTACAAATTGGTGCAGCCGATATGGAAAGCAGTATGGAGATTCCTTGGAAAATTGGGAATGGAACCACCATTTGACCCAGCTATCCCTCTCCTCGCTCTATACCCAAAGGACTTAAAAACAGCACACTACAGGGACACAGCCACATCAATGTTTATAGCAGCACGATTCACAATAGCTAAACTGTGGAACCAACCTAGATGCCCTTCAGTGGATGAAGGGATAAAGAAAATGTGGTACATATACACACTGGAATACTATTCAGCAATAAAAGAGAATGAAATCATGGCATTTGTAGGTAAATGGATGGAGTTGGAGAAGATAATATTAAGTGAAGGTTAGTCACTCCCCAAAAACCAAATGACTTAAGAATGCTGATTCATAATGTGGTGATGGGGGTGGGGAGGCTTGGGAGGATTAAAGGAACTCTAGATAGGGCAAAGAGGAGGGAGGGGAAGGAAGGGGCATAGGGGTAGGAAAGACAGTGGAATGAGATGGGCATCATCACCCTAAGTACATATACGAAGACACGGATGGTGTGACTCCACTTTGTATACAGCCAGAAATGTGAAAAAGTAAATTCTATATGTGTAATATGAATTGTAATGCATTCTGCTGTCATATATACTAAATTAAAATTTTAAAAAAGATAAAAAAAATCAGTGCTTTATAGACAACATAAAGGTGGAATCCACTGTGGTATATTCATATAGGTACATAGGATAGTTTTGTCAATTTCATTTCATTGTTTCAATGACACTGTGGCTCTTGAAGTACGAGGAGGGACTGGGTGACCAGGCTGGCCCTGAGCTCTGTGCCAGGAATGTCAGGTCTTATTTTGGGACATTCCATGAGGAAGAGGTCCCATGGAGTTACCCAGTAGATTATCAGAAGAGGTAAAATAGGGGGATCTGAGATCTTAATAGAAAGGTCCTTTCTCCTGAGTATCCCAAAGTGTGTGCCTTACACTAAGCCAACTGAAGTAGGATGGTAAGATCAGAAGTCGGCCCTGCCTCGTAAGGACGCTGAACCCCTGCCCCACGGGTTAATCTGGCCAAGCAAGGTGAGCAATGGGGCTGGGTTGATTTCGATTCTCTTGATGTAGGTGGTAGAGCAAACGCCCACACATTTCAGTTCCACAGCAGAACTTTAGAGAGAGAAATGACTGACCGAGACCCAGGGGACAGAAGCTGGCCTCCCAGAGCCTACTCTGAGGACCAAAAATCAGTCCCTTGAGTGCTAGAAGCTGGTACTTACCCACACAGAGATGAGTAAGCTTTTCCACGTGCCAGAAGGTCCCTCCCTGACTATTCTCATGGATCATTTCTCCTCTTCCTCTCCTTCATCATACCCTGCATACTCACAGAGAGGAAATGAGCGGAATCACTCACCACGGGACGGACCTGTGGCTACAGTGGTTGTCTGACAGATTAGGGGGTATGCCAGTCTGATCACCCACTGATAAGGTACCTGGAGGCCTGCAAGTAGCACAGAGCCAGGGGAGCCTCCCAGGTACTCCCTGACTGACTGGACAGTCCAGCCACACTTCTCCCTCGACAGGGAGACCAGACGCATCTCAAGACAGGCCTTTGCTCCTCTGGCCTATGGGGAAGGATCCGCTTCAGCTGTCAGTTCACAGGAGTCTGAGTCAAGAACGCTTACACTGTTGCAGTTCTTCCTGGAGCTCTGTGCTGGCAGAGGGCTCGGCTCTCCCAGGCTGCCAATTCTGCTCCTCTCAAGAACACTACATTGGCTTAATTATTTTAATTGAAAAAAAAAAAATAGGAGGCTAATGATTGCAGTTCCCTCCACCAATACGTAACGGAGGCACCAAGCCGAAGAGTCCACTGTGAGCACTTAAGGCTTCCTGCTTCAAAATGCCTTCCCACTCGGGTTGGATTAGGGAGCTCCTACCACTTTGGGGAGGGATAGTTCATGTCATCGATGTCAAGTCATTCCTTCTGCCCTTCCTAGAAACCGCCCCCTGGCTCTGCCTGAGTCAGAAGGGTTCTGAAGGGCCTGTGATTTCTTGCTCAAGGAAAAGAATAGCTCTTTGCATAATTCTGAGAGCCAGCAACGGGCCTCTCCACCACCTTCTGGAAAATTCCGCGATAGACAACGCATCAAACGAACAGTGGTCCCAGCAAGCAAGCCGTGCTGAGGAGGTGTGTGGCACTCCACAGCCCGTCTCCTGCCTGTGCGGGGACATAAAAGCCCAGTTAGTGCTGTGTAGCAGCTGCATTTCTTCTTGTCTACAAATTCCAGTTGCATGAAAGTGGCATACAGCAAGGAAACACCGCGTCTGCCAGTAATGGAAATTGTCAGAGATTTCTGAGGAACTGGCGAAGGAGACGGGGGGGGGGGGGGGTGCTCAGAGGTAGCTTTGGGAGTTGACGTCTTGGCTTGAGATTTTGAACGCAGGCATGCTGCTCTTAGCAGCCTCAAACAGGGAAGGGAGAAGATTTGCTACCTAGGTGGGCCGGGGGAGGTGAGGTGGCACAGAATCTGAGGCTCTGTGGAGGCCAGGATTACCACACGAGGAGAAATGAAAGGCACAGAAATGGGCCCAACCAAGACACTCCCCTTGGGTTGTACCCATCTCTGGCTAATTTCTACCATATCTTGAGCTCCTCTACTCAAAACACCAGAGACACATTAGACGCTTCTGACTGCACATCAAGGTGACCCCCACAAGGAGCCCCTCAGTCATTCTCCCACGTACCACGTTCCTACCTTCGAGATCCCAAGTCGGGGGACATATGGGGCACGGGGTCTCAGGCCTCGTGACTGCCATGAGGCGGGCATCATTATGCCCCAGGTCCACCCCCCAAGAAACTGGAGCATTAAGAGGTTTATATGTTGGAGGCTGCAGCAGGGGAGGTTCACTGGAGTAAACTGACAGAGGTTAAACTGAGGGAAGGATACTCACACTGATCATGTGATTGGAGGCAGTCCTCCCGGGACGTGACTACCCACTCAGCTCAGCAGGACTGGGAGCTGGTACACCCCTTTGCTACAGGATGGGGGAAAGAGAGGGCGCAGGCAAGCTTGAGGGGGGTGGTAGATGATGTTTAAGGACAGTCAAGGGGCTTGGAGAAATATACAGTGGCCAGGGGCAATTCTTTAAGAACAGACAAAGGATTGTAAATGATTCTCTCTGGGAACTGAATGGGACTAAAGAGAAGATGATGGTGGGCGGGTGAGGGTCTGTCTGTCCTGGTGTGTCGCCGGACTTCGGTCTTCCTGGTTAAAAACGAAAGCTCAGGGCCAGGGCCGGAGATCATCGCTCTCTTCCTTGGTGGTTCTGAACTGGGAACAGACAAGATACCAGACTAGAGCCTCTCCTAGCACCTGCTGCTCTGTGAGCTCCCTTAATTTAAAACGATGAGCATATCAGGGTACCGTATCCAGGGGCAGGGACAGTCCCTGGGCTCATTCGCTGTGCTGTTGGCAACTGGAAGAAGCAGGATCCACACCTGCCCTTTGAAATCTCTCCCCCTGCTCCTACCACCTGAGCAGCCTCTTCTAGGGATGCTCTGGATCCTGACCATCAACTCCCCCTTTTGGCCCCTGCCTTGCTTTGCCCTCCAGCGTGTCCATCTGGCTCCCCATGGTCTACGGCTCTCAGCCTCCTGTGTCCGGCTCTCAGCCTCCTGGGTCCACGCACTCCCATGACTGCTTAGAGGACTGGCCTCAGAAGAGCTTGCTGGCGATTGCTGGGGTCCTGGATTTCCAAACTCCTGACAGTCTCACTGCCTTGTTTCGGACCCCAGCTTCAGCCAAGATGGGACAGTCCTGGATTTTCAGCTCTGTCTCTGTGCTGCCTGGTCACGTTTGCCAGAGGACTGCCCACGAAGCTGGGCTGTGTTGGGTGGGAGCTGGGCCAGGTCATTAGCAATGACTGCTTCATTGATAGGCCAGGCCAGATGGGCGAGGTGACATGGGGAGCCAGGAAATGGAGCCAAAGGTGCATCAGATGCAGGCACCGGGGGAGGGGACTGGAACTGGTGCAAAGGTCAACAATGGGGAAGCCCAGGGAATGTGTCAGGCAAAGGCAGACACAATGGGGGAGTTCTGGAGGTCACTCCATGAGCACCGGGCATATACCAAGGGGTGTCTGGGAAAGTATGGCCAAGCACGTTTTAATAGTATTCCAAAAATATTACCTTGAGTGAGTTTATGGGGAGGCCAGATGCATGCCGAGAGAGAGCTGGAAAGAGCTCCACAGCTGGTTATATCCCCCGTTCCCTGGGAAGAACACAGCACACCACCCAGGTCCACAGTGGACAGGGTCGGTCACAAAGAACAGAGAGAAAGGAACCGTGGGCATGCGCCCAGTGTGGCTTTCATGAGAAGGAATCAGACAAGGCAAGCAGGTTGAGGATGGTGTAGCTGCAGTGATTCCTGCAGGCTCTCGGGCACCAGGGCTGTCCCTGGTCATCTCATGCTTTGCCCTGTGGCAATTAGGAGGGTTACACCTTGGCCCTGGAGAGTGAGGACCCAGTAAGGAAGGGGCCTGGGGCCTGGATCTAACGAGCCGCTCAAAGGACCAGCTTTTGGCCAGTACCTCGAAATTGAGTTTTTATAAAAATCATACTATAACTGTATCGGGATGAATTCCTAAAGAGTTTTTTAAAATCATAAAATGTTAATGTTTTACATATTCAAAAAATAAAATTAAGTGAGAAAGGAAAAACATAAAACGGAATACAAGCAAAGACAAATGAACCCATGAGTTACTTACTCCAGATCCTGGAGGGGAAAATGTTTATTGACAACATTGTTGACATAATTGAAGAAATTGCAATATACTGACTCTATGTAAAAGTTTTCTCTCAATGCTTTGTTTCCTGGAACTGTACCGAGGTTAGATAATATCGCTGTTCTTGGATAATATACATCGAAGTACTAAAATACACACTCCACGGAGTAATACATATGCAACCTACTTTGAAATACTTCCAAGCAACAAATGATATATTCGTATGTTACAGAGTGTCCCGCAAAATCTTAGTGCAGTTTTTAACTTTTGGTACTTTTTAAAGTATAAATGCTATCAAATTACAGATTTATTCAAAAGTTTACTTCTAACTCTTTTACATTTAGTTTTTGACTTTTGAGTAATAACTTTCTGATTTCAATTTTTTGTTTCAGTGAACTTTTGTCTTCAGTGGGATTGAAACCAAAAGGGGGAAAAGGAGAAAGCAAACAGCCAACTATTTTAAAATGGTAAATCTGCACAAAAGGCCCATGGACATTTCCTGTATTATACTTGCAACTTTTCTGTAAATTTGAAATTATTTCAAAATGAAAAGTATTTTTAGAAAAAAAAAGAAGTATATAGAAGTTGAAAAATTCGATAACAGAAATTCAATAACAGTGAAAACTTCAAAAAGTGATTTAAAAAGTGATTCCCCAATAGTACAAGGGAAACTGCTATCAACATAGATATATCTGTGTTTTTCCAGAACTTGGGCTAAACTGATAGGAAATGCACATCCTCAGACTTTCATGCACAAACACATTATGTAGTTTAAAATAAAGATAAAAGTAGGATAGTACTTTGGCATAAGTTTCTTTTTAAAAAGCTTATAGTCTATATCATGGACCTTATTCCACATTTGTACATAAAATTGACACTATTTTTTTAATGGCTGCACCATCTTGTGTAGTGTGGTATGACCATAAAGTATTACTAATCATCCTGCTGAGAATTAATATTTGTGTTGCTTTAGGTTTCTTAATACTAATATTGAACACACTTGCATGCTTTTTCTGGGGCATAAATTTGTATAAGTGAAATTTCTGGATCAAAAATTATATGCATTTTAAATTTAATTAGGAGCTATTCAATTTCTCTAAAGAGATTACATCAGTTTATATTCCCACTGCAGTTTATGACTAGACATTAGACATTATTGATCTTCATTTTTCCTTTCTAATTGGAGGAAAATGTGGCTTTGTTTTAATTCATATGTATCTGATTACTAGGGAGGTATATAAGTCTTCTTAAATGTTATTAGCATTTGAATATCCTCATCTATAAATTAATTCTTCAGGCCTTTTCCCAATTTAAAAAAATTTTTCTTTGTACATTAATAATATTAACTGCGTACTGTATAGGTTGTACACATTTTATTAGTCTCTCATTTATTCCTAATTTTGTTTTGTAGTTTTTATGTACTAAAACATTTCTATTTTTTCCCCACATTTTTCTATTGGTGCATTATAGTTGTGCATGTTGATGGGATCTGTTGTCACATATTTGTACATGAACACAATATAATCTGACCAATATCACTCCCCAGAACTTCTCCCCTCCCTCCCCACCTCTCACTCCTTGATCCCTTTCCTTAACTGATCCCCCTTTGATTTTTTTTAGGAGATCCACCCCCACCTTTCTTTTCCCTTTTCCTCTCTAATTTCCACTTAAGAGAGAAAACATACAATCCTTAATCTTCTGAGTTTGACTTATTTCACTTAATAGGATGTGGTCTCTAGTTCCATCGATTTTAATTTTCATAGTTTCATAATTTTGTTTTTCTTTATGGCTGAATAAAACCATTGTGTGTGTGTGTGTGTGTGTGTGTGCGCGCGCATGTGTGTTTGTGTGTGTGTGTAGAAAATGGATAAAGAAAACACACACACACACACACACACACACACACACACACACACACATATATTGATGGACGCCTGGGCTGTTCCATGGTTTGGCTATTGTGAATTGTGCTGCTATAACATGGGTGTGCATGTTTCACTGTAGTAAGATGGCTTTAATTCTTCAGGATAAATACTGAGAAGTGGTATAGCTGGGTCATAGGGTGGTTCCATGTCTTGTCCTTTGAGGAGCCTCCATACTGATTTCCGTAGTGGCTGTACTAATCTACAGTCCCACCAACAGTGTACAAGTGTTCCTTTTTCTCCAGCCTCTCCAGCATTTACTTTTATTTCTATTCTTGCTGACTGCCATTCTGACTGGTGGGAGATGAAATCTCAGTGTAGTTTTGATTTGCATTTCCCTAATTGTTAACGATGTTGAACTTCTTTCATGTATCTGTTGGCCATTTGTAGTTCTCTCTTTTTTTTTTTTTTTTGAGAAGTGTCTGTCTAATTCATTTGCCCGTTTATTAATTGAGTTATTTGCTATATAAAGATTTCTGAGCTCTTTATATATTCTAGATATTAATCCTTGGTCAGAAGAGGAGCCAGCAGATTTCCTCCCATTCTGTAGGTTCTCTCTTCACGTCCCCAGTTGTTTCCTTTGCTGTGAAAAAGATTCTAATCTGTCACTGCCCCGTCTATTAACTCCTGCATGATTTCTGGAGCTTTCATGGAAAACATTGCTGCTTTACACAATAAAATCTACTGACGTTTTCTTTTGTGGCGTCTTCTCTGGGCTTTCTGTGGGGCTTTCCTTTGGAAGACTCTTCAGGGGATGAGGCTGGATACTAGTTTTCTCCTGGCGAGGAGCTGTTTCTGGCTTCTTCAAAATCTGGTAGCTAGCGGCCTGGGCAGAGGGTGCTGTAAGCTCAAGTCCCTGACCAAGTCATTCTTCATTTTTGTGCACCATCAACCCCTTTGAGGTTCTGATAAAAGCTGTGATCCCCTCACATGATCTTGACACTGATTTCAGAGGTTTCACAGACTCCCCCAAATCAATCAGGACCTCTGTTTATTCTTCTTCAGGTTAAGAACCTGCTCTGCAGCACTGATAAATGTCTAATCTAGGTGTTTCCTGTAAATTGCCGCTTAGGGAATTGAGTCTTCTAAGGCCCAGGTCTGGGTTCCCCAGCCTGTTTCTACAGTTCCTTTGCCCTTCCTGGAAACGTCTTCACGGTCCTCCAGATGGGGACCAAGGTCCCTGCCCCTGCCCAGGAGTACAACCTCCTACCATGCAGGTGAGCTCCCGCCAGTCACTCTGACTTCACCCCTGAGCTCTGACCCAGGGAGACGTCAGCCAGGGCTTCTGAACACACCTGAGGTGGCGTGTGTGTGGCTGGGGGAGAAAGGGGTATGGGGAGGGGAGAGGCCAAGGGCTGCAAGACACAGAGATTAGAATGTGCCCCTCTGCAGAAAGCTCATAATGAAGGACCATACATTTAACAGCAGGATTTTACAAGAACTCTGAAGGGGAGGAACAAAGAACTCGCAAGATCACGGCCCTTCTGGGAAGACCGATAGATCATCATGGAAGGAGAAGGTTGAGGATCTCTCGGGAGTCTTGGCTCTCCCCGACTCCCAGGGATGGAGGAAGATCTATTACAGAGACCTCGAGTCTGTGCACATCCAGGAACTTCAAAATAGATGCAAACATCCTCCGCGGTTATATATCTCTTTGTTAAAAAAAAACCTTCCTGGGCAAATCTAATCAATACTCCCAGGAGCACAAAGGCTACTGCTCTCAGCTTGAGAAATGTCAGTTTTAAATGGTTCTGATCATTTTCCACGGGGCTTTGACTACAAAAGGGTCAGCTCAGAGCACAGAGAGGAGCACATTCAGCACTTGAATGCAGTAATAGCATCTAAACACCCCCAAGGGGAATGTGAGTCCCACCTGCAGCAGACCCTAGCAGATGTGCATCCGTCTCTGGCGCTTCCCTTCCCCACCTCTGATTTTCCTTGGGAATCTATGTGCAACTACCAAACATGTATCTGACTATTCATACCTCCCAACAGAACTAATCTTGATCATAATCCTAGAGAAATAATCAACCAGAATTCAACTCTTAGAGGAATATGGAGAGCAAAACACTCAGACCTCAAAATATAGGTCAATCCAATTTTAGCAGTAGGCTTCATTTCTTCTAATCAGATGTTCTTTGTTTAATCTCCCATTTCTCATAAAATGTTTCAAGTGAAAGGGAGGAAGATCCCCACCCACAAAGGATATTGGACAAAGCAGAGAAAGGCTGTTTGAGTTTTAGGCCTAAACAGTTGACTTCTGGAGACAGAATATTAAAGATCATATTACCATCCAGGTAATGCCTCAAATCATGCCTGACACGGAGGAAGCTTCAGTTTAAAAGAAGTTTCTATTGACAGAAATATATGGGCAAAACAGTGACTAGGTTTCAGTCAATGCACTTTTAGATAAAACTTTGGCTTCATGCATCAATCTAACATGTTAGCAAGGTCATACATGAGTAAGCCCTGTTGGAAATTCATTCTGGAAGGACTGCTGTTTTCCTGGGCACTAAATTTCTCAACAATGATAGTGAGGTTGTATTAGTCTGCTTTTGTGTTACTATAATGAATTACCTGAGGCTGGGTAACTTTAAAAAGAAAGGAGGTTTGTTTGGCTCACAGTTCTAGAGGTCCAGACGGCAGAGCTACATCTGGGGATGGCTTTCTTACTGGCAGAGTCCTGAGGCAATGCAGTGTATCACACTGTGAGCAATTTGAAGTGCGTGTGTGCATGTGTCAATATACTCTGGATTTTCGTGATTTTTTCTTGTTTAGCCACCAGTATTCAATCCTGGGGTCTGCACCCGGATGGCCTTATCTAATCCTAACCACCTCCCCCAAGGTCCCACATCTGACCACCATGGGTGGGATGAGTTTCCACCCTCTTACTATTTCACAGTGGGGATTAAGTTTCTTGAGCCCCTGAGAGATGCGCTCAAGCCACATCTAAGCCACAGCGGAGATAAACACTTGAATCTACATATTCACGTGTATCACAGTCCAGGGTTTTTGTTTTTCTTGAGATTTTACCCAATGACAAATACAAAGACAATCACGCAGCCCACATTCTGAAATGAGAACATTCTAGAAATGTATCTTACTCCCATGTTTATTCATGCATAGCTACTTGGACACTCTCTCTGGGAAATCTAATACCAATTTCCAGTTTCTCCTCCTCCAGGAACAAATGAGAACCTGAGGTCCGGGTCAAAGAGGACGGTCTACTCTGGTCTGGTCTGCAGGCTCCTTCACTGGGACCCTTGCCAGGTGTCCTATGGTGCTGTCACCGTGGAGATCTGAGTTAGAGTATCTCTTTCTTATTTCATCTGCAGAAAACCTCTAGTTCAACTTACATTCTCCACCAACTAACTTCTTCTCCTCCCCACACCTTGGCTCTGTGTCTGTATTCTCTTTTCATTCCCTGCTGCAATCAGCATTCTTCATGCTGTGAAGATAGGAGGCGAATTTTAAATTTCTTTGGTGGAAAAGTTTCTTCTTACTGGGGTATAAAATGAGAATCAATTTCCTCACTTTCTTCTGCATCCTGGGCCAGAAATACGTAACACAATTAAACATGATCCCCCTCACCCCCCAAAATAAGCAATCACATAAAATCATAGTAACCTAAGAAGGGCTCCTCCTTAACGTTTTGTACCAAACTGTAGGAGCCAATAAGCAAACTTGGCTAAAAGTAAGCAGGGTTTTTAATAACATGTATGGCTGAGTGTGTTGATCAGCTTTCTGTTACTGTTATAAAATACCTTAGATCATCAGCTTAAAGGGAAGAAAGGTTTTTCTTGCCTCATAATTTCAGAGGTTTCAGTCCATCTTCCCTTGGCCCTCTTGCTTTGGATCTGTGGTGGCACAGTGTGTCATGGAGGGTGTGCAGAGTGTAGGTGGCCTGTTTACCTCAGGGCAGCCAGAAAGCAAATGGAGAGAAAGGAAGGGGCTGGATGGATGTCCAACATCCCCTTCAAGGACAAATTCGCAATGACTTAACTTCCTTCCACCAGACCCCACATCTGAAAGCAACGAGCCAGCCCTGGGCATGGCAGTTAGAATGTGTGGGGGTATTGCCTGGGAATCCTTATGTCTAGCTGACTTTTCTGATAACTTTCTGCATGGAGCCCTCTAGACACAGGGGTAAAACCCGGGCTAGTTTACAACAGCAAAGAAACAAGTTCATGAAGTGCTTTGCATAAGCATCAAAGCAAGACGAGAGAGCGAGCCTCCCTCTCTTGAAATTGGGGGAGAGTTCGCGGAAGAGTGGGAGTTTAAGATCAGCCTGAATGGAGAGAGCTCGCGGA
The DNA here is from genome assembly GCF_048772815.1 of Callospermophilus lateralis. NCBI lineage: Eukaryota > Metazoa > Chordata > Mammalia > Rodentia > Sciuridae > Callospermophilus > Callospermophilus lateralis. The sequence goes on along the minus strand of NC_135312.1, from coordinate 113,882,978 downwards.
GAAGGGGACATTCCAGGCGGCACGTGGGGCCAAGGGGGAGGCTCAGAGTCGGCGTGAGGTGGGCAATGATGGAGAGGCCAGCTGGCTTGTTCCGGGATTTGGGATCCTCCCCTTTCCTTGGACTCCCACCCTGGATGAGGAAGTTCTTTCATCCAGACCCAGGAAGCTGGCTGGAGAGAGGGTGTGTGTGGATAGCAATGAAGCTCCCAAGAAGGAGAAGGGAAGAGCCCGTCTCCAGGGAAATCCCGGGGTGGAGCTGTACCTGTAGACAACCCACCGCAGGGCCCTCCAGGGCCAGCCAGCCCCGCGCACCCTGGGTTTCCTGGATGCTCTAACAACATGGCGGCCCCTCCTCCAGTGCTCTGATCTAACTGGTCTGGGGAGGGGACCAGGCCCAGGTACTTCTTCATAGTCCCGGGGTTATTTGGATGTGCAGCCTGTGCCGGGAACCACTGAACCGTCCAGTTGGAACCAACCAGTTGGGAGGTTCTCGTTTGACCTTGTTCCCCCATTTCTTCTTCTGTCCTGAAGGATGAGCGGAGGTGGGTTCCGGTGCCACCTTCCCCCCTCAGCAGGCACCCACCTGGCTCTCTCTCTCTCTCTCTCTCTGAGCATCTCTATTGCTCCCCTGACGCTCTTCTCTTTGGTTTCCCTTCATATCTTCTCTGCTAGGCTTTGGTTTCTGTGGGCCCTGATCTCTGCTAAGTGACAAAGACTGCTAATTGCTTCATCAGATAAAGTAATTGCTGTTAACACTACCTGGCTAAGCATTCCCCTTGCAAGCAAAATGCTGCCTGGAGCCAGTTAGACCTGCTCCCCACGGAACTGGGACTAGAGTGGGATTTCCGGCAGGGCCAGCCGTGAACAGCAGGGCTTTGCCATCCCTCCAACTTTACTGCACAGGGATCATGTCTTTGGAGAGAAGCGTAGACCAAGGAAGGAACAGAGGCTCGTTCTTACTAGATGATGAGCCTGGACCTTCACTTGTGATTCAGGGGATAGCAACTCTCCCTTCCAGAACCCTCTTAAGGGTCCTCAAAGGGCACTGTGTGTTGTAGTGGTGCGAAATCTTGACTTCCATTTTCCTTCCTGTCAAAGGCCAGATCCAGATCTATCTTTTGACAGCCACATGTCCTTTTAATACAGAGATGAAATGTGCAGCTAAGCCTCGTCTCTCTCATCCTGCACTTGAACAGCTTTCAGGTTTTCTTCTATCGTAAAATACACATACAATTTCCTATCTGATCCATTTTTAACTGTGCAGTCCGGTGGTGTTAAGAACATTTGTATCATTGTGCAACCGTCACCACTACGTCCTGAAGCCATTCCCAGAACTCCTCATCTTGCAAAACTGAAACTCAGTGCCACTTTATGTTAGTCAGCTTTCCATCACTGTGACAAACTACCTGAGATAATCAGCTTATCAGGAAGAGAGGCTTGCTTTGGCTCATGGTTTCAGTTCATCATCATTTGGCCCTGTTGCTTTGGGTCTGTGGTGAGGCAGTACATTATGACAGGGAGCATATGGTGGAGGAAATGGCCCACTTTGTGGCAGTCAGGATACAAAGGGGGGAGGGATAGAGAGAGAGAGAGAGAGAGAGAGAGAGCGAGCGAAAGGGGGCTAGGGTCCAAGATCCCTTTCAAGGGCATTCCTTTAATGACCTAACTTCTCCTTGCTAGACCCTCCCTCCTAAAGGTTCCACCAGCTCACAATAGCACCACTAGCTGGTAACCAAGCCTTTGACACATGGACCTGTTAGACAATAACTCTCCATTCCCTTTTCCCTCACCACGCTACTCTCTCTGAGTTTGACTAGTCTAAGTACCTCATATAAATGGAATCATAGTACAGTTATTTTGGGGATCTAAAGATTGAATTTTGTATTTCTTCCTGTTAAATTTTCTCGTGATACTTTTTAACAGGCTTGCAGCCTTTCCAGAGCTTCTGAATCCTGATTTTATTTTCTGACGAGGTAGCTAACCTTCCCAGTTGGTGCCTTCTGTAGAGACAGGCAGATGGTTCTCCATGTCTTCGTGGGAATCATAGATAACATTTTTGAATAGAATAAGTCAAAATGAAGTGGCACCCCCTTTCTCCTCGGAAAAGCCCTCTTCACCACAAAAAGACAAAGCTCTTTTGCATCCCAAGCTCCTAAGACAATGCTGAGAAATTAAGAAATATCTTTGGTTTTGTTATTACTTTCAAATCAACCCAATGGTACCCCCCACTCGGCTTCAGTAGAGTCCACAACTGAGTCCACGCTTCTTTATCACTTTCTGTGGCAGAAACGAATTTCCTGTTCTAATATCCGGTCTTTTCTTCCTCCTTAGTAACAAAACCCTAGTATTTAGCTTGACTGACTCCAGCATTTCTCAAAACCAGATATGGCCACGGGTTTCCATTCTGGTCAATGAGTTATAATTAGAATTGTTTGGTGGGACTTCAGGAAAATCTCCCTTAAAAGTAACTGGATCAGTTGGGAGGAGCTAGGCCCTTCTCTTTCTTAATGTATTAACATGGAATCCATTAAATGGCGGCACCTTTAGCAGCCATCTTGGATCCTGGGGTGACCTTGAGGATGAAGGATAGAAAAAGCCTCATTATTTCTCACATGGGACCACCATAGCAGCCCAGGATTGCCTACTGCAGAGAGAAATACGCTGTCATCTTGTTTAAACTTTTGAATTGAAATTGACAAAAATAATGCATGCTTGATTAAAATACAAATAATCTGTATCTTTTCTGCAAAGAAGAAGGATTGGGGGAAAGCAGGAGAAAGAGGGAGGGGAGGAAAGAGGGTAGGAAGAACAGAAGGAAAAAGAGATCTTGCTTTTGATGGAATCTGGGATTTCTTTCCCGCTGGAAGAGTTCAATACATTGATGGACTTTCAAATCTTTGAAAGATAGCTTGAGAGGACTTAGGAAAAGGAGAAAATCCAACAGGGAAGTTTTGTCGGTACGCTTCTGAGTAGATCTCCTGGCGGTCGGAGCTAGAACAGCCTTTCTTTGGAGACCCCGGCCATTTCTAACCGCTTCCTTTGAAATCACTAATTACGCTCTAAAAAAGAAGACATTGCTGGAGCCAGAACCAGCAGCCAATTACCCAAGAGAAATCACTCACTGTGTGGGCTGCCTTCTCTCTCTGTTCGCATAATTTCAAAATGCAATTTCTAGAATCATGCTAAATACTTGTAAACAGAGATCAGTTTAATTGCAAGGAGGAACGATTTCAGGGTATAAAAATGAGATTTGTTTCTCCTTGTTTTGTTGCTAACAGAGCAGTCCTCTTTGGGTCAGACCGTCAGTTTCCATGTATCCTTCACCCGAGTCAGGACTGTCTGTAGCTCCAGTGAGAGATTCTGACTTCAACAGCAGGTGGAGGTGGCTGTGGGTAGTGGAATGAGCAGAGCAGTTGGAGTTAGAAGACTCAGCTGGGCTCCCAGCTCTGGCACTTAGTAGGTGGCTGTAATTAGCAAGTCAGCCAGCCCTCCTGAACCTCAGTTTCCTCATGTCAAGAATGGCACTGGTCTGGTGCAATGATACCCGCCTGTAATCCCAGTGACTCAGAGGCTGAGGCAGGAGGATGGCGAGTTCAAAGCCAGCCTCAGCAACTTAGTGAGGCCTTAAACAACTTAGAGAGACTCTGTCTTTGAATAGAACATGTAAAAAGAATGGGGGTATGGCTCAGTGGTTAAGCACCCTTGGGCTCAGTTTCCTGTACCAAAACAAAACAAAACAAAAAGACTGAGTGGGTAGCTATGCATGGAAGGTGGCTTACTGGAATGCCAGCCTTGTGGGAGGAGCGACTCAGTTGCCTCCTTGCTTCCAAACCTTCACCCTGACCACCAAGGCGGCTGTCTCTCTGCATGCCTGCCATCCTTCTACCCATGGGGGCAAACGAGTTGTTGGTACAGAACAATGCAACAAAATGAGCCTCCAGCTCCCTCCCTTTCCCTCTCGGACTTCCTGCCTCGCTGCCCAGCCTTCCTGGTCGCCCCCTCAGCCTCTCCCCTTGAGCTCGCCTCTAACTACTCATTGCCAAGATTGCAGTTGATCCCCAAGGTGTCGCCTAAAGATGCTGAGCCAATTTAAGAAGTGCAGGAACAATCAAGGTGGGAAGGAATGTTTCTGTCTCCTTTCATCACAGAGAATTGTTTGATTGCTTCTTGAACTGAAATAAACAAAACATATCACTTAAAACTGTAATAACTACTAAAAGAACTAAAATCCAGGTTTGTTCATGGAGACTCCCTTTGAGGAGTTAGAGATACGGTAGATGAAGAGGACATTTCCTTTAGATTTTATACTTTCCTGTGCAGTTGGGGAAAAAATATTTATGACTATATGCTGAAAGAGGCCAGGGCCTTCCAGAATATGCTCCCCAAATATACTCTTTATGCAAACCCAGGTACTGGAGATTGAATCCAGGGATGCTTAACCCCTGAGCCACACCCCCACCCCCTTTTTATGTTTTATTTAGAGACAGGGTCTTGCTAAGTTGCTTAGTGCTGAGGTTGGCTTTGAACTTGCAATCCTCCTGCCTCCGCCTCCCTACTGAGACTGAGATTACAGGTATGCACCACCGTGCCCAGCCCTGTGTTATTTTTGTAATATAATTTTGAAAGGATTTCAAGATGCAGTCTGTGAAATTGCCTTCTTGTATTGGTGCTTCTGAGCCCAGAAGGATGGAGCTCTGCAGGTGGGAAGATGGCGTGGGCTAAGGAGAGAAGCTAAGTCCTTGCTCAGAACCTTCTCAAACCCCACCCTGTGCCCTTGGCTTGCCTACTCTACTCAGGTGGCTTTCATCTAAAAAAAAGGAAAGGAGGCGATTCTTCCTTCCTCACAACAATACCAGGCAGAGAACATGAATGAAATTAACATTCTTGCCTGCTCACCTAGAATAAAATGTCACTGGGTAAGTGAAAAAGCGATTACTTCCAAGGCTGAATGAGCAAAGTATTTCGGCAGATGGGAAAGTCTTGTTGTACTACTGATTTTGGGGTTATTTCCCTGTCTTTCCATTTCTCCTTGCCTCTTCCAGGCTTCCTGTGGGCCTGGGTTTGCATAAAGAATGTGTTTGGGGAGCATATCCTGCAAGGCCCTGGCCTCCTTGAGCATTTGCAATTTGGTTTTCAAATGCTGCATACGGCAGGGAGGCGCAGGAGGGGAAAGTGTATGGTTTAGAATGGATTTTTGGAGAAAATGCAGTTTGCAGCTCTCATCGGGGTAAAGGCTTGGAGTTTATTTCTGCTGCAGGATAATAAAGGTGGAAAACAACCATGATTTTATTCTAAAGGCTGGATGGGGGCCTTGAGCTATGGCCTTGTTCTCTGATGTCACGGCCGCTCAAGAAACCCGGGGGTTTTCCTCCTGGGAGCAGGCTTGCTCCAGCTTCCTCTGAAATGAGACGGGGACAGACCCTGGAATTCCTGAGTTTCTTATCTATTGCAGAGACTGACAGTCAGTGCTGCGGACTCACTTCTACGTGTGTACGCGATGTGCGTGTGCGCATGCGTGCTAAGATGGGGCCACTTGGGAGGAGAAAATCTGGGAGCCAAATGACAGTTCCAAAGTAGAACCTCATCTACCTCGTCCTCCTGTCATTCCAGCCACAGAGAGCAGAACAAATCGCAAGAACATGAAAACTCCAGCTCCCTGATGTCCCCCACTAAGACAAATGACCACCTGACTCAAGGTCAGTCCAACCTTGAGGCCAGGGAGACCGAGCCTGGGGTGCCAGATGACCTTGAGACTCACAGCTTGGCAGAATCTTCTTGTTAGGTGGACTGATAAGTCACCCGGCCCTGATTTGGTGACTTGCCATCATGGACTCAGGAACAGGGGCTAGGAAGAGGGCTTTGCTTCAGCCTAGATCACAGCTATGGCTCCTCTCGTCCCTCCCTCCCTCCCTCCCTCGTGGCTTGCTTTGAGGGCTGTTCGGCGATTGCGGCATCTCCCCATTAAAGTAAATAGTGCATTCCTGAGAGCACATCTTCAATATTTCTGCAATTGTGCCATAGCCAGCTAATGTGCCACGCTGTCGTTTAATAGTCTATTAAAACACAGCGCAGCACATTAAAACCTCTACTGTATCACTGCAGATCTACTTAACAAAGCCAAGGTCCCCAGAAAGCACTATTCACTTGCTGAGAGTTGCTGCAACCGCACAGGAGAAGTCTCTTACAGTAGAAAAATTTAAAGGGGAAATGGGATGGTGACAGCGACAATAATCACCTCCCTGGGTCCTTCCCGCCTCCCCCTCCCCCAGTAGTGCAGATCCTCTGCCCTTCTGGAAGGAACAAAATCTGCTGGTGGTATCGACTGCATCTGGAAATTCTTGGAATTTAATAGCAAATCCCTTCAGATCCAATCTCATTACTCAGACCTTTATTTGGAAGCACTTGGGTTTCCTCTCTTTCCTGAGCAAAAGAGAGAGTGTGGAAGAATGAGAGTGAGTTCAGGAAAGCAGCTCCCAGCCAGGGAAAATACACCCCAGTCTCCTCTCTCTAGAACAATCATGAGGGCGGAGGAAGAATTCTTCAAACAGCTGTAAATCCTCCCACAGTATCTTCCTCCTTTAGAAATGACGACAGATTCCCCCATCAAACCTCTCATCAGCTGCCAAGAGAAAGAATCGATAGTTTAGCAGAAAGGAAGCTGGGTGTGTGATGTAAACACCTATGTTGCAAAGAACCCAAACATCACCTTGGGAACTCCTTAGAAACACCTTAGAAACCCCAAGAATCAAAGTCCTGGTGCTGCAGCCTCTGAGGGACCCCAGAGCAGAGTTCCCCGCCAGCGGCAGTGAAAATACCAGCAGCAACCTTGTTGGTAAGGAAGGAAGAAGATGGAGAGACAAGATGGAGATCTGCAGGGGATGGTCAGAAGCAAAGGTGAGGGAAGGGAGGATGAGTAAGGAAATAAGGTCCAAAAATGTGGGAGAGACACACATCAGGAGCTAAACAGGTCACCATGCTGCCATTCATTCGCTCTTTGATGGGCACTGTTCGAAACCTTGGGCTCCTCCTTCCTGCCATGGTTAAGTAGTTTCTAAGTTTCCCACCAGCTCTGTTATTCCATGAATTCCAATACTCACAGTGGAGAGAGAGAGAGAGAGAGAGAGAGAGAGAGAGAGAGAGAGAGGGAGAGAGATTGTGTATTGTGTATATGGGGTACACATCTCTAACCATCTTATCAGATGTTGAACTCCCAATGTCACTGGGTAAATGTTTGTTGTTTAATTAATTGAGCTACCATGATGTCTACAGTGGTTCCATGTCATAAAGTCTGCGTTTGCTTGAATTCCTGATGGAATGGCATTTCGCACGCCTAACCCCCAAATTATCTCAATTTGGTTATGTAAGCCAGTGCTGCCGTCCTGCTGCAGCAAAATAACGGGGGTGGGGGTGTGTGTGTGGGGGGGGTGACGAACAACTTGTGCAGATTGATACAGCAGGAGTGGGAGCCGTTTATTGTAGGACCAGTGGGGGTATATATACATTACACACAGCTTTATCTTAATTAACATAAACTAGATACAGCAGTCAACCAATAAGGAATCTCCACACTTAATGGCTAGCTGGAGTTACTTCACAAACCACTCCCTCTGCAAAATGCCAGGCGCCATCCTGACTTGTTTACAGACCCTAACAAGCCAGAAGTATCGCTTCCCACTTCCTGGATGCCAAACACTGGACCCATCTTCTGCTGGAGATTGCAGAAAATAGCCACGGCTCCACCTCCTCCTGACTCTCACTTGGAGACCTTGGTGTCCCCAGGAAAGAAACAGAGGATATTGCCAAGGGTGTCCTTTTTAGTGGCTTTCTCTTCCAATCCTTACCCAAAAGTGTCAGGTAAGGCACACAGTGAAAATAGGTGGATTTTTATCAACCTTGAGCTCTTCCTGAGAAGATCTGCTTACATGATTGACATGCATATGGCGCGCTATGTCAACCTCCACCCCTGGCTACCTGTCCCTCCAGCCACTCAACTTCCCCATGACCCAATGTCCTCACCTACTGAACTTTAATCTAAATTTGAATCTTATTATACTGGCATATTTTGAGTTGCCTGAAATCCTACTTGGGGCATAGTAGATATAAATACACAAATAAGCCACCTGATGATTCTTTGGCCTCTTTCTCTTCCAATGGAGTGTGAGCTGTGCCTGGGGGAGGGGAAGTGTAAGAAGATGGGAGAACAGAACTGCCTTGGTGGCTTGGGTTAGAAGGGAGGAGATCTTTCCACTCGGCACTTAGCAGAGCGTGATGTCTTCAGGGTATGTGACAATATGCTTGCAAAAGAAACAAAGAACCATGAGGACCAGGTGATTCCCAAAGTGAAGAGTGTTTTTTTTTTTTTTGGTTTTTAATTAAGGGCAGAGGCACTGAGCAGGTACCCAGGATGACCCTGGTTTGGTGAAGAGCTGAACATTTATTGAGTCCTTCAGTGGACCAGTGACTCTCAAGTGCTTTGATTCCTTACAATGACCCTTCCAGGTAGGAAGAATTCTCATTTTATAGATGGGGAAACTGAGGCAGAAATGAATAAAGTGGTAGACCCAAAGGCACACACCACAAAGAGTCAAAATTAGCATTTTAATGCAATTCCCCCAATCACCTCCTTATATTGCATATGGAGCCACTTACCCCAGGGCCTAAAATACTTTTAGCCCATTAGCCAATCTCCATCCAAAAATCTAGGAAAGGCTACTGTACCGAGAAAAATCAAGAAAAGTCAAAACAGCTGGACGTGGTGGCTCACACCTGTAATCTCAGCAGCTTAGGAGGCTGAAGCAGGATGTTTGAAGCCAGCCTCAGCAACTTAGAGAGGCTGTAAGTAACCTAGTGAGATCCTGTCTCAAAATAAAAACATAAAAGGGGCTGGGGATGTGGCTCAGTGGCTAAGTGCCCCTGGGTTTAAACCCACCCCCCCACCCCCCCAAAAAAAGAAAGAAAGAAAAGATTAACAGAGGAAGTTGGCGGTGCCTCTGGTTATTCGGTCTAGAGGACTGGAGGGAGGAGGATGGCGATTGGGAAGCAGCAGCAGGCCCAGCTCTCTGCTCCCAGGCCCCCACAGCCTTCAGTCTAGAATGATCCGGATCCTGAAATAGGGTTTTCCTGCATCCCAGGATGTCCCAGAATTCCCCACAGATCAGGTCCCTTGTCTTCAGCGCCGCCTGGCCTGGAGGAGGAAGACCAGAGGCAGGGTGCAGAAGGGAGCGTGGAGGGGCAGCTGAGGCCAAGGAAGAAGAGATTCTTGTAAGTGAAGAGACACAGTTGGGCTGGAACCCGGGGCCGACGCCCCCTCTCCGCTGAGCACTAATAATTGCATGATGGTGTCTTTGCGTGAAGGGCTCCCAAATTGAAGAAGTGAGAGATCCACCCTCAGACCCTGGCAGAGAGCACGGAGAGGCCTGGCAGCACCCGTATCTCCACCCCCAGCTGCGAGGCGGAGGGATGCTATTAAAATTCCAGGGGAGGCTCTGCCTCGCATTGGTGCATTGGCGGTGGTGGCAAGGGTGGGGGGGTGCGGGGGGGGGGGGGGGAGAGAAAGCAGGCTGGGAACTGCTTGCTGATTTTCTTCTCAAAATAGTCCAGGTGGGAGGGGTGATAATCAAGGAATGAACACGCTCAGGGTGGAGGATTTCCTGGCTGCCACCCAGGATAGTGTGGGGTAGGGGCCATCTTGAGACCAGGGCCTGAAACACTCTGAGCTCCTTCCTACCTTACATGCAAGCATTTAAAACCATGTCTTTAAATGAGAATCATCGCATCTAAGGCAAAGTCTCCCCCCCTCAGACTCCTCTTTAGGATCTGGCAAAGAAGGGGAGGAGAATTTAGGATCAGAAACTCTGGGCTCAAGTCTTTATCAGCTGTGTAACCTTGGGAACTGCTCTTAACAACCTCTTCAGTGTAGATTGCTCATCAGCAACTTTGCAGTATTGTTATTAAAGCCGAGAGCTGCTGAAGGCAGAAGCACTTTGCATGCTGGAGAAAGCCTTAAGAATAATGTTGATTGATTACAACCAACTGTTGAGCCCTCAGAGGTCCAAACCCTGTAGGCCAAGATCTTGCCCACCCCTACCTTCTTTGGAGAGGTCCAGCTCATGACCCAGGGGTCCCTGGATGCTCTTAGCAACTTTTGTGGGTCTCTGGCAGGAGAAAGCCAACAGGGTTTCCTCCCAAGAGGCCAACATGCATTTGACAGTGGGACCACAAAAGCTCTGCTCCCTAACAGATGCTTTGCCATCAAGATGTTCTCAGGGTTGAGACCAGGAAAGAAATAAGAAGTCATGGGGGTGGGGAGTTGCTGCAGGCCAGAGAGAGTGGACCCTGGACAGCCTTCAAGGTGACTCTGTTGTTTCTCTTTGTGCCAAGGGGAGGGGCTGGTCCTGTTTCTCTCTCGGGAGATGGGGATGTTCAGTTTTCTGTCTTTCATTCTTCTAGCCCAAGGGTGCACACAGTCTGTCCTGAGGACCAGCTGGAGAGACAGTAAGTCACTGGGGGCCATCCTGACATCTCTGCAGGCCCCGGCAGGAAAGTCAGCATTCCTCTGCACCAGGTCACGGTTACTGGTTTTCTCAGCACATTCCTCTGCACATGAGCACTTGTGTGCCTCCCTGGGTACTCGGGTCCCAGCAGTGGGGATCCTAGGACCCTGAGCTCCCCTCCCGCTCCCCCAGTGCTCCCTACCCAGAGGTTCCCGGGATACCAAATTGCAAAAGCATAATCAGCTCTACCTCTTTGGTCCCTTCCTTCTGGGTACCCTCTGTTCACTCCTTGGGCCTCCATGTTATCCACAAACCACCCAGACTCTTCTTGATGTTTTTTTTTTTTTTTTCCTTCTTCTATTAAAACCTATTCTATGGAAAGAAAATGATGTCATTCATATACTGAGACAGGGACCTTATGTTCCTGCTCAGATTCCCTTAGATGCACCAGCCTGTTCCCTTTCCTCCTCCTTCTTATTAATGTCCCCACCTCTCCGTTTACTCCTCTGCTTATTTTTGTTTTTTGGAAGACAGTGAAAGCAGACTTTAGTCAGCACGATCAGGATGAGCCCAGGCGCCCCTGGGAGGAGGCTTTGCTGTCACGGGGAGGGACTGAGGTTAATTCTCTGCCCCTTCACTTTGGGAGTTGAGCAAAATACGGCCATGTCAGGTATGGGACCTGGTTTCTTGAGAGGAGGGGACGGCATTACGTAACCTGAAAGGATGGAGGAGCAGCTCTCTTTGGGATGAAACTTGGCAGATGGGAGACAGGAGACAGAAGGAAGCCTGACACATCAGTCCTGCTCCTCTCTCCCTTCTGTGGGCTGTTCTGAGAGATGAGGTGCTTTTCCTTGCCATCCTTCTAGAAAAGTCCCTTGTGTCGAATAAACGCAGCAGTTGAGCCCCCGGCTGCCCTCTGGGGCGGGACTGACCAGAGTGAAAGCACGTCCTACGGAAGCACTTCTTGCCTTGACCTCCCTCACCTGCCCTTGACCTTCAAAACCCACCTCCCACCTCTTATCTCTTAGCTCCTGTCTTGTCACCCAGTACCAGAGGACCAGGGCCAAGATGCCCATTTTGTTATGAGAATAAAACCCACTCTTGCTTCTCTCCAGAGATACTTAAGACATCTCTAATTATGCCCTCTATGTTGATTAATCATTAAAGAAACTGTCAAGGAGAAAGAGAAGGTGAGTTGGGGGCAGAGGAGAGAGCATGGGTACCTCCCTTGCTCTAAGAAGCACAGGCCGTCCCCTCTTTGGCCCTGGAGAGAAAATCGGCTGTTCTCTGTGCAGATTTCCAAATGTTCTGGAAGCAGGCAGGCATCTTAGCGGGCTGGGATTTAGGGAGAAGCTCTTGGTGAGACTCGTCCAGTCTGAGCGCAGCTTGGGAAACACTCTCCTCTGTCCGTTGACTGAAAACTTGCCCAGATCTGTCCAAATCATAGCAGACAGAGTTCAGCCACTGCGAAGGACTTCCATCCACCTTCATTTTCTTTTCTTTTCTCTCTCTTTTTTTTTTTTTTTAACAATGTCATCAATGAAAGGATTTAGAAAAAAAATGATCAGTAAAGAGTACAAGGAGTCTTGAAATGGGGTTTTAAAACCTGTATTGGCGCTCTCTGGGTGGCTGACCTTGGCTTGCATTTTAAAGATGGGCTGTGGTATCCCATCAGCCAGGCTGACAGGCAGAGCTGGGGGACGTGGACGGTGCCCCAAGGTGGACTCTGTTCCCCTCTCTTGCTCTCGGCCCTCGGGTTCCACACACCAGCTAGGAAGCAGTGGTCAGCTCTGTGGCATGAATGAGACCATCTTCCACGAGCACATTGCAGCCCTGGGCCTCTCCCTCTACTCTTCTGCCAAGAAATGAAGATGCCACAGAGGAGGAGCTTCTAAGGCCCCAGGAATGTTCAACTTCCATTTCTCTGTCTCTGAGGGTTGTGTTTTGCGGCTTTAGGAGAGATGGTAAGAGGAACCAAACTCGAAAGGGCAGGATGTTGATGTGGCCCAGCCACCGGGGTCGGAGATAGCAATGTTGGCCATTAAAAAGCAAAAGTCTCCATGTTCATGCAGACTTAAATCCCAACCCAACCCAACCCTTCAGCACCTGGGCCTTTGGGAGTACATTCCAGAGTGGGATATATTCAGCCTACATTGACCAAGGAACTGTTTTGGTGTCTGTTTTGGTATCCCTAGCACCTAATACAGTGCCTGGCCCCTAAGAGATGCTCAAATATATATATAGTGTTTTGAATTGAAGAGATTTTGGTAGGAGCTTTTGGGCACTGTAACAGCTATGTAATACTGGTGATTTTTATTTCTGCTTTCTATCTTGGAACAAGCAGGATGGAATATTCTATTATCATCTGAACTTGAGTGGAACTTATTTATATCTGTGTGTTAAGGCTTCTAGGCATTTGCATCTTAAGCTTTTTATTTATACCTGCGGAATGAAGGGATTTGTGCCTCTTTAAAGGAATCTCAGGCAGTAGCCAGCAGGTGGGTTCATTAAGGAAGCAACAGAACATTCTCTTCACTATTTTTACTTCTTTCTTATAGTTTAGAAACTGAAAAACAAAGAGACAAGCCGCCAAGGCCAAAGTAAGTAGGTAAAGAACTGGATTCTGGCTTTGGAGGTTTTCTTTACCCGCTTTGAAAGGATGCACCCCAGGTTCTCCATCTGAAGTGGGGAGGAAGGCCACAGGCCAGGTGGGAAGGCAGCATCGTGGGGTAGGTAGGTCCAGAGCTGCCCTCATCGTCTGAGCCTCTACAAACCCTGGGATTTTGAGTGTGTGCCTCGGTTTCCTCATCTGTCAAGTGGAAATCAGATCTCTGATCTCCAAGGATTATTGTGAAGAGTAAAGAAGCTATATATCACACTGTGTAAACCGTGGATATAAATGAGATACAATATGGTTACCCCAGGGAGCAGACTTCCCCAGTGTGAAAACAAGGAAAACCTTCTTTTGCTGTGAGCTGCCCCCACCGGCACAATCTGTGTACACGATCATGTCAGAACCAGCGTGGACAACATTTGCACTTCTCCCTTCTCCAGTGGCCTTGGGACTCACAGAGATGAGTTTGCTTCTCTAGTAACCAGCAGAGTGTCAGACACCCAATATACTTTGAATAAATGTTTGTTGAATAAATGTAAAATGGGAAGCAAGAAGGAGGTCGGTCTCTCGACCAAGGTGAGCAGAGCAGGGATGGGCTGGGCCCTAGAGAAATTTATAAGACACTGGGAACAAATAAAGGTGTCTTATTAATTGGAATGTGCATGTCTATTTTCTTGGCTCAAACCCCACCCCTAGGATTTGCCTGGAATGGGACCAGGTTTAGGGATGAGGATGGGTGGGGAGGAAGTGCTTGGGGTCAGGGCTTAATCCTTGGGGGTCCTGCTAAGCCCTGGGAGCAGTGGTATAATAAGAACCCTTAGATTTGGAAGCCTTTCAAAAGATGCATGTCCCCGCCTCACGTGTAAACAGATAGTGCCAAAATACAAAGAAGCATCTCTTCTCAGTCCCTGAGACAAATGAAACACCTCCCCATCCATTAAAAATCTGCTAGGTTCCTGCTATGCACTGGGTTAGGTGCTAGAGTGAGTATAAAGGACTTGTCCTATCAAGTCCTATTCAGAAGAACAGGACTTCTCTTCCTTTGGGGCACAACTCATGGGAGAGGGACCAATGATCCAGACCCTGCCACCAGCAAGCCTGGGCTGCCACGTGACTCTCAATGCTCTATCTTCAACCTTAGACTGTGGGTACCAAACCTACCTAGTGACAAAAATTGCTGCAGAAAGCAGTTGGGTAGTCCCCAGGAACCCAGGTGACTCCTTTTAACCCTACACCTTGCTGGGAATTTTTAAACCACCTAACAGGGTGCCAACCATGCAGCCAGCTTTTGAATCTACTCAATAGCTTTCTGTAGCAATTCTTTCTGGAGATAACAAATAAAGAACCATGCCTTTAAGATTCAAGGGTTAGGGGCTGGGATTGTAGCTCAGCTGTAGAGTGTTCCCCTAGCATGGGTGGGACCCAGGTTCCATCCTCAGCACCACATAAATATAAAGGCATTGTGTTGTGTCCATCGACACCTAAAAAATAAATGCTTAAAAAAAAAGATTCAAGGGTGTTTTTTAATTTTAATTTTTGCAAAGGGAAACGGCTGTCCATTCTGAATAGAGTTGAAATGGAGCCCATGTATCAGCCTCACCTGAGACTGGGAGGCCTGGAAGGTGATGATCTAGACATTTTCCTAAGGTCAGAGAAGGATGGTCCTAAGACCCATCTCCCCCACTGGCCGCCTCTCTTGTGTGGCATCCCAGATTTGGGGTGGTATCATAGGAAGCAGAGAGCGAAGGCCCTGAGTTGGACGGCTGAGTGTTCTCCAGTTGATGGAAGACCACTTCAGGCAGATGGCGCAGCCACCGCAGTCGCAATTGGTAATTACTCAACTGGTCCTGGGCGTCACATTGAATCTATGCCTCTCCTCAGCTCTTTCCACACATAAAGCAAGAGGCTCCTTGTCATTTGAAAGGATTGCTCCAGAGCCTCAGTGTTGACAGAGCCTTCTCTGTCGGAGCCACTTTCTCAATGCATTTAATAAGCAGGAGCTGCCAAGGGCCCCCAGCCAGCCCCTCGCAGGCCTGCGTGACACCTACGCGAAGCTCTGCCACGGTTCTTGCCAAACCCCTTCAAGCTCCGTTTTTGGATGTGCTACAGCCAACTAGCTTTCAGCAAGGCCCCCTCCTCCCCAGACCCCCAATGTTGGGGAGCCCGCAGCTCAACTGTGAGGTCTTTCTTCCCAGGCCTGAAGGCAAGAACCCAGGGGCGCCGCTTCCTCCCATGCATGCCGTATTCCTGAACAAAGATGCCTGTGTGCCCTGTGACAGCAGCCTCGGCCTCCCGAGCGAGCGTGGGCCTTGCTTGGTGTGTCTGGCTGGAGGGTCCGCAGCATGGCCCAGGGCGCGCACTGGAATACAGATTGCCACTCGGCTTTTGGGACGGTGCCCGTCCTGTGGCTGAGCCTGGCGCTGCAGCCCAACATTCGGCTGCCAACAGCTTCCAGGCCTGCTTGCTGCCAGGCCAGCATCCTGTTTGATGATCTGACAGGAGTCCCAGGCGCTCCTTGCCTTTGCATGTCAGAACTGCGGTCTGGGTGCTCCCAGTGTGGGATGGCTGCATCTGCACAACTGAGGTGCCCCTTGCCATTGATCAGCCACTCCACTCGGCGAGTTCAGAAAATACAGCTGGGAAGTCTGGGAGGCTTGCTGCTTTTCATCCGCAGCCTCTCCCTGAAAAGTGGGGCTTCATTATTCATGGAGAGACACAGCTAGTCCTTCCGGTAGAGCGTCCTGACAAAGGGCTGCAACACTTACCCAGATTCGACAAAGACAGGAAAATCCAGATGGTCCCTCCCTTTACTTTTCAATCAGCTGTCACCCCTTAGCCATCATTAGTGACATCATTGTAGGACAAGAGTAATCGAAATGCCTCTTACGTATTTGCTCCCTGCACATGACTTTGATGCTTTTGGATGAGCAGTTTCAAAAGTAGCATAAACTTCTCAGCATTGAGGTTGACTGCTCACCTTTCTCTCAGATTCAGTAAAATCGAATTACATTTTGGTCACATCTGTGTAGCTTCCCAGTTCTCTCCAGTCCCCATGTCCAGGAACTGCACCCTGCCCGCCCCATTCACCAGGCTCCTCCTGCCTCCAAACTCTGTCCTGGACATAGTGGCTCAACAAGTCTCATGAACCCTCCATCTCCTCAGTTCCCCTCAACACTCACTAAGCAAAACCCAAACCCAGGGGGGCTCTGGTTACTCCATCTTTGCAGCATCTTGTAGGCTGAGCACTCCTAGGGGATCGACACGTCTGTGTAGGCCAGGCCACCCCAAGGTCATGGCCCCCAACCTCCACGGGGTACTCCTTTTACCTGTCTCATCTCACCTTTACCTGTTCTGAGAGAGCTCCTGTTCCTTCATTCCCACATGACCATTCCGAGCCCTCTAACACTCTTCAGGGCTCCTTCTCAAAATTTCATCTTGCAAATTACCAAAATTCACTTGTCTCCAATTTCAAGGTCATGAGACCCCATGACCCCATGACTCCTGCAACTTTCTACTCCCGTCTGTGAGCACCATCATGTCCACACTCATCTTTGCCTTCAGTCTCAGAGGTGAGCCCTTCTCCCTGGGTCCTCTACTCTATCCCTTGATGCCCACTCACAGATTTTTGAGGGGGAGATGGGGCACCAGCAATTGAACTCAGGGGCGCTCCATCACTGAGCCCCATCCCCAGCCCTATTTTGTATTTTATCTAGAGAGAGGGTCTCACTGAGTTGCTTAGCGCCTCGCTCTTCCTGAGGCTGGCTTTGAACTTGTGATCCTCCTGTCCCAAGCTGCTGGGATTACAGGCATGCGCCACTGCACCCGGCCCCTACTGCTAGATTTTGATGGTCAGTGCTCTGTTTCATTTTTAGGAGGCCTATCCTATTTCCTGTTGGCCTGTAGACCCAAGTTCCCCGCCCCATCTCCCGTAGTTACCTCTCAACTTCCTCCTCCCTTCCTTCCAGTTTGCTGCTCAGAGATCCATCTGCTCTTCAGCTTTCTGTGATCTGGCTTCTGTTCCCAGTCACTGCCCTATTAAGACGCCACCAAGCTGACCAGCAGCTTCCCTGATGATTGAATATTTTCAGTCCTTTTCTTTTGAGGACGTTCAGTGGCATTTGAAAATGTGGATCAACTCTTTTGAGGGCTCCCGATCCCTTAACTTCCGTATGCGGCCTTCTCTATTCCCCGTTCTTGACTGAAATGGCCCCTCCCCCATCTGCCACGTGCATGTTGGTGCTCCCCGGACCCTGTTCTGACTCACTGTTCTGACTCACCGTTCTTCTTGCTCTACCACACACGCTCCCTGGTGAAGCTCAACCTCTCTCCTGGGACATGCAAATAACTCCCCAATCCCTCTCTTCAACTTAACTCTTTGCCCCTAACATCTCCCACAGGCACCATCCTGCATTTCCAAAATGGCAATCCTCATTTCTCTGCTCAGCCACCTCTTCCTTACTATCTCACTTTGCTGAGGAGCACCATGGCCTCCCTACAGGGATGAGGATGTTGCTACCTCAGTCCTTCCCTGGTCTCCATCATCATCCGTTCAATCAAATCTCTCTACCAGCTATAGCTTAAATTTACCTCTCTCTCCTCGCTGTCTCTACTACCAATCCCCTGCCGGCCCAACGCATATACCTCCTGGATGTTTGCCCTCTTTACAGACTAGATTGTCTACCCCGTTGCCAGAGTGGCCCCTCTGAGAGGCAAAATTGGGCTTGTCCAGTCCCTGCGTACACCCCTTGCATCATTTCCCTCTGGTCTGGCTCTGAAGTTCATGCAGGCTCTTTGGGACCAGCTGTGAACTTCCTGATCCTATAGCACCAAATCACCCATGCTGCCTCTTGTCTCTCCCTCAACCCCAGAGACCCTGCCCATTCCTTCTCCTCCTCTGCCCCTCATCTCTTCCCTGACTCAATAAGCATTTGACTTAGTGTTTGATGAATGAATTAACGAAAGCATGAAAGATAAGACACAGACTACGGTGCTTAGCTGATTTGCAGTACCTCAGCTCCCTAAACTTGTTTTCCCCTATGGGTCACCGCTGAATCAGGCCACATGGTCCTGTTCATCATGGGTGGATATACTGGCTATTCTCTGTTGTCCTTCCAGAGAAATCTCCTGCCCTTTTCTTCCCGTTCTATGGATATGGATACAGGTCCTCCTGGGCATCCACCTCCCAGTGCCAGTCTCACTAAGTTCTGGGCCCTCCTCTGTCCCTCTGTTCCTGCAGGCGTAAGGATGGTTAGTCCCGGGGGCTTCATTCCTTGTCCTCTGAGTTCTGCCCACTCCTCTGTGAGCCGTTCTTCATTCAGTGCTGTAAGCCATCTGTTTCCTGCTGGGACCCTGACAGATAGCTGGTAGGCAGGTGGGTGGGGACAGAAATGATAACCATGGTTCAAAAATAATTGCTTGGTTTTTCAACATGATCTTTTAAATCCCATTGCTTAATTCCCTCCCAGTTCTGTTTTCAAAGCGCCACATACCTAGCATTTTTACGTAAGGCCTGTTATTTGACCTATGCATTTGCTATGCATTTGACTAAACATAGAAAATGTTTAGCTCAATTTGACATTTCACTGAACACCTGCAGTGTGCAAGGCACAGTGATGGGCATTGGGAATCCAAAGAGGAAAAGATCCTGTTTCTGTTCAAAAAGAACCAGAGTCTGTTGGGGAGACGGACATACCACGGGGCATTGGGAACAAGGAGGAGAACGCTGTGCCGGGACTTGGGTCAGGTCCTGTATATCCATGAACACTGAAGCGCTGGATCGGCCCCTCCCCATCTTAGAGACATTCTTGTCCTACTTCAGTTGTTTTTCAGAGAAACATCTCCAGCTTTGTCATTGGAGAGATCCTTCTGATTGCCAAACGCGCACACAATGCTTAGTTAACATGTTTTGGTGTCAAATTTCCACCTTGCCTTTTCTCTTTTCCTAACATTACAGATCCTTTTGGTTGAGAGAATGCTAACTGATCACCTGGACCAGCAGTTTCCAATTCGGAATGATGGCAAGAGTGGCTGTTGGAAAACAGAGCTGCCTGAGGCTGCCTGAGGCTGCCTGCGTCCCACTGAATCAAAACCAAAGGGGAGGGGAGGCCCCAGGGGAGACCTGGGGACCAGGACATATTTTTCCTCCAAGACTTTATAATGATTATGATGTTTAGTCTGGTTGGGAACCATTGTTCTTGATGATCTCTTTTATTTATAGCAACTGTAATTTAGATCAAGGTTTGTCCAAGTGTGTTTCCTTGGCCATTTGAATGTGTCATGCTGGCATAAGCAGGGGCATATGGGCTCAGGAAATAGAAATAAAGGTCCAGACGCAGTGGACTAGTGAATTCTCTACATGGGAGTCAAGACCACTCGGTGGGAAAATCTTTTCAACAAATGATACTGGGACAACTGTTTACCACACACAAAAAGGATGAGGTTGGACTCCAGCCTCACACATATTAAAAAATAGATTCTATGGTTGAATGTAAGACCTTACCTACAAAACTGTTAGAAGAAAAAATAGGCATGAATCTTTGTGTCTTTGAACGACAAAACGGTTTCCTGTGTATCACAAACTGTTCAACAAAAGAAAAAATTGGTAAATTGGGCCTCATCAAAATTTTTAAAAATTGTGCATCAAAAGACAAGATCAATAGAGAGAAAAAACAGAATGGGAGAAAAATTTTTGCAAATCATATAACTGGTAAGAGATTAATATCTAAAATATATAAAGAGCTCCAACAACTCATCAACATCAACAACAACCCAATTTAAAAAAAAATGAGCAAGGCACTTGAACAGACTTTTCTACAAAGAAGATATAAAAATGGATATTAAGCACCTGAAAAGATTCTCAGCAAAACTAGTGGTATTCAGTCACAGTTCTCCAGAGATACCAAGCCAACAGGATGAATAGATAGATAAATGATACATAGATAAGTAGGTAGGTAAATAGATAGGTGATAGAGGAGAGGGTGTTTATCATAGAAATTAGCTCATGTGATTGTGGAGACAGAGAAGTCCCCTGATAGATCATCTGCAAGCTGGAGAATCAGGGAAGCCAATGGCATAGCTCAGTCCAAATCCAATGTCTGAGAACCTGGGGAACCACTGGGGTAAGCCTAGGAGTCCAAAGGCTGAAGATCAGCAGTTCTGGTAACAAATAGCTGGTTAAGAGGTTGTGTGTCCCACCTCCAGAAGAGAGGAAGAATTCATCTTTCCTCTGCCTTTTTGTTCTATCTGGCCCTCAAGCAATTGGATGTTGCTCACCCATATTGGGTAAGGTGGAAATGCTCCTGACTCAGTCCATGGATTCAAATGCCAATCACTTCCAGAAGCACCCTTATGGACATATCCAGAAGTAATGCTTCGCCAGTTGTCTGGGTATCCTTAAACCAGTCAGGTTGACACCTAAAATTAACCACCATTCTACTCATCAGAGAGAGGCAAAGCAAAACCACAAAAGAATATCACTAGTAGGACAACTATGATAAAAATCTGAACCATAGCAAGTGTTGGTGAGGATGTGAGAAGGGAACCTTCTCCGCCCCTAATAAAAATGCAGCCTATTTCAGCTGATGTAGAAAACAGTAAGCAGAGTTAAACAGAGTTACCACGTGACCTAGCAATTCTCTCTTCTACCCATGAGAATTGAACATAGATGTTCAACATATTCACACAAATGTTCATATCAGTATTCTGATAATAGCCCCCAAATGAAAACAAATCAAACTGAGACCTAAAAAATCAATTTTTATGACACAACAAATCAAAGGAGACATATATATACACACACAATTAATATTCAGTCATAAAAAATATCGAAGTACCAAAACATACTACCAAATGAATCTTGGAAACATTGTGCTAAGTGAAAGAAGCCATTCACAAAAGACCACACAGTGTATTATTCCACTGATAGGAAATACCCAGAATGGACTAACCAATGAAGACCAGAAAGTATTTATTTTAGCCTGCTTTTTCACTGCTGTGACTAAAATGATCTGCTCAGCACAATCATAAAAGAAGAAAAGTTTATTTGAGGGCTCCTGGTTTCAGAGGTCTCAGTCCATAGAAGGCCAGCTCCATTCCTCAGGGCTCGAGGTGAGGCCTCTTGGTGGAAGAGTGTGACAGAGGGAAGCAGCTCACCTGGTGATCAGGAGGCAGAGAGCAACTCCACTCACCAGATTCAAATAGATCCCCAAGCCACACCCCAATTCCCACCTCCTCCAGCCACACCCCAATTCCCACCTCCTCCAGCCACACCCCACCACTTCCCTCACCACTCGGTTAATCCCAATCAGGAGATTAATTCACTGATAGGGTTAAGACTCTTACAACCCAATCATTTCTCCTCTGAACCTTCTTGACTGTCTCACACGTGAGCTTTGGGGGGACACTTTATATCTAAAACATAACAGTACTTTAGTGGTCGCCAGGTCTAGGAGGAGGGAAGGGAAGTTACCGCTACTGAACATGGGTTTCTTTGGGGGCTGATAAAAACATTCTAGTGGTGACAATTGTACCACTAAAATACCAAAACACTAAAAATGCTTGAAAATGCTAGAAAACACTGAACTCCACAAAGAAAAAGTGAGTTTTAAGATATATTAATTATAATTCCTAAAAGCTGTCCAGATATGTGGGGCCTGGGAATCTATATTTAAAACAAATCTCTAATGATTCTTAGGGGACTGGGGTTGTGGCTCAGTGGTAGAGCACTTCCCTAGCACATGTGAGGCACTGGGTTTGATCCTCAGCACCTCATAAAAAATTCTTAAAATATATATATATATATATATATATATATATATATATATATATATTTTTTTTTTTTAAGAATTTTTAAAAAAATATCAATATATATATATATATATATATATATATATATATATATGTGCCTAATGCTGATTATAGAATAATATTTAAAAAATATTTTTTTAAAGATGATTTTTAGGCTCATTGGTATTTGAAAACAGCCACGCTATCTCATTGGTATTGCTTCATATTCCCTGAAAACTTGAAGAATTTTGAATCTGCTAAAAACAAACAAGCAAACACTAGACAACAGACAACTGAGGGTATGAAAAGTGATCATTCATCATATAAATATTTAGCTGTAGCCTGGTATGTGGCAGGTTGCATGCTGGGCCAATGAGCTGGCCACACACTGTGCCGTAAAAGAGCTTCCAGTCCAGGAGGGATGTTGACAAAGAGTCACAGAACAAGAAGAGAGTTGTGGGGCTGGGGCTGGGGCTCAGAGGTAAAGCGCTCGCCTAGCATGCGTGAGGCGCTGGGTTCGATCCTCAGCACCACATGAAAATAAAATAAAGATATTGTGCC
Organism: Callospermophilus lateralis; assembly: GCF_048772815.1. Taxonomy (NCBI): domain Eukaryota; kingdom Metazoa; phylum Chordata; class Mammalia; order Rodentia; family Sciuridae; genus Callospermophilus; species Callospermophilus lateralis. The sequence continues at coordinate 113,860,526 of NC_135312.1, read as the reverse complement.
CACCCACAACTAAAAAATAAATATTAAAAAACCAAGGAGACAGTTGTGACATCTGATTTAATGCAAGTTTGGACAATGTCAGTAAGGAGCCCCAAGTCCAGAACAACCCAAGGAGCAGGATCTGGGCACCTAGAAAGGTGAGAGTGACGGGGGACGAGGGACAGCAGGACCTTCCAGGTAGAGGAGCCGGAGTAGAAAGGCACAGCGTTGCAGAGAGCCTGGTCTATTAAAGCGACTCCAAGACGTTGAAATAAAACATGCAAAGAGAGACAGGCAGGAGGGGAGCGGGGAGTTACAGTTCATCCTGCAGTGAGAAGCTACTGGAAAATTTGGAAAAACAGGATGCCATTACTAGTTTGGGGAGAGGAGTCTGATGTCAAGTGGGGACACTGGAGTAGAGGGAGCTGGAGGGCTGAGGGCTTTGCCTGCAGCACTGAAGGTCCAGCCAAGGGCAGCAGAAGAGGAGGAGGGAAGACAGGATTCCACATCTAGGTGAGGAGGAGGGTGGACACCCCCCAGGGTCGACTGACCACGCTGCAGGTGCTTAGCGGTATCCCTGGCTTCCACCCCTGTCACCAGATAAACCTTCCCAGTCACCTAAACCAAAGCTGTGGCCCCTCAGGCAACGTCTGGAGGACACAGTCTGTTCCAGGTGAGAACCACTGGTCTGGGGTAGCTGAACCCTGCAGTGAGATACTGTCCCGTCACCTTCAAGGTGAGCCCTTCACATAGAGAGCGCTCTGGGGCCGAGGCCACAGCGAGCTGGGACTCCATGGAGCGTACAGGTTGGTCACGTGACCGGGTCGAGCTTGCTTTCTGGTACCTGTTTCTATGGGAGGCAGAGCTACTCCGGGACTCACTGAGATCATGAGGTTGTTGGGGAGACAGCCGTAGCCTCTCCCTTCCTCTGGAAGGTGGGAGATGCCACACAGGGAGCAAATCGTGAGCAAACCGCCTGACCCAGGTCTGTGTGCAGCAGAGGTGTCCAAGATCATTGGTTGTTTTCTGGCTGGATGAGTGACACCATCCCTGATCTAGGAGTGCTTGGAGTGTGAACATGGCCAAGAGCAAAGGAGAAGACGCGGGAGATGTAGCCCCGGGAACTTCAGATGCACGGGATGCATCTCTTCTGGGTTTCTCGAGTGACTGGTTTACAAGTATCCTCACCCCCAACCCATGGGCCTGTGACAATCACAGTGTGGCCCAGGCACAGCTCTGCCCAGCTTCAAGGCCAAGCAGATCCCCTCACTAGGGGGTCAACCTCTATAGCTGGGGTACCTAGGTCACAGTCGCAGAATGTCTGAAACGACCTCGGAGAGATCCCTCCTGTCATCATTCACGACAGCTCTGTGCCCCGACTCCCCCCCACCCACATCAGCCCTGGGTCTGGAATCTGTCCTCGCTCTCAGCCCTCACCCCCACTCTCCTGATCCAGGCCACCACTGCCTGCTGCTTGGACCTCTGCAGTGGCCAGCTCACTGGTGCTCAGTGGCCTTCCTCTTCCCTGTACCCTATTCCCCTCCAAAATAATTGTCAGGAAATCCACCTCGCGATCTTCTGATGAGATCCCTTCAGTGAGCTCTTAATATTGTTTTTTACAATAATTCCACAGTTCTTTCTGGAAGTCTAGCCTCTAGCCTCATCCAACCCTTGCCCTCTCCATGAACTCCAGCCATAGTGACCTCCATTTTATTTCTAGAATGTTCTTATGGTCCCTTTTGTAGGAAAGCTTTTCTCCAGGCTCCTTCTCTTCCATCAGGTGTGGCTCAGACAATATCCGCTCAGGGAGGCTTTGCCACCTCTCTTCCTGAAGGTCCCCGTGTCCCCGCCCTCCCTGCCACCTCCCCCTCTGACTCCTGTGCTCCACTTTCTCCATAGGAAACTTGCTTTTTTGCTTGTTGCTTGCTCCCTCTGAAGCGCGAGGGCCTCCAGAGGAAGGGTTTGCAAAGACCTGGCTCAGCTCTGCTCCTCTGGTGGCCAGCCCAGGGCCTGACAGGTCCCTGTGCTCTATGGACACTTGGTGAGGAGATGAATGAACCTGCGGACTTGTGCCCAGGTAAATCCAGCCAACTCGTCCTGTGCACCGTGAAGGCCAGACCAGACCCTTCCGCATCCTCGTCTCCCTTTGTCCTTGCTGACCGCGCCATACGTAGCCATCATCCTGGAAGCCCTCTCTCCTGGACACAGGGGCAGATGGGTGGTGCAGCTAGTCTTCTCAAACCTGTTGCTCCGGTCCCCGTGGTTTTCTTCGTCTTCCTCTTCTGCCCGCTTTCCCCGGCTTCTTCCTGGAGAGTGAGGAGCTTGTTGAACAGTTAACCATCAAAAACCTCCTTCCTGCTGTTTTGCTGAGTGGCTTCAGGAGCCTCGTGATTCTGGTCTGAGGCTCCCATTGGCTGCCTGTTAGCTTTTGGCCTCTTTGTGAAATGATTAATGATCCACACGCAGACCCTTACATAGAATGGTTAAAGCACCCGCTTGTTAGAGGCCCCTGGTGGTGAATCCTTTTTTGTAAATGAAAGAACCGTCCAGTTTATCTCTCCTCTAAATATGGATTTCCCTGTTTTGGAAACGGTGTTAGCTGTGCCTGCCCCATTTTATATGAACCCTAAATGTGCTGCTTCCACCTCTCCCTCCTTTCACCTGATCACTCCACCCAGTCTTTTAACATGACTTTATTGAGCACCTACTATGTGCTAAAGAGATGAGGACAGCCTTTGACTCGGCGAGGCACCTCTGGCAGGGAACATGGTCTAGATAATAACCGCAACTCAGTCCAATGGGAAGAGAGGCCCCAGGAGATCAGGGAGTCCGTCCTTGATAATCCTCGAGCTGTTCGGCAGAAGATGAGGGGCAGGTAGCCAAGTATATGGGAGGTAAGAGCAGGAGTGGCAAAGGGGGTTCAAGGGCACAGGGGTCGGAGTGGCTTTTCAGAATAACCCTGGCTGAGAATAGAGCTCTGGGGGACTGAGGCTGGAGGAACAAGCAACTTTGTGTAGACCCACAAGGACTTGGGTGTTTATTCTTAGGGTGATGGAGAACCTTCAGCAGGTGTTCCAGAAACATCTAGGGGACCATGGGCAAACCTGCTGTCCTGTGGAGAGCAGAGCAAACGGGTGGGGCCAGTGGCAGGGAGACCTGTCCAAGGGCACCGTCATCTAGGGGAGTGGCAGAGTGGCACCTATAGAAGGGGGCTCTTCCTGGGTTTTGGAGAATCTTCAGGGGTTTCTAATCCTGGTGTGAAAATGTGTTTGTGTGTGTGTTTTCCTGGGAGGTGGAGAGGATTCGTTACACTCAACTAAGGCTGCGGCACTGAGGCTGGAGAGACCAAAAGATGGAGGTAGACTTGCTGGAGGGTGGCCCAAGGGGAGCAGGCGGAGGGAGAGGTGAGAGGTGAGGCCCACGGCCAGGCTTCCGGCTGGGGCCAGCCTGGGAAAATCACAGACTTTTACCCAGAGTCTTGGAGAAGCGGAGGTGGGGACAGGGACGGGAGGGAGGAGAGTCTGGCCACTCACCTGTCGGTGACGTGTTGAGCCCCTAGGTGCCGAGGAGCCAGCGAAACCGAGAAACCTCCCAGGAAGGGCGAGCAGATAACAGACACACCCGGGGGTTCAGGAGGGGACAGGGAGTCCCGGGGCTGAGCAGAGCAGCAGCTGCCATCTCAGCAGCAACCTGAGGGACAGGAGGAAGGGGGTTTGTGCTCTGTGGTCCAGGGCGGGGCGGATGGGCAGAGCAAATGCCTGGGGACAAGCGCCTCCTTGACACACGGGAGGGACAGCCAGGAGCAGCCTGGCTTGAGCAGAGTGAGCCCCAGGAAGGAGCCCAAGATGGTGAAGAGGGGAGGACGCTGCAGGCTAGATCCGTGGGACCCAGGGCCTTGAAGACCGCAGAGACGCGGGATTCTCCCAAGTGCGCCGAGAAACACTGGGAAGGGTCGAGCGGGGGAGGTCCACTTCTCGGGGAACCGGGGCGTTGGAAGGGTCCATTAGACTCCAGGGGAGGGGCTCTCGCACTGGCTAAGAAGCCCAGGGAGGAGCGGGGACCCAGGGTACAGTGACGAGGAGCATGTCACACGGTGGCAGGAGAGATCCGCGTGTGAGGGGTTTTCCTGGCATTGCACAGGGCGACGGGCAGAGGAGGCGCCTGCAGCGCAGCAGAGAAGGGGTTAGGAAGAGAAGGACTCCCAGGGAGGGACAAGGACAGCGGGGAAGAGGGGTAGAGGGTCCGAGGAGTGGGGAGGGTCTGAAGTGGCAGTGCTCTGAGCTGTGGCAGAGAGAGTAGGTAAAGGACCAAGCTAGGCCCAGAATGTCCATCTGTATGACCACACGGAGGACAGGACACAGACTACCATGAGCCAAGGACATGGACTCCACCCGCGCAGCAGGCCTGGCCCAGACTCTCTCTGTCTGCGCTTTCTGGTCCTCGGCCTTGGGTTGATGGCCAAGCTGCAGGCTCAGCTATCCTAAGGACAGAGCAGAGTGACTCCTGCCCAGTGGTGGAGTGTTGGGCAGATGGGATATTTGTGATCATGGACTCTATGTAGATGGCGGGAAAGCAAAATCAGAAAGATTCTGATGAAAGCGGGCAATGGAAGCACATGGGTCTGAAGCTTTCTAGAAGCTTGAGTGTGGGTCAAGAGGGGATAAGAGGATGGGGGGGCTGGAAGAATAAGAGACTGAGGACCTAGCTAAACTATGGACCCAACCCACGTGCCCTTCAACAGATAAATAAAGAAAATGTGGTATATGTACACAATGGAACATTACTCAGCCATAAAGAAGAATAAAATTCTGGCATTTGTCTGTAAATGGATGGAACTGGAGAATATCTGCTATGTGAAATAAGCCGATCCCAAAAAAGCAAAGGCCAAATGTGCAGATGCTAACTCACAATAAGGAGGGTGTAGGAAAGAATACAAATACTTGGATTAGGCAAATGGGAATAAAGGGAAGGGAGGGGGATTGGGAATAGGAAAGACAGCAGAATGAATCAGACGTTACTATCCTATGTGCATATGGATTCCATGACCAATGTAATTCTACATCATGCAACCAGAAGGATGAGAAGTTACACTCCACATATGTATAATACATCAAAATACATGGTGCTATCATGTATAACTAATACAAACAAATAAAAATATTTTTAAAAAATTGGCTGAGGGCTAAGTTAGGTATCAGAGTGAAAAATTTAGAAGATAAAAATGTGGAGAAAAGTGGAGGGTGTGTCTTTAGGAGAATATGGATAAGTAGAAAGAGATAAGTAGAGCATGTCTGCAGAACTCGACTTCAAGGAGAAAAAAAAGAATTCTGTTAGTTTAATCCCAGTGCCTGGGGAGGCTGTGAGACTACAACATGGCAGTTGATCAAAGATGGTGTGCCTAAATAATTTAGTGGGTCCCAAGCAGCGTGTGTGTGTGTGTGTGTGTGTGTGTGCGCGCGCGTTCTTTTTAAATTGAATAAAATAGAGATTATCAGAATGTATTATTCTTAATAATAAAAAATGCTTCAAGAAACCTTTCCCTTCATTGTTTGCATATGTGTTTTGTGCTGCATCAAAATGCAAAAATACGTTTCTTATGATGGATCATGATTCAAAAAATTGAAGTTTAGGTGACACAAGTTTCATAGCAGAGTTTTTGCAGAAAGGGAGAAGGGTGTGGAAGGTGACGGAAAGCTATGGCCTAAACCTCCTTTGTCCTGAGCCACAGGGAGCCTGTGAGAAGGGGCACTGGTCTCCTGGGGCCCAACTAGGGCCAGGGATGACTGGTTCAGATGGGCTGATGAAGGAAGCCACGGCTCGTGGGGATCGGAAGCTCTAGGAACTTCCAGAATGAGATAAAATCCTTATAAATGGTATTATTTTGAGAAGTGAACTCCAGTCACAACATCCAGGGATCATATCACCAAAACAATCAATCAAACACTCCTGTTTTTCAAAAGAAGCAAGGTCTGGCTTAAATTTAGCTCTGTCAAAACAGGGCACAATCTGCTACCACAGCTCTGTGTATGCACATGATTTCTCCTACAGAGACTTCATCTTCAGCATCTTATGTGAGCAGAAGAGGGGGAATGTCTATTTTTTTCCTTCCACGTAGAGTTTCTTTGATTTTTTTCCCTTCCCGACTCCTTGTCCACCCACCGTGGCCGCCATCTTTCATTCTCCTGCCTAGTTCATCTCTGTGCTGCGTGAAAGTTCCCTGGAATACAAGAGACTCAGGAACTAAATATCTGGTGTCTGTGGCAAGAATCAAGACAAGGAAGAGGAGATCTTAGGTTTCCCAGATTTTGCAGGCGGTGCCCTGGACTTTGCAGATGCCCCGTGTGGCAGAGATGGATGGCTGAGAGCTTGCCTTTCCATTTCCTCCTGAGCAAGGGAAATACCGTTTCCCAGCCTCCTTTGCAGTCAGGTGTGACTGAATTTTAGCCAATCAAGTGGGAAGCACCTTTCAAGTCTCCCCGTAAACATTCACCACATTCGGTCCTGTCTCTCCTCCTCCACTTGCAGGTGGGATGTCCACACAGGGGAGCATCGGAGACCACGTGTCGGAGTTGGCGAAGACGTGGTCACCTGGGACCTTGAAAGTCTGGATGGAGTTGAGACCTCCTTCCTCATCCCTCCTGGCCACCCGGCTTGTGGGCTCTGACGTGAATCAGGCCTCTGACCTTTTGGAGTTTGAGCTGTCACAGCAGCTTACACCACTAACCAGGGTCCCTGGCTCAGGTGGTCATCCCTAGGTGACAGTGGACAGGGTGCTCGTTGATAGTTTGCTCTTGCAGCTGGAACAAGTTGGCGATTTCCTTGTCTCTCTCCACAGAACTCGAGCCTGCTGTTTGGAAAATCAGCTTCCTTAGCTTTGTTTGCATCTTCATTTTTATCTTTTCACCATCACTGAAAAAGCAAGCTGCCCGGAACTCCGGAAGCCCAAGCAGAAACCATCTACCTAACGGAGACTCAGCAGATGTGGCTGAGCTGACTGTTGATTTGGGGTTTAAGAAATTATTCTGCCTTACTTTTGGAGCACCTCAACTTAATTTACAACAGAGACGAGCCAAATGTTAATGGAAATCCCCAGTGACTTTAAATAATAGTGACAGTTACCAAGCAGAGGGAGGCCAGACCCTGGGCTGGGCCTTTTACGTGCACTGTCACTAATCTAATCACCCTGCAAGGCAGATATTAATGGGTCATTTTAGTGATTTTGAAACTAAAGTTGAGAATAGCTACGGGACTTGCCAAGGTCACACAGCCAGCGACTGGCAGAGCCAAGATTCTGACTCAGCAGTTGGGCGCTCAGTAGTGGGCACCTGTAATCCCCGAGACTCAGGAAGCTGAGGCAGGAGGATGGCAAGTTCAAGGTCAGCCTCGGCAACTTAGCTAGACCCTGTCTCAAAATGAAAAATGAAAAGGGCAGGGGATGTGGCTCAGTGGTACAGCACCCCTGGGTTCAATCTCCATTATACCCTCCATCAAAAAAAAAAAAAAAAAAAAAAGAGAGAGAGAAATTCTGAGAGACAACTGGTTCCAAAGCCTGTTATTGATCCCTTTGCTTCTAGAATGTGCAGTTCCAGTTTCCCACCTCACTTTTGCTTTCTTTTATTTTCCTTGATACTGATCTCCTAGGCTTTGCTCATCGACTGTTTAACTCAGTGTACATTGAGGTCAGCCAGGGTCTCTGCATGTTAACAAAGGAAGCTGAACTTGGCCCATTAGTGCGGGGAGCTTCAGACCCACCCTGATGGGCACCAGGAAATGCGAATATCTGCAAAATTCCTCTGACAAATCCATGAACCCGCAATACCCACCACTACACATCAGCGGAGGCTTCACCTCTCAACTTCCTTGGAGTCCACCTGGTTCAAAGTGGAAGGAAAGTGCATTTACACTAGTAGGGCAGTATGTAAAACAGTGGATGTGTGACCGATGTGATTCTGCCATCTGTACACGGGGTAAAAATGGGAGTTCATAATCCGCTTGAATCAAATGTATGAAATATGATATGTCAAGAGCTTTGTAATGTTTTGAACAACTAATAATAAAAAATAATAATAATAAAGAATAAAATTCTCGAGGTCGGATGCTCCGGTGGAAAGCACTCGGCATTCCCGTCCCCGCCTCATGCACTGCACAGGCTGGAACCTGAGATACATTTGCTGAATGGATGTTGAGAGTCGCCCACTTTACTCAGGAACACAACTTCTACTAAAGATGGGTGCTCATCTGCCGCGGTTGAGATCTGGTCTGGGTGTGCTCCCCAAGAGCTCATGTGTTGGTCCCCAGGGTGGCAATAAGAAGCTGGGCCCAGTGAGAGGTCATTGCTAGCCCTTTCTTGCCATCTGATTTCCTGTGCCCTGTGATCTCTTCCTTTCACACATGTTCCCACTATTGTGCTGTCATTTGCCATGAGGCCCTCAGCAGAACTGAGTAACGCCAGAGCCCTGACCTCGAACCTCCAGAACTAGGAGCTAAATGAAACCTCTTTTCTTTCATCGTCAGCCAGCTTCAGTTATTTCATTGTAGCGACAGAAAACAGACTAATACACCATTCTAAGAATGTGAGGGCAAGGGAACCAGAGGCTGATACAATGTATTTTGTACCAAGTCAAGTTTGGGTGAGGAAGAGGGAGAAAGAGACACCAGTTGGCTGTTGCTTTCATGAGGTAATTATTTTAAGCTTAGTGGGTCGATACCAAGTGATCTTGGCCAACATTTCAGGACTACAGACATTTGGCACTCAAGTTCCCTATCTTACCTTGGGCAAGTTTCTAAACTCTTGAGAATAAAAACCTCTATTTGAAATCCAGGTCAAAATCCTGGCCCAGACACCAGTTAACTGTACATTTTTTGGGCAAGTAGCTCAATTTTTCCGAACCTCATCTTCTTCACCATAGAAATCAGGCTGAGGTTATCACTCTACCACAGGATGGTGTCCAGGGTCAATGACTCCCATAAGGCACTCATCATGGCTCTTGGCACATAGAAAGTGCTTTATGAACATGAGCGACACCTATTCCTGTGTGCTTTCTGGTTTTATTATTTATTTTTGGTTTATTTTATTTACGTTTTTTGCAGTGCTTGGGATGCAGATGCTAGGCAAGTGCTCTTCCGTTGAGCGTTACCCCAGCCCCTCCATCCTGTCCCCACTGCAGGTTTTACTCACCCAGTAGAGAAGGCATTCTGCTCTGGGCCCTGTGATTGGCATAAAAACAGGGAGCTGTCCTTGAGGACCCGGGGGTTTATATTCAGTATGGAAGCATTCAGACCTTGAGCGAGTGACTTCACTCCTGTCCTGAGCTCCCACGGCTGGAAGGGGAGTTGGACAGCGAGGAAACTTCCAGTCCAAAGTGTCCCTGAGCCTCACTGTTGGCTGGAGGGAAGAGTGATTAGTCATTACCCTGCTAAACATAGGCAAGTTATCTTCCTTTATTAATAGACTGGAATATGTAAGACATAAAAATAGGGTGGCTTCAAAATTTAAGTTGTTGGAATTTTAGTTTTCCTTGAGTCTGATGAAAAATGAAGAGAGACTCGCGTTATGTATGAACTTTGTGTAATGGTCTTCTTTTCAGCCTGCAAATCAATTACTTATTAGTTTTTATTACCAAGGAAAGGAAAATATATTACTATTCATTTGAGCCTTTTTCTTATTGATTCTAAGAGTATAGTGCTAGTGCTTTAAGGAACAATGATTACATTCATTTGTTCTCTACTGAAGACCTCTACCACATGATAGAAAATTCAAATGGGGGGGGGGAGAAGAAAAAAAAATAAAAAGCTGATTGTACTATTCAGCAACTGTTAATGGTTAAGCGTTCCATTTCCATTTTCTTCTGCGTATTTTCATACCAAGTATTGCATTTTTGCTTAACACGGTGTAATTCACATTTACCATGTTCCTGCATTGGGTTTATAATGATTTTTAATGGTAAAATAATACCCCATGTGGTAAGTGCTGGTGTGTTTGGCCGTTTTCCTATTCTTGCCTTGTTAGAAGGAGCAGTGAAGATAGGGTTCGGTGCCAGGGCTGGGTGGAAACTGGCTCTCCCATTTCCTAGCTGTGGAGTCGGTCCAGCCAATTCATCTCTCCAAGCCTCAATGTCCTCAACTCAGGAACACATGACATGGGCTACGTTAGTATCAATCCCATCAGATTAATGTGAACACGCCATGAGATCATGTCCGTAGAAGGCTCACCAAGATCTGGAAAGAGCCGCCGAGTTCTCCGTGGTTAGCAGGGTGGCTCCGCAGCCCACATTCCAATCGGATGACCGACTTGATTTTTATAAACGCCCCACAAGGAAACGCATATGAAATATCAGGCCATGTCACTTCATCTCTCTGGGCTTCATTTGCTAAATGAAGTGGCCAGACTGTAAAGCGTGACCTCAAAGGCCCTTCCACCTCTCACACACCGTGATGCTTGGTCATCTTTGACAGCAGCTGTCACCGGGCAGGGGAAGGAACCTATGGAAACTTCCAACCTTGCTCACAAGGAAAGCAGCGCCCCAGGGCCTGAGGGCTCCTACATGTCAGTTTCTCTTTTTATCCAGATAAACGCCTGATGTCTGTCCCCCGCCTTTCTTCCAAAACATCTCCTTGTTTAGTCTGGGTGCCCCTCAGATCTCCATTTTTCAAACAGGTTTGACAGCCATTGGTCTCAGCCAAGGCTTTATTTATCCATTTCACATTTCTAATGTCGCTTCGCTGTGGTGATCATTTTCCTGTGTGGTCATTTAAGCAAGATAAATTGAACTGCAAATTTCAGTCCAACAGGCATTGCCCTTAGTCAGTTCCCAAGGGACAGTGATTTTTTCCCCAGTCTTAACATCACCTGCCTGCGCTCTGCCTTTCACCTTCCAAGAAGAGCTCTTAATTAAAAATAAGCAAGGTTCTCCAGACAGCAGAGCAATTGGACGAGTAGCCTGGTACATGCACGGCTCCCCCCAACACTCGGAATTCTCCGATCCTACAACCAAATGCCCTGAGGGACTAAGCTAACCTCCCATTAGCACCAGAGGCAGCACTGCCAGGAAGCAGACGCTGTCATTAGCATAGAACTGACAGCCATGGAAGTGTCCCACTTGCCACTTCTGACCTTCCGTTCCCAGGGAATTTCAGCGCCTTCCTGGTGGATACATAACAGGAGAGCAAATGCAGGTGGAGAAGAGGCCTGGGCCACATGAGTACCTGCAGGGAGGCAACGTGCTGTAACAAGGTTAAGTGTGCAGGTTATGCATCCAGACTGCCTGGGTAGGAATCCTTGCACTGTTCTTACAGTGTTGCTTTAGGCAGGTTATTTACCCTCTCTGTGCCTCAGTGTCCAAAATGAGAATAATAGAAGAGCCTCTCATGAGGATTACATGAATTAGCATAGGTAAAAAGCACAGACTATCCTTGGCCTTTGAACCCAAGGGCACTTAACCGCTGAGCCACATCCCCCACCCCTTTTTTGTTAAAATTTGAGACGGGGTCTTGCTAAGTTGCTTAGGGGCTCACTAAGTTGCTGAGGCTGGCTTTAAATTCACAATCCTCCTGCCTCAGCCTCCAGAGCCGCTGGGATTACTGGCGTGAGCCACCAAGCCCAGCTGCCTGGAGTGTTCTTAATGGGCAGTAAATAGCAACTGATGCCGTGAGCAACCAGCATTGTGAGTGAGTGAGTCATCTGACTCTAAGGGGCAGTCCACAGGGGAAAGGCATGTGTTTCAGAGCCAGTCCTGAGTTGGAATCTCACCTCTAGTTTGTGTCTAACCTTTAATAAATCGCTGGGCTTCTCCCAGCTTCAGTGCCTCGTCTGTTAAATGGGAACACTTTCTCTGCCCCACAGAGTTGGCAGTGAGGGCAAAATGGAAGGATGTAGTTGTCACGTTGGACACAGCACCTGGCATGCGCTCAGCTTTTGAAAATGTGAGCCCCTGGCACAGCCTGCTCCCCAGGAGCCAGATTCTGGGGGGGCGTGGGGGTTGTTTTTAGGGACAAGCCTGTGTCCATTGTTCCTGGCGTCTGCCTGCTGCTGCTAGCCTAGACTTGGCAGTTCCTGGGTCTTGGGTCATCAAATCCATTTTAAAAGTCTTTATTTTCCTCCAACATCTCCCCCCTGCGGGAGAGTTGCCTGCCACCTGCCCGGGTAGCCTGTGCGTTTTTGGGTCACACCGCAGGTTTCTAGGACCTTGGCCGCTTTGTTCTTTTGCAAACCAACCAACAGCCCTTCTGCTTCCCCAGCCCACCCCCACTGGCCGCCTGCAGCCACAGTCTGTCTTCCTCCACCCTGGAGATAAAACCGGTTCTCTTAAAGCCAAAGGTGCCCGTTCCCTGTCCTCCAGCTCACCTCTGCTGGGCACCTGCGAACAGCCTTGCCCTCCTGGGGCTGTTCCTTCCAGCATCTTTCCTCCTACTAAACTCGGTACCCTCTTCTTCCCGGGTCAGATCACATCCCCACCCCAGCATGCCCCCCTGCACCCACCCCATTCTCCCTTCCCAACACAGCTCAAGTCCCGTCCTTCTCCCAAAGAATTCCAGATCTCTCCAGGTCCCAGAGACTACACCCCTCCAAATTTCCAAGACCTACCTTGCAGATTAGATGACTCCTAATACTGGGAAGATGGAGGCGGCCTGAGCTTTCTTTGTGTGGCACTTCGCTCCTCCTCTGATTTGCAAGTTCCTTGAGATTGGTCACAGACCCTTATAGATGAGGGGACGCTGTCATCATTGAGCTGCTAGTTGATTACTAAGAGTAGCTCCCGTTTGCTGAGTGAGGCCAGGGTATGTATGTTTACGTGTTTTAGTAGATAGATGGAGGTGTGCACAACTGTCTATCATTTACCATCTACCTCTCCATTACCTGTTATCTACCTATCAACTATCTATCTTATTGGTCATCCCCACATATCCACAAAGTGACTATTTCTATACTCATTTTATACTTAAAGAAATTGAAGTTCAGAGAAAAAAAAAAGAACTTGACCAAGCCCAAATAGAGAGAAAGGGAAGAGGGTATCATAGTTCAAACATATTTTCCAAGTCTGCACACTGTATGAGTGGCCTTTAAACTTCCGGTACTGGTTATGTCTTTCAGGGAATACATGTAGATTTTGTTGTCATTTATAAAGTATATGTAGCTCCCATAGAATTCCCACAATATGTGCATTATAAAATATGTACCACCAAAAACAAAAAACCCAGAAATTAAAGGATAATACCCTAAGTATAATTTTGGACTCTAAAATGCCATTTCCCACTAAAAGGAACCAGCTTCTCGGAGAAGAGTCTAATTTTCAGTCTGGGAAGTGAGCTTGGAACATCTTGTCATAGAAGAACAAGAAAGCTATCAATTATTATTGGGTCACATGAAAAAGACTCAGAAGCCAACTTGGAAAAGTTTCCATTATACCAAAAAAAAAAGGGACATTTTGAGGATTGCAGTTGGTAAGCCACAGTAAATCTATTCAATTCATATGTTTATTCTATTGCTAAAAAAGCACCCTTGGGATCACTTTTGGGGAATCCTAGGTGACTGGCTCATTATTTTGAAAACGGATAAAGAAAAAGAAGCATTTATTCTGCCTTTCCTATAAGAACTGTGAAAAAAGTTGATGAAAATATTTTCACCAGAGTGTTCCATCCAACAGAGACACAGAGATAGAACTAGAGCTTGCTAATGGATTAAAGGACTTGGTAATGATCATGAAAAAATTGCTGATCCCACAAATAGAGAGACAAGCAAAGTTTATGTTCTCTCCGCAACTGTCCTTGACACCATCTACAGTGTCGCTGCCAAAAATACTTATTTTGAACCTGATGGAGCTTCATGATTTTTCATTTAATGGAAATACAGGTGAATGCAAATGATAAACGGTACCATGGAATCACGGTAGTACTATTATGGAATCATTATGGTACCAGGGTACCATAGGCAGTCAAATCCAGCCCATAGAAGACCAACCAAGAAGATCTACCCAAGCTCTTCATTAAAAAAAAAAAAAAAATACAAAAAAAAAAAAAAAAAAGAAGAAGAGTTTGAAATACGGAGAGAGAGAATAGAATAAAAAAGACTTGAGGAAAATATTTATTTAACGCAATGTATGGCCTTTGGATCCCAAGTCAAATTGCAAGAGAAATTCACAAGACAGTCAAGGAAATGTGAACACTGACTGGATACTCAGTTGAACTGAGGAATTGCCACGAATGTTTTTGGAGTATAATGATGATGTTATGGTTTTTTTTTTTTTTTTTTTAAACAGGAAGACTTGATTTTTAGATTGATATATGGAAACACACACACACACACACACACACACACACATACACACACACACACACACACACACACACACCAGGTATTGAACCCAGGAGGTGCTTAACCACTAAGCCACATTTTTATATATTTTATATATAAGCCCTTTATATATACATTTTTTTTAATACAGGGTCTCTTTAGTTGCTTAGGGCCTCACTAAGCTGCTGAGGTTGGCTTTGAACTCAGGATCCTCCTGTCTCGGCCTCCTGAGCTGCTGGGATTAAGCATGCCCCACCATGCTCAGCTGGAAATATTTATAGACATGATGAGATAGAGTCTAGAATTTGCTTCAAATCATGTGGAAAGTGGAGAGAGGAACAACTAGTTGGTGAACAGAGGAGACAGGAGTAGCCATGAGCTGAAAACGTTGGAGTTTGGATGATGGGAACAGAGCGCGTGGGAAGCCCATTATAACTGACTTTTATGAGTATTTAAACTTTCAATAGGAAACTGGTTTTTAAAAGATGGCAAAAAATAAATTTAAAACGTTTAATTCTTTCTTTACTTCCTCATTATTAGGAGGTGGTACCCTTGGGGTATGATGTCCCACTGTGGAGGCCACTGTTCCTGTCCCTGTGCTACATCACCTACCACCTGGGGCTCAGGTGACAGAACCCTAGGAAGCTTCTCTTCCACCCAGCGACCAAGGCCTGCACCCTGCCCAAAGGCCATCGCAGAAAGCCACAGGCCGCCTGCCCTGTGAAAGTAGCAGTGCATAAAAAGTCACCATCAGGAGTCCCTCCCTCCCAGCAGCCCTCCTTCTCTTTAGAAAATGACAGGAATGGAAGGAATCTGCTTTTCAAGATTCCTTTGGAAGGGAAGGCTCACATTGTTTAAAGGAAAAAAAAAAAAACGAGTGTTTAAGAAATAGAAAAGGGACAAAGTCTCCCTCCAGGAAGTAACAGCCCTGCCAGCTGACTCGGGGCTTGAAATAATGTTATTGGCAATGACATTGGGGTGTTCTATCACAGCCTCAGTAAACTCTCTCTCCCCTGGGCAGTATTTTATAGTTACTGCTTCTATGCCCCATTGGCACAGACATAATTTATTATTGTTTACATGTTTCACTTACTCTGCTGAGGTGGAAGTCTAGTGGTGCATGATTATTGAGAGCATCAGAGTGTGTGTGTGTGTGTGTGTGTGTGTGTGTGTTTGAACACACATGCTCACTGAAAGACTCAAGGATATTTGACAAGTTATGAACCTTCAACATGTCACAGCACAAGTGGCCTCCCCAGGCTAGCTACAGGAGTCTTTCTGGGTTCTTAGCTTAGACCAAATATTTCCTGTGTCTCCATAGTTCCTTCTCCTTCTCTGAAGAGCAGGATAATTCCAGCGAGATGCCATCTGCCTGTGACTCTGTCTCTCTCCCCTTTGAATTATCCTCTTGTTTAAAGAATCCAAGTCCTCCGGTGTCTGGAGAAACCTGTCACAATTAACATACTTTCTTCCCAATGATTGCTCCAAGGAGACAAGACAGGTGTTATTACCTGTTCTGATCTGTATGGGAGACCCAGAGAGGTCAAGGACGTGCACGTTCAAATGCAGAATCCAGAACCCAGCGCTAAGATGTGGCCCTGGCTGACCTAGTCCCTCAAGACTTTTTGACGTGGGGCAAGTCACTAAGACTCAGGTTCTTCACCTGCTGAAAGATGGAAATGACACTATTTCCTGTGCAGGGCTGTTTCTGAAGATAGATTTTAAAAATATTCAACAAGGGCTTCAGATGTGGCTCAGCTATAGAGCATGTGCTTCACCAGGCAAGGCCCTGGATTCAATGCCCAGCACAGGAAAAAAAAAAAAAAAAGAAAAAGAAAAAGCTACCAACATTAGTGTTTTTTTCAAAGCATTGTGTTCATAAATGCATTGGGACCTTGTAGCAATAGCAATAATAGGTGACTTTTTTCTAGTAATAGAAGTAAAATAATAGGTGGCTTCTTATGTACCAGGCACTGTTCGAAGCCATTTATATGTCTTAACTCATTTATTCAATACAACAAACCTAGGTAGCAAGCACTATTATGGCTTCCATCTCACAGATGAGGAATACAGAGGGTAATCTGGTTTAAGTAACCTGAAAATTTTCTTGCCTTTAAAAAAACAATAGTGCTGGGTGTGGTGGGGCACACCTGTGATTCCAGCGACTCTGGAGGCTGAGGCAGGAAGATTGCAAGTTCAAAGCCAGCCTCAGCAATTTAGTGAGGTTTTTAAGCAACTTAGCCAGACCCTGTCTCAAAATAAAAAATAGAAAGATCTGAGGATGTGACTCGGGAGTTAAGCACCCTGGGTTCAATCTCTAGTGCCCCAAAAAATTAAATTAAATTAAATTAAATAAGATAAAAAGAATTAGCCCACATCTGAGGCACTTTCCCACTCTGGCATCTTTTCTGCCATCACGCAGGAGGGCGAAACAAGAGCCATCATCCAGTTCTGCATACCACCCAGGAGCACTTGCTCAGAGGTCATTACACTGTAGCTTCTGCTCCCAAATGTCCCCCTTTGGCACAGACATTCACGATTTTATATGCCAGGTGTTCACTGGATGGGATTAGCGAGTTGCCCAAATCCACATGGGGAGTTGGAATTTAAAGTCCTCCCGTGGGGGTAGGGGATTCCTCCTTAGCAGGCAGGAGCCTCTGGACTCCAAATCCAGCCCAACACACCACACACACACACACACACACACACACACACACACACACACACACACACACACACCGTCCTGAGCATGAGCTTTGTGCTGCTACTCCACCTCCAAGCCCCCTGGGACACACTAGGAGAGCAAAGGGGTCTTAAGGTGCCTGGTCCTCTGAGCGGCTGCAGGGGCCAGAAGGACACAAAGCTTCAGTAGGGGGCGCCCGAGAGTCCAGATGGCTGCAAGAGCCTGGCTCCCCTCCCTCGGGGCCCAGGGCGACTGGGAAGGGCTTGGAATTTAATCCTCCGCATTCCAGCCCGGGTTCCTGTGACATAATAAAGCCCAAGGAGCGATCTCGAGTGACTTGTCAGCAGAACCCCCAGAGGGATTTTCTATAGATAGCCAGGGCGTGTCCCGGGCTCTGTCCCTCTCTGCAGAGGAGAGTTCTTTCATGCCTGGGCTGGGCACTGCCGTGTGCGGCAGGTGGGTGGGGTGGGGACCCGCCAGGCACTGCGCCCAGAGGACTCAGTAAGGCTAGGAAATGCGTGTGTGCTGGCGGTGGGAAGGAGCCCAAGGCGGGCCAGGGAATTCCAGCTATGGCGTGTTGGAGAAAATGCTTAGTTATTTGCCCTCGCTGACCTCACCCCACGGTCGGACGGCGGCTGCAAGGAGATGTCCCAAATACAGAGCCTCGCACAGCCTTTGATGCTGGCTCTGAAAAGATCCCGTGGCCTGAGCCTGGCTCTCTTTGGGCAGGGAGACGTGCGTGGAATGTTGGTGTGCCCGGCGCTGGATTGGAGGCTGGAGGTTTCTGAGTTCCTTCATTTGCATGGCCAGGCAGCCAGTTTATTATTTTCCACAATAGTGGGTTGGAATTTGAAACTGTTTACCTTCCTGATTCCAAACAAGCAACGTTCCTATCAATAATGTCACCTAACTGCAGGCAGGAGAGCAGAGAATCCTATCATTACCAATATATATATATATATATATATATATATATATATATATATATATATATATATATATATATATATATATTTTCATCCTGTTTGCTGGTGGAGAAGATTTCTCAGAAGGCATGCATATATTTTACATAAAATAATAGCTGAGCTGCCAAGGGCTTTAACGATATAATTTCATCTTGGGATTCCGGGCTCTTTGGTTTATGCTCCTGTCAGAACCCCAAGACAGAATTAATTCATGTAACTGGGACAAGTCCAAGTGCTTTTTTTTCCCTCCTATTCCCCCTTATAAGTGAACTCAACTATTTTAATTGCCCAAGCATTTGGTGGGTAGGTAGGAGGTGGAGAAAAGTCTGTCTGATATATTCATTAGCTTCTGAATAAATTCACAGAGGCAGTAGTATACTGTCATCATTAATAACATGTGCATTTGGGTCAAAGAGCTGGGATTTGAATCTTGACTTGGCCTTGAAACTGTGAAGACTCGGGCCAGTTATTATCTGTGGACCTCTACTTACCTACCTGTGGCATATGGCTGTTGATACCCACCTTTCTGGATTGTGGAGAGGATTAAATACCAAAATGCCATCAGAACTGATGGGAAAGATGCATCGAATACCTGTAAAATGTCCTTCCCAGGGTCCCTGGAGCCCAGTCACTTGTCAATAAATGGCTGCTTTGTCATGAGGTCAACAGTACAATCAGCAAAGCATCCTTGAGACTGTTCCCTGACACCCTGAGGGTCCAGGAATCTTAGCCACTTCCAGGCAGAAGTTTCTCTTTCAGAGCCCCCAAATTCCTCAGATGCTCCACATTTGTGAATTGTATTCTTCCCAGCCCCAAGAAAGCCTGGTGGCAGCCCCCACCCTGTCTGGAATCCCAGAAGCCCCTCTGAGATTCTGACCCAGCACAGCTGCCTGGTGCAAGCAATTTGGGAAACATGAAACAGAACACACTGCCATTCCACGGGAAGGGCTGGGGCGTGGACTTGTGTGGATCTGCCTCCTCTTGCAGAGGAAGGAAAGGAGGGCTCTGCCTGCAAGGGTCCTGCCCTCCCCCCCCCACCAGGCGAGAAGGAGGGGCTCCTCAAACAGCGAGGAGGGTCCAATGGCCCCCTCAAAGTCTGTTAGAACATTCAGATGACCAGCTGTCTACAAGCTGCTCTGTGGATGTAAGCATGGTTCTTGCCTGGAAGCAGAACTGGGCTCTGTGATAACACAAAGAATGTCTTCAAAGCTTACCTTCGCCCTGTTAGCTGTGTGACCCTGGGCAAGGAGCTTAGTGTTTCTGAACCTGTTTATTCTGAAATCAGCAAGAAGAGAATGGTGAGCCCCTCACTGGGAGGCTGGATAGAATAAATGGGTCATCGAATATAAAATGCCCTCTACAGTTGCTGGCAGAGAGGAAATAAGGCTGAAAGCCACTTCAGAGAGATGAACCACCTTGTAGCCCATATCCAATCGAGCTGCAGGACCCCTGTCCCTGTCATAGCCCTGTTATCGACATCCCTGCCATTCGGGGCCCTTCCCTGAGTGCACCCAACTAGATGATGTGAGAAAAGATTTTGCTATTGATCGAGGGGGAAGGAAATTTTATCTCAAAAATAGTTATTTGGAGGGGGTTGAAATCTGGTCACTCTATTTCCCAGTTGGGATCTGCAGAAACAGAAGTTTCAGTTCATCCAGGGCAGAGTTGAGAGTTTTCAGAGATGCCTTGTCAAGCAGTGGCAGCAGATAACCATTAAGTGGGGCAGGGGAGTGGCATGTCCCATAGGCTGCTGGCAGTGTCCCATGTAGGGTGCATGTTGAGATTTTCATTTGTAACCAAGTGACTGCAGCTTCCTAACAGCCAAGAATGTGAACTGGATTTATTCACTTTCAAGTTCTTTTCTGCTTATTTTGTGCAGCTTTTTCTCATGTACCTCTGGCTCTTGCTGCAAATATTTTCTTCTCACCTATGTGAGGCAACTGGTCACAGTCATTTTTAGGAACTGTGAATATAGTTGAATTTATTTGCAGGTCAACTCTGCAGCTGCCAAATGCCCAGAACAGATCTTAGCTAGCTACAGAGGAAAATAAACGTAGACTTGCTTGTTTGCCCCTCTAAAGGAGAGACCATGGCTGTTAAGTCCTGAGTGTTTTCCCCACAGCACCTAGGAGAGTTCTTTCTAGTGGTTGGCATTCCATAAATAGTACAGTCTAATTTCAGGCTCAGGAAGAGACTCGGAGGCACAGGGAGTGAGGAGGAGCTGCAGAAAATGGATTCCCCTCTTTTTAGCAACCTGTTGTTTGCAATTGTCACCATTATACACCCCAGAGGGCTAAGTATATGGTTTATAGTAAATCATCTAGAGGAAATGTCAATATAAAAGATGTTACATAAAATAGGCAGTGGATTGGTAACTACCCTTTCAGATGGTAATCATCACAGAGGCTAACCCTCTGTTTGATCTGCTTTGTATCATTCCCAGCACCATATGTAGATCAAAAATAAATGCAATTAAACATTGACAGTGATTCTGGAAAGACCACTGGGCTGGAATTGCCTCCGTATTTATAATGAACCAACGTGCCTCTTTGATAAATCTCTTGACTCTTCTGGGTCTCAGTTATATAGGTCAGTGTCCCCCTCAAACGATGTAAGCAAATAAATAAATAAAAATTCTCAGACACCCTCCCAACCAGAGACAGCCTCTATGATGACTTCAGTCTAAAAGAGTTTCTGGGGATGATTTCATGTAGTGTCTTTTGTATTGACCATTTCTCTGAATGATTTACTATCTTAACCCCATTGCCTCCTTCGTTTAAATATTTACTGAGTACTGGCCTTGGGGACATCATTTTTTTGAGAAAAAAAAAAAAAAAACAAAGCAATCCTTGTCCTCATGAAGCTAATAGTCTATTGAGAGAGACAGACATAAAACACATGATTATGCAAATAGAAATAGGATCGTAAACTGTGGTGAGTACTTCAGAGGAAAAATAGAGATCTATAAAAACCTAATTAGAGAACAGGCAAGCAGAGAGAAGGCCCAATGTTATATTTTTAATGTCCTTGGAGAAACCACATAATGATGGTGATTGTCAGTCAATTAATGCTTTAAAATTATTTGTATTGTATTAATCACCTTGGCATCTACATTCATGGGGAGATAATAGTTTTCACACGTGCGAGTCAGCTTCTTGTTTGGTCTGGAACCTGCGGGTGCTTTGTACACACAGACACCTAGCTTCTTGCAAACTCCCAGGGCGGGTGGGGACCACTTAACCAGAACGTACCTCATCTTCTATTGCTTCGAATGGCAACTGGCAGGGGCCCTCTTAGGAGAGATGTAAAAGGAAAGCAGTTTCTCAACCAGGACTCACATCTGCACCAGGTGAAAGCCGGGCCGGCTCCCTCCTCCACAGAGGCCACCGAACCATCAACAGGTGACCACAGGTAAGTCTTCTGACAGGACGCTCAGACCTTCTCCCCACCCCCTGGCAAAGTTGGCTTTTGGGATCTAAATCAAACCCAAGATTCAAGAACTACAGCAAGCTCTCAGGAGAGTCCAGAAGAAGAGGCAGCCCCCTGGTCCCCTGAACTCAATGTTGTCGGTCTCTATTTTATTTCTAGTGCTCAACCAGGTGGTCGTAGGCACTGTCCCAGAAGAAAACACGGGTTTCTTCCACAGTGGCCCCCTGGCCACGTAAAGGGCTCTGCGAGTTTGATTTACAGTCCAGATCATAGTCATCGAGGCTTTCTGTGAAGCTCCCCGCGGACAGGAGACGTTTTCCAACACTCTAATCTTGTTTAACCAGGGAGCCATGAATTCAGGTGAGAAGTTGGGTCCAGGGTGGGAACAATTTCCTTTAATAAGCAAAAGCACCTAAGGAGAGAGGAGGAATTTGGATTCTGCTGGCAGTTGCCGGTCCTCTCCAAGAGGAGGAAGAGGAGAGGAGATTTGGGCTGTGTGTGGCCCAGGACCCAAGATGGAGTCATCTGATGCCTTCCCTGGAGGGTATGCATAGAAAAGCAAGGTCCTGAAAATGTTAACTCCCAAGCCCCCAAAGGGCAGAGATGGTGCCTGTGTCAGAGGTGCCTCATGATGGTCAGCCCCCATGGGCCTACGACCACTATTGGCTTCAAAGACAATAGTTATGGGAAGGTGTTGGGACTGTCACTAAGTCAGGCAAGTGGACAGAAATAAGCCTCAAAAACAGCAAGAGCCAGAGACTGCAGATAAAGATGCAAAGCTGAGGGAGACAAGCAGAAGGCAGGAGGGAGGTCTTGGGACAGGACGTGCGGGAGCCTGCTGTCCGTCTCCGTTCCACTTAACCAGCCCTTGCATGGCAGGACGAATAGATGTGCTTTCAGAAAACCCAGGGCGAGGGCAGCTGAATCCAGACACACCAGGGCCAAAGGACCATTCGCCTTCCGGGAGGTTTGACCTCGCAGCAGCTCCTCAAAGAAAATGGCCCACATTCATTTTAACTACTATTGCATCTGCAGTGGGTTTTCAAGAGACTACACCTGCAGACATTCTGGATGTGCACGTCGTACATGTATCTGTCACGTGGGCTATTTCTGTTTTTATTTAGTTCCCATCAAAGTCTAAAACAGGATTTGAAGGGACCGAGTGCTTGTAGATAACTGGTGAGGCCCAGCAAAGGGAACGGCTGAAACTCTGCTCCAGAGCCCACCGAGCACCACCTCACTCCTATCCACTCCATCCCCACCAAGATCCCCTGAGGCAGGCGCAGCACTCCGAGTGGGAAGAACTGAGTTCGAATCCCAGCCCTCAGCCATGGCTCCGTGTGAGTCGGGGTAATCCAGCCCACCTTTTCCTTTGTCTCACATTATGTGAATTTTTCATCTGTTTTGTCATCCCTTCTGGTATTTTTATGAGGTGGCAAGGAAACAGATTTCTGAGACTTAAACATTCACACTTTATCAGAGTGATTCAGGTGTATGGCTCAAATATGGAAGAGTTCAAAGGTTTTAGAATGTGAATACACACGCCCCTTAACCTGTCCCTCCCGGCTGTCATTCTGCTGCCATAGATGGAAGCTGGTAACCGGTGTCTGTTTTTAGCTCTCCTGTGGTTTCTTCTCTTGCCTCAAATGGCATATTGACACTGTGCTGTCTTGATCACCAGCCTTGGATGGCATTACCTATCCACTCAGTTTTAATTTATCTCCCTTACTACTCCTCAGGCTTTGAAAGCTCCAGCTATTTCAGTTTCTCCGTAACTGCAGAAAACCCTCTTTTTCCATCCACAGTCAACGAGACCTTTAATTTCTCATTCTGTAAGATAGAAACACCATGTCTCTCTCTTCCATCTCTCTTCTCCCTTCTCCCTCCCCAATTCTATCCATTCTGTAGCCACAATGAAGTTTCTCCTGCTTTGTTTATAGGTGGAGTCTAAACACTGAAACCCAAAACAGAGTGCTTACGCTATGACTGTGTAAATATGGTAAATTACAGAGTAAGTACGGTGCACATTGATTACATTTCTTCTCTCAAGTTCCAATGTCATGACCTGAGTCCGTCAAAGCAAAATATTTCTGGCATCAAGAACAAATTCTTGTCTTTCTCACACTTATCTGATTGCTCAAAATAAGGGCACATTTTAATGATGTTTCTATTGGAGTATAACTTAGTGGTACATTTTTGTTTGTTTGTTTTTCCTGGAGTTTATGATTGCTTTTTTTTCTTGTTGATAAAAGAAATATTATCTTCATTATCATGGCAGCTTATATTTATTCTGCTTATTCCCTGAAATCTATTCCATTCTTCTTGAAAATATTGTTCTTAGAGTCCATGGAGATTCTGTGTTAATTCAAACTGATTGCTTGCTAGGTCAGCTGATAACTGACATCTGGAAATTTCCTGGGTGAATTGCATCATTTCTTTTTTTTTTTTTTTTTTTTTTTTTTGAGAGAGAGAGAGAGAGAGAGAGAGAGAAGAGAGATAGAGATATTTTTAAATATTTATTTTTCAGTTTTTGGTGAACACAATATCTTTATTTTATTTTTTTATGTGGTGCCAAGGATCAAACCCAGCGCCTCGTGCATGCCAGGCGAGCGCGTTACCGCTTGAGCCACATCCCCAGCCCCGAATTGCATCATTTCTTATGAAAAACTTTGCTTTTCTGAAATTCTTGCCTTTGTTTTGATGCACTCAAATAACTTCCTCAGAAGGGATATATAGGAGTAAGCTTCCTTCATTCTTAAATACCTGAAACTTACTTTATTATGTGCTCACATTTAAATGCTTGTTTAGTTGGATATAGAATTCTAGTATCAAAATAATCTGCTCTGAAACTTTAAAACTATTCTACTGCATTTTGGTATCTGTGGTTATGGAGTTGACATCAGACACAAGTCTGACTCTCTTTCCTTTTCAGGGTAATTTCTTCTTCTTCTTTGGAAACTCATAATCTTCTGATCCTTAGGGCTTTGAAATTCCACAGTGAATATATCTAGGCAAAAGAATTATTTCTTGCTAGGAATTTGGTATTCCTTATGTTTTGAAATTTTTGAAATTTCTGCACCTTTTCTTCTATTATTTCCTTTGGTTTATACTCCCTTTGATTTTTATTGTTCTCTGTTTGGAACTCCTAATAGTCAATGTCAGTTTCAATCTTTTGTGTCTTCATATTTTCCATCTCCTTCTCTTTTTTCTCTATGTTCTGGAGATTTTTCTCAATTTTATAGATATTCCATCACTTCTATAAACTTTTAATTTTGTAATAATATATGTATATATTATATATATATATATATATATATATCATATATATATATATATATATATATCATATATGTATATATATTAAATTTTGAGAATTTCCTCTTGGTTTCTGATTGTTTCTTTTTCTCTGTCCCACTCTGGGACAATATGTATGCCCTTGTATTGGCTTAATACTTCTTTTTGATTTCCCTTATCCACTGGCCCTATTATATCTCAGTCCTGTGAAAATATACAGGGGACTACACAATTACCAGAGGGTAGAATACCTCAATATTTTTGAAATGGCAACCTGTGCTTCTTACATTAGCTTTCTGTTACTGTGACAAAATTCCTAAGGTAAACAACTTAAAAGGAAGAAAGGTTTATTTTGACTCCCAGATTCAGAGGTTTCAGTCCTTTGGGCCTGTGGCAGCCCAAAACCTCCTGGAGGGAATGTGTGGCAGAGGAGATCTGTGAACTCATGGCCACCAGGAAGCAGAAAGAAGAAGAAGGGCCCAAGGTCCCAGTATGCTTTCAAGGGCTCACCCTAGTGACCTCACTTCATTCCACCAGACCCCATCTCCTCGTGATTCTGCCACCTCCCAATAGTGCCACCCTGGGGAACAAGTCTTCAACACATGGCCTTTGTGAGAACTCTTTAAGATCCACTCATTGTAACTCTCATTATTAGTGATCTCTAATTTTTATGACTATTTTAGAAGCGATGATTGACAGTGGAGTTCTTCTGGGGCAGGAAAAAAAATTCTATCAAAAAACTCTTTAAGAAGAACTAAAGGTTAATCTTGCTCCTCTCAGGTTCTTCAGAATGAGTGCCGGTCTTACTGGAAAACAAGGTAGGGAGTAACTGGCATTTAAGGCCAGTGTCCATTCTGAACACTTCCATCTCCTCTGACTGGTCCGTGCTGCACCAGCTAAATATTTTAAATGTCACCTTTGTTTAAAACATGGACAATAATTGTGCCTCTTTAGGCACAAATGCTAAGGCAAATGATAAGCGTGTTCGTGTCCATAATGAAAATGAATAACTATTTTGATTTTTTCTCCTAATGAACAGATTTTTTTCTTTATATCTCTAGAAGTAGGACATAATACCTGAAAAGTTGTCAGCACCAACAGGCAAATGCAAACTAAAATATTGGTTATACAAAGCTGAAATGGAAGAGGTTTAGAAATAGTATACTCAGAATATGCAGAAAAGATAGAATCAAATATCACACATTATCAGTCTCCAAATAACATGATGAGATGGTAGCATGTCAGGCTTTATAAAATCTAATGAAATTTAAAGAAAACAGTGCTTGCATTAGGGAAGTATCTTTTTGTCTAATATATCTTGCTGTTTATCTTTATAAGTATAATAGCTAACATTTATTAAAGGATGTCAGGGACTATTTTAAGTGTTTTATGTACATTAACTCGTTTATTCTTCACAACAAACTTCAAGGGTTACTGTCACCATTTTCAGATGTGAAAACCCTCGCCACACTACCTGACCATCTTCCCTTGCTTTGGGATTAGAAATAGGAAAATATCATATAGTGTATTCAATATAGCTTTTCCCTCTTATTTTTCAATTGGTAAAATTGCATCTATCTATTTGGTATTTTCGAATAGATGTACAGTGTGGAAGAGCCAAATCAAGCTAGTTAACACAAGCCTTACCTCACATACTTATTTTTTGTGTGTGTGTGGCAAATGTACTTAAAATTTTTTCTCAGTGATATTCAAGAGTGCATTATTTTTAACTGTAGTCATCATGTTGTCGAACTCATTTCTCCCGTCTAACTGGAAATTTGTGTCTTTCAATCAACCTCTCAACTTCCTCAACTCTACCTGGCCCCAGCTGCTGTTAACCACCATTTTGCATACCTAATTGTATGAGCTCACCTTTCTTTAGATTCCACATACAAGTGAGGTCCTGTGGCTTTTTTCTTTCTGTGCCTGGCTTATTTCACTTAACGTGATGTCCTCTGTGTTCATCCATGTTTTGAGAATGACAGGATTTCACTCTTTATAGGCCAAGTATTATTCCTGGTCTGTGGCTATTGTGAACAATGCTACAAAGAACAGGGAAGGGCAGATATCTCTTTGACATATTGACTTCATTTCTCTTGGAGTTAAGACTCAGAAGTGGGATTACTGGATCAAACAATAGTTCCCTTTAAACACGTTAAAACCTTCATACAGTCTTCCACAATCCCAATCCCACCGCCAGTGTGCATGGGTTCCCTCTTCTCCACACCCTTCCCAGCACTTGTTATCATCTGCCTGTTTGATCACAGCCAGCTTAACTGGGGTGACGCAGTATCTCATTGTGATTTTAATTTGCACTTCTCTAATGAGTAGTGATTTGAGCATTTTTTTTCCCAGAAATATGTTGTGTGTATGTCTTCTTTGGAAAAATGTCTATTCAGTTTCTTTATCCATTTTTATTTTCAGTTTTGTTACTGGGGATTGATCCCGGGGGCGCTTAACCACTGAGCCACATCCCCAGCCCTTTTTTTTTTTTTAATTTTTAATTTTGAGACAGGGTCTCATTAAATTGCTTAGGGCCTTGCTAAGTCACTGAGGCTGGTTTTGAACCCACGATCCTCCTGCTCAGCCTCCTACAGGTGTGCACCATCACACTGGCCCTTTGTCCATTTTTAAATCAAGTTGTTCTCTTGTTTTTTGAGTTGTTTGAGATATTTATACTTTTTCAATATTAACCCTTTACCAGATGCATAATTTACAAATACTTTATCCTGTTGTGTAGGTTGTCTCTTCAACCTAGACTGTGATTGTTTTCTTGGTTTCAGTTTGATGTAATCCTATTTGTCAATTTCTAGTGTTGTCGCCTGTGCTCCTGGGGTCATATTCAAAAAATCATTGCCAAGACCAATATCTCAGAGCTTTTCTCCTGATCTCTTCTAATAGTTCACAGTTCCAGGTCTAAATCTTTAATCCATTTTTAGTTGATTTTTATGTGGTGTCAGATAAAGGTTTAATTCTAATCTTTTGCATATGGATATTCAGTTATCCCAACACCATTTATTGAAGAGACTGCCCTTGCCCTAGTGTGTATTTTTGGTATCTTGTTGAAAATCAGTCGGTAGACCCTGCGTCTAATAGAAGGAAAAATAGGTCCAAATCTTTACCACATTGGTCTAGGATCTGACTTCCTGAACAAGACCTCTAAAGTGCAAGAAGTAAAATCAAGAATCAACAAATGGGATGGACTCAAATTAAAATGCTTCTCAGCAAAGGAAACAATAATGTGAGGAGAGAGCGTATAGATTGGGAGAAAACATTGACCATATGCTCCTCGATGAAGCGTTAATCTCTAGAATATGTAAAGAACTTGAAAAGCTTAACACCCCCCACCACTTCCCAAACCAAATAACCCCATCAATGAATGGACTAAGGAACTGAACAGGCACTTCACAGAAGAAGAAATACAATCAATCAACAAATATATGAAAAGTGTTCAACGTCTCTAGCAATTAAAGAAATGCAAATCAAAACTAAGATTTCATTCCACTCCTGTCAGAATGGCAATCATTAAGAATACAGGCAACAATAAATGTTGGTGAGGATGTGGGGGAAAAGGTACACTCATATATTGCTGATGGGACTGCAAATTGTTACAACCACTATGGTAAACAGTATGGAGATTCAGAAAACTTGGAATGGAACCACCATTTGGCTCAGCTATCCCATTCCTTGATTTATACCCAAAGGAATTAAAAATCAGCATACTACAGGGACACAGCCACATCAATGTTTATAGCAGCTCAATTCACAATAGCTAAACTATGGAACCAACTTAGGTGTCCTTCAATAGATGAATGAATGAAGAAAATGTGGTACATATATTCAATGGAATATTACTCAGCTTTAAAGAAGAATGAAATTATGGCATTTGCTGGTAAATGGATGGAGTTGGAGAATATCATGCTAAGCGAAATAAGCCAATCCCCAAAAAACCAAAGGCCAAATGTTTTCTCTGATATGTGGATGCTAATTCACAATAAATGGGGGCACTAGAGAAGAATAGAGTTACCTTAGATTAGGTAGAGGGAAGTGAAGGGAGGAGAGGGCAGGAGATGTGGGGATAGGAAGGATTGTAGAACAAAACAGACATTATTACTCTATGTATTTATATGACTGCATGACCAATGCAATTCTACAACATGTACTCTCCGAAAAATGAGAAATTATATAATATATCAAAATGCATAAATGCATTCTACTGCCAGGTATAACTAATTAAAACAAATTTAAAAAATTTTTAAAAATAAAGATATTGATGATTTTTAAAGTTCTGTTATTTCTATTTCTCTAAGGTGACACTTTTAGTCATTTCTTAATTTCTTTTTTTATTAGAGTTTAATAGTTATTCAATCTTGTCTTTAAAAAATAATCTTGATTGTACACTGATATTTAAGAATGAGGAGTTAGGCATGAAGAGTTTTGGTCACACCAGTGGATTCTATTGGCTGGTGGGTTCTTCTCTACTGGTGTATAATCAAGGAACTGAATTATCCTGGAGTTTTCCAAAGAATGAATGAAAAGAAATGTTTCTATGGTACTGATAGTCATACCAGTGGTCTTAGAGATAGATGGATGTTTAAAATGGAAAGTTCCTGGGGGCTGAGCGGGTAGAACAGGTGTTTCCTACTTGAGAACCTCAATCATCTCCCTATTCCAGTTCTTGGTCCTGCTCTGCCCTCCGTTTCCCCCCAGGCCCAGGCCCCCTCCAGGTCTGCTGGGCAGACTGACTTCATCCTGTACTGCAAACGGCTCTCACCCACTCTCTGGGCACCAGGAATTCGCGAAAGCCCCTCATTCACAAACAGCCCCATCCGTGTTTCACTATTATGACTGTGTGCTCTTTGTTCCTCTTGTTATTCTGTGAGGTGTGAGAGAGGAAAGAGATGTTAAACTGGAACATCGTGAACAGGGAAACAGTAGTAACCCCTCTCCCCTTCACAAGGAGTACAATGACGCCTTTTCTACTTATTTTTTGGGCAGAGATGTGGAATTCAACTTTGGCGTCCATTCTCCATCCTTTTTATTATATCCTTCCCCTCCTCATCCTCAGCTGGGTACTTGGCAACCTGGCATGATCCTAGTGGCCCTGGAAACTGGACGTGGCCATCTGAATAAGTTCTGGCCAATGGAGCATAAGAGGAAGAGTCTGTGGCGGCTGGAATTGTCCTTGAGGGATAGTCAGTCAGCATGGACCGTCACCATCTGGGGCCAGGGGGTCTAGACAAGTGTCAAGAGCCTACGATCCAGTACCATGGTGCCCAATGCCATCCCAGGATCACTCATCTGGGCTTATCCAGGTTAGAGAAATTTTGTTTTGCTGAAGGTGATGTTATCTTCAATTTTCCTTGACTATAGACAAATCCCAACCTAAAAATTGTCTCTGAGCTACCACAAAGATAACTGTGAAAGTAATTTGTAAATGGTAAAGGGTCATTCAAATGTCAGGTCCTGTTATTATTCCTCTCACCAAACTAGATTCTGAACTTCTTCTCTGCACTAGCTACTTTTCAAGGAAAGCCCCTTTAAATTATTCATTTTTACCATCAACAACTGGCATAGGATTCAATATATTTACTTAGGAAATAGATTTTTAATATATTCAATATATTTAAACATTGATATATTTTAATATGTTCCATATAGCTATCAAATAAATATATTTATTAAGTCAGATTCAACAGTTATTAAATAAATGATGTCAATATTTATCAGTTCTGAAAATAATTTTAAAACCATAAAAATGATAAAAGAAAAATGCTAAAATATTTTCAGCTCCTCATAAGAGCCTTAAAAAAAAAATTCGCTGGAAAAATCAAGCCAAGGACATGGCATTAAAGAAAAAAGGCGAGATGTTCCTTAATATAGGAAAAGGTGCTCAGCCACAGCTGAATGCAAATAGAAAACCACAGAAAAATACAATCGCTCATCTAGCAGATTAGCGAACGCCCCAGAGCTTGACACCATCCTCTGCTGGGGAGGCTGAGGGAAGCAGATGTCCTCATACATTGTTCATGAGAATGAAAAACCGTGCTACTCTGTGATGGGCGATCTGGCAACAGAAACCAAGATTACAGAAGCATTTGTCCATTCGCCCAGCCATCCCTCTTCTGGAAATGGATCAGAGTCACCCGTAAAGCCTATTTATTTATTTATTTATTTAGGGGTGATACCAGGGATTGAACTCAGGGTTTCTCAATCACTGAGCCGCATCCCCAGCCTTTTTAAATATTTTATTTAGAGACAGGGTCTCACTGAGTTGCTTAGGGCCTCACTAAGTTGTTGAGGCTGGCTTTGAACTCAAGATTCTCTTGCCTCAGCCTCCTGAGCCACTGGGAATATAGGTGTGCACCACAGTGCCCAGCTAGAAAATTGAAGTTTATTATTGAAGCCTATTAAATATCAGCCCAAGATGGGTATTTCTAGTTCCATTTCAGGACTTTATATTTTGTTGATATAATTTTGGATTCTTCTCTAAAAGTGTTTTGTGAGGTATATTTATTTTTCAAAATTGAACCCAAGGCATTTAACCACTGAGCCACATCCCCAAAACTTTTTTAAATTATGAGACAGAGTCTCACTGAGTTGCACAGGGCCTTGTTAAGCTGCTGAGACTGGCTTTGAATTCACAATCCTCCTGCCTCAGCCTCCCGAGCCACTGATTACAGGTGCGGGCCACCATGCCTGGCATAAAGTTTATTTATTACAGTACTGCAATAAGTCAAAGATTGGAAATAATTCAAATATACGTTTTTGGGGGTGTTTAAATAAGCGATAATTCAATGTACAACAGATACTATGCAGAGGTGAAAGAACTGAAGTTGTTCTTTGGATGCTGATTTGCGAAGATTCCCAGGATGTGTTCTAAAATGAGAAAAGCAAACAAGCAACAGAGCATATAGAGGTTACCTTTTGTGTAAGAAAAGGGAGGACTTCAAAATATTTGTTGGTATTAGTATAAAGGAAAAAATGTGAAGATAAATAAGACATTAATAAAAATAGCTACTTAACAGGATGGAGAGGATCACCAGCAAGCATGGAGCTGAGGACGTAGGTCATGATGGAGCATGTGCTTTGCCCGCTCAAGGCCCAGGTTCAATCCCCAGCGCTGCAAAAAATAGATAAATGATAGCAAGAAGCAAGTATGAAGGTAAAGAAATTGTTGTAATTTCCTATAGTAAAGCCTGTGTCCAACCTAATGCAATCAATTAATTATTCACCAAATAGTTATTATACTCTCTTTACATGCTAGGCCCGTTGCTAAGGGCTGGGCTACAACAAAGTCAAGGGAGTCTTACCTTCTCCTGATATTTGCACGCCGTGTCTTAGTGAACCCTATTTCCAAAGGACATTTGACCACTTGGTCCTGCTATGTTCTTGTCTGGGTTCTCTCTCCCACCTGGTAGGAAATGTTGGTTCTTGCCTGGCTTCTAAAACCTTGGCCAACCAGGGGGGCATATGCTGGAATTCACACTCTGGATGTGCTGAGGTCAGCCAGGATAGTGACAGGGTTCACGACACGCTACTCCCAAATGTGGCACCTTGCCTTTGAGAAATGGCAGAAGCAGGCAGCTACTCTCACCTTTTCCTCACCTTTTGTTCTTAAAGCAGGTCATAAGACTCAGGAAGGTCACCTATGACCTTCTCCCTCGAAACCACTCATGTGACAGCTGTTCTGCTCTATACCTGAGGGAGGGAATATCACAGAGATATCAGGAAGAATCTGGACAGGTCTTGCTAAGATCTTGTGTTTATTACCATTAGATTACACACGTGAGTCCTCCCGTCAGAATTCTGCACAACTCCATAAAAACACAGCTGACCCTGGAACAGCGTGAGTTTGAACGTACAGATCCACTTGCAGGAGGGGAGATTTGTAACTACGAAAAAACTTTCAAATGAACCATGCAACCTAGAAATATGGAAAAAGGCAAGAACGAGTTAAATACATTGTGAATGCACACACACACACACAACACAGTAGTCTATTTTATGATGTTTTGTATACAGTATACAAAAATATAAAAAAATTAAAAATGTATGAGGCCAGGGGTGTAGCTCCTTGGTCGAGTATTCACCTGACATGCAGGAGGCCCTGGGTTTGATCCCTAGAACTGAAAAAAAACAAAAAACAAACACCACCCCCACACAAAATGATTCAAGATTTATCAAAACTTATGCATGTAAATACTTAGAGACCATACATGATTAGTCGTTGAGAGAAATGTAAACAAATGTAAAGATCAGCATTAAATCATAACTACGTACAATTAACTACAATACTACACTACTGTAAGTTTGCAGTCTCCCCCTGTTTTTATTGAAAGAGTCAAAAGTTACACAAAGAGTTTTGCCTCTAACCCCCACATACAAAGGCTCAATTATACATATTCCCTCATTCCTTTGGGTTTTAATTTCTGAAGACTCCCATGTGACATAAAACAAGTGAAATCAATTTGTGTGTTTTCTCTTGTTAATCTGCCATTTGTTTATTGGGGTCTGATCCCTCAACCTGGGGATGGGTGAAAGAAAAATAACAACTTTTTCTCTTCTACCAAATTGACTGGTTTTCTAAGTCTCGGGGCTACAGGGTGAAGAGGAACTAAAATGTGAATTCAAAGTAAGAGGCAATGAAGGAAATAGAAGTATCATAGGAGGTTGAATAAGGGCTATTGTGAAGATAGAGTTGTATTATCAGGATAAGCTGTGGTAACAACGAATCCCCCAACTTCACTTGCTTTTATCAACAAAAGTTTATTTCTTGCTCATGAAAAATCTTCTTAAGTTTAAGTCATTCTTTGGCATTTCATGGGCCACTGAGGGGACAGTCCTCCCCGTGCATTATCTGAGTCCCACACCACTTGTCTGTCCCAATGAACAACGACACAGGTGAAGAACCCATTTTTAATCATCTGAGCCTAGAACCTTAGCACAGGGTTTTGGGGTTTTCATTTGTTGGGGGGGTTATTTGTAGTTCAATATAATTAATTTTCAAAGAATGAAACCACAGTGTAAACTAAGAGAAGATTGTTCTTGATTTTTTTGAAAGAATTGTTTGATAGTATAATGTGCTATCAATCTACATTTGTCACTGTCCCAGTCATGAGAATTCCATGTGGACACAAGCATTTGATTGCTTCTTTACATTTAGTCATATGATCATGGGTACGTTGACCCATGACCCATGACCCATGACCCATAACTTATTAAATATTACCATCCTTCTATTACTCCTAAATACTATAGTTGGGAAAGACACTGATTTATTTGAACTTAAGTATGCAGGCAGGTTTATATTATCTACAAATGTCATTTCAGAAAGGTAAAGGGGTATAATATGCCTTTTGCTAAAGGGGCATTGGGTCTGATGGTCAGAGGAGAGTCCCTCATGCAGAGGAGGAGACAGGGCATGCACAGCAAACCCACGGAGCAGTAGGGGAAAACCAAACCAGCAGAGACAGAGCCTGCCCCAATCACAGCCCTGTTTAATCACCTCGTCGTGGGTAATGATCAGGTTGCTGCGTACCCTCTGAGCAGCTGCGGGAAATCATCCTGGAGGAGGGCACTCGTTACGCTGAGCTCTGGAGTCAACTCTGGCTTTGATTTACAAGAGCTGGCACTTGCACTAAGTCTATGACAGATCAACAGAAGTCTTCCATTTGCAAAACACCTGGGAAAACTTCCTAATGGGCCTACCATACAATTGGCACCTAATGAATATGGAACAGAAGTACAATTTGATAGAAGTGGGAGATTCTGGCCTATTTGGAGAGGAATGCTGATGAAACGCTGTACCTCTGGTTTAATTTTCCAACCACAGAGATGTTCCTGGCCAAATACATCATCATCATCAACATCATCATCATCATCGTCGTCGTCATCATCATCATCATCATCAAAAAAGACAATTTTGCTGAGTGTCTAATTGCCATTCATAGCAGCAGTATATGAGGCTGCTTGTCCTGATAATACTGAATATCATCATCACAATTTTTATCATCTGACTCACTTATTCCAACATGTGACAAATTTTTACAAAACTCCTAACCAACACCATGCCAGGGAGAGGGTCAGGGATGAACAGGGAAATGGGGCTCCTATTATTACGGAGTTCACAGATTAGGGAAGAAGTCAATATTTCAAAAATAATTGCACAGTTATAGGTATAGTTAAAACTAATTTAATTGTGAAAAAGAAGAAAAATTACTTGGATACCCCCCAAAGCACCTGAATTCATCATTTTTGCCTCCACCCCCAAGTTTGGTCCCCAAAATTGATCTTAGGTATTTGCACAGAAACTGAGTCATCCTTGCAGTCACATTTCTTTTACCACTCACCCCTGACACCCACTTCATCACTAAGTACTTATTTTGCCTCTTAAATGTTTTTCTTCATCTTTTTCTTTTCTTTTTTTCTTTTGGTACCAGGGATTGAACCCAGGGGTGCTTAACCACTGAG
The DNA here is from genome assembly GCF_048772815.1 of Callospermophilus lateralis. Lineage (NCBI taxonomy): Eukaryota > Metazoa > Chordata > Mammalia > Rodentia > Sciuridae > Callospermophilus > Callospermophilus lateralis. The sequence continues at coordinate 113,825,413 of NC_135312.1, read as the reverse complement.
CCACATCCCAGCCTTTTTTATTTTTTATTTTTATTTTTTGAGACAGGGTCTTGCTAAGTTTCTTAAGGCCTTGCCAAGTTGCTGAGGCTGGCTTTGAACTTGCAATCCTCCTGCCTCAGCCTTGAGTCGCTGGGATTACAGGCGTGCACCACCATGCCCAGCTCCATATGTTTTTCTAATGTGTCCCTTTTTTCCCTCTCCCTAAAACTTTCTTTTTCATCCATTTGGGTATTTGCGACAGTCCAACTGGTCTCCCTGCCTTTAGTTTTAATAAGGATTCTGTTGCCAAGAACAGAATCCATTCTCTGTGTTCAAGTAGAAGGTGATTGGTTATAAGTATTAAGGGGCTTACAGAATTGTCCAAAGAGCAAAGAAACTGGTCAAACTTTTGAAACTGGCTCTGCGAGTGGCACTGCAGAACCTGAATACCAGGGTCCTGTGCCTCTTTTACAACCCAGAATCAGCTAGCCAAAGGGGGAGGCTTATGCTCCAGCTTCCAGTGCTAGATCAGGCCTCCGTGCCATAGCCAGGATGTCAGCATGATCAGGAAGCCACGACAATTAGGAAACAAACTCAATTAGAAGCGACCATGACCAGACCATCACCGTAAAATAAAAAACCAGCGCCTCCCTGAGTGAGCAGGCCAGCAACACCAGAGGCTTGGTTTTTGCTTCCACCACCCAAGTACTTCTGATGGATTAAAGCTAAATCCTATCTGGAACCCTAGCTGCAGTGGGGCCTTAGCAGCGTAATTCTGTGCCTTCTCACACCGGGAGAATGGAGTTGGAATACACATCGAGTCCAAACCACCATTTCCACCATACTCCTCACAGGGTACAAGGTGTCT